>NC_056726.1:1545094931-1545257431 GCF_019279795.1 Protopterus annectens
AAGTTGCTTAGTTAAAGAAGCCAGACCCAAATTAGGAACTATGGGTGTGAATTGGAAATCTACAAAAAATGTGTTTTAGGCTTGAACGAGCTATGTTACTCAATGCGCAAAGTAGTTGCTCTACACTCACTAAGTTATTGCTACAGTTTCAGAGGTGATTTTAGAGGGAGTATTTAGTTTCTATGTGTCTGTTTTTATACATGGCAGTACTAAACACTGCTATATATACAAACACTTAAAGCACATAAATTGGCTTCTAAGCCCTCTGATGAATAAAACAACTACAATTGCAGTTTTTTTATGTGTTTCCCAAATTAGATATAACTAACACAAAAAAAAATTGCTTGAGAGTATAATGCTGCCAGAAAACAACTTAAACAAACTACCTGAAAAAGGAAATGTTAAGTAATAAGGAACCCTTAAAATGATTTAAAGTGCAAAATCATCAAATAAAGCAAAAATAAAGCAAAAACATTCTAAAATAGTTAAGTGAACTGCAAAGCAATAAAATAAATCTCTTATCTGCAAAGGATGGGAGCAGAATTAATTCAGGACCCTCTCAGAGTATGTCTAGGGCACCAAGCAGATGGGAACTCTGTGAAAATGAGCAGGATACAATTTGTAGTAATGGAGGTTTACTCAACAGCAATACTAAATCTGGTGGGTGGACAGTTATCTATGGAAAACAATGGGTGGGAAAAGTAGTTAAATAATTTACACAACAGCCAATAGCAATGAAAGGGGGAGGGAATTCAGACTCTATAAGGGGCAGACGCCAGAGACATAGCCTTTTAAACCACAACAGGAAAAAGGAGGGAGGATTTAAGCTGCACTCTAAATGTGTTCCAATTCTTATGAATGATATTTCTTATTTCCCCAAAAAAGGGGCTGTATTGAACAATGCAAGTTTTTTTTTTCAAAATTGGTAACTGGGGGAGGAACATTATCAGTAATGGTGGGGGAGAGGCACACACCTAATAAAGGTTTGTATTTGTTTCCCCATTCCCTGTATACATCCTCAAGAATGTCATCCACCATCTTTTTGGGGTACTCCTCTCAAGAAACATCTCTCTGAGTTTACAATGTTCCCATCTAACATCTTCAAAGTGAGAGGTCATTCGAGCAATCCTTATTGTCTGCCCCTTCACTAGACTTCTTTTTTTGTGCCAAGGGATGGCAGCTAGAAAAATGTAGGTATGAATTGCAAAATGTACTTTTACGATAGATGTTAGATTTAAAACCCTCATAGTGGTGGGTGATAGTAGTGTCCAGATAGTGCACCTTATTGGTGTTTTACTCATGTATAAGCACTAAAAAATCAGTAGTGTGGTTCAAGCATTTGATAAATTGGGGTATAATGTCTGTTGTACCCTGCCATAAAATAAAAATGTCATCCAAATATCTGATGTACAATTTTAAAACAGCCACAAACTGGAAGGAAAAAACAAAAGGAGCAGAAATATCACATTTTAAGCATACTATCTTTATTTCTCTACTTTTCATCCACCAGGACTTCGTCAGAACAACAAATTACCATAAAAACAAATTTTAAATACTTTTTACACTCCATTCAACTAATTAATCAATTAACTCGCAGTCTATAACAAAACCAATCCAATAAATGATTTATGATTATATAACATCCTAAAAAATATAACTAACTACTAATACTACCAGGTTTGACTTTACGCCTGCGGTCTTTTAAAAAAAAACATTTTATATTAATATGTCCATTTAAACCAAGATATTCATCAGCTATTAACTTTATTTGCCATGATGTTTCCTTTTTTTCTAAATCAGTTTTATAGTCGCCACCTCTTATATCTTTTGGAACCTGTTCGAGCACATAAAACAGAAAGTTTTTGTAAAATTCACAAGTAAGAATATGCCTAAAAAGAGCATTGTCATGATCTTTATTTCTAATAGCACAAACATGCTCTATAATTCTCTTATGCAATGTCTGTGTTGTCATCCCAGCATAAAATGCTGGGCAGCCTGAGCATACCCCAATATAAATCACTTCTGTGCTATTACAATCAAATTTCCCAGTACAAAAAAAAGTTTGATTTTAATCATCACCTATTTCAATATCTAAAACCCAAATAAAATAGACAGCCCTTGCAGACAATCTCAATATCTAATATATTATTATCTAATAATATTATATTATCTAATCTAATATAATTAGCAAAGAAGGGTGGGGGAATTGCTATCCTATTTAAATCAGGTCTACAGATCACCACATATGACCTTAAACCACCTGTAGATTCTACTGTTGAAATTCTTATTTCCAAACTTCAACTCAACACTTTCAAATCCATCTATATCATCTGTATCTATCTACCTCCTGGCAATAACAATGCCACCATAGAAGATATCCTCTGCTGGCTATCACTAAACCTGCCCCAAGAAACCATTACCCTAGGTGATTTTAACACAGATTGGAACTGCTGTTGCAGCAGCCAACCTACCACCCTCATTAACCTATTTGGTTTCTCTCAAATCATTACCTCCCCTACCAGGATAAACAAGCCCAATAAGAAAGAAAGTACCTTGGATTGTATTCTTATAAATAACCATCCCCACACATATGAATCTGGAACCCTCCCTGATGATATTAGTGACCACTCACTTACCTACATTATCAGGCATAAAACCAATGCCTCCATTCCAGCCACTGTCAAGTCTATTAGATCCAAGAAAAACTTTAACCCTGATCTCTTCCAAAGTGAACTAAGAGCATGCAATTGGTCTCCCTTAAGACACCTCCCATTGGAGGAACCTGTCAAATACTTTAATTCCAAATTCCTCACCATCCTAGATAACCATGCACCAAACCGCTCCATCAGAATCAAAACTAAATCTGCCCCATGGCTGTCAAAAAAAAAAAAAAACATAAAATCCACCTCAGAAATAAATACTGGGCCAAATGGCGTATGACTAAAAACTCTGCTGACCATCAAAACTTTAGACAACTGAGAAATGAAACTAAGAAAGCTATACTGTCTGATAAAAGAAACTACTACTTACAGTTCCAGCAAACTAAACATAATAACCCACAAAAATTCTGGGCAAGTATTAACCAACTACTACACCCAGGTCAATCCATTACACCTAACCCACAAGGCACAGACCAGGAGAACCCAAAGCACACTGCAATGCCTTTAATACCTTTTTCACTGAGGCCATTCAAACACTTGCCAGTTACCTGTCACCTAATAATTTCACTTTACCTATCTCTAACACAACTCCACCCCCTCCTTTTCTCTTCCAACCTGTCCCTACAACATATATTCTTTCCTTATCCAAAAACTTAAACCTTGCTCTCCTTCAGCAGATCAATTACCAGCCGAATATCTACAGAAATTAGCCAAATCCATCGCCTATCCCATTTCCATTCTGATTAACAGAACCATTAGTGAAGGACACATCCCAAGCATCTGGAAAGTCTCCCATATTATCCCCCTTCATAAAGGTTGAAACTCTACTGAATTCTCCAACTACCATCCCATAGCCTTGGCAAAACTAATGGAAAAATGCATCCATAAGCAACTGCTAGACCACCTAATCCAAAATAACTTACTTTCCAGCTGTCAACATGGTTTCAGACCATCCCATAGCACTACTACTGCCCTCCTTTCCTTTACTGACTGTATTAACAAAAACCAAAATGCCAATATGCTTTCCTCAGCACTATTTATTGATCTGTCCAAGGCATTTGATATGGTTAATCAACAAATACTTATAAATATCCTCAAATCCCTCTCACTAGATACACTCACTATTAAATGGTTCCAATCTTATTAAGATAACAGACAGCAGGCAGTACTTTGGCACAACACTCTATCTACCCACCTGCCCATTAACATTGGCGTCCCTCAAGGGTCCATATCAGGCCCTCTTCTTTTCTCCATATTTATCAATGACCTTCATCTAGCAATCCCCCAAGCTGCATGTGTTCAGTACGCTGATGATTCTACACTTATATGTACAGCCACATCCACTTCTAAACTTCACTCCCTTACCCAAGAAGTATTTAATACAGGAGAACAATGGTTTACACAACATTGCCTTCTGTTGAACCCCAAAAAAATGAAACTCCTCCTTTTCAATCCTACTCGTAAGACCGTCCCAATAGATTTCACAGTTATATCCACAAATGGTACTCCCATATCACCTGACCCAACTACTAAACTACTTGGTATTTACATAGACAACAATCTTAACTTTGACACCCATATCAACAATACTATAAAAACCGTTAATAAAAAGCTAGGCTCTCTCTACAGAATCAAACCGTTCCTTTCACCAACAGTCAGAAAAACTATTGCTTATATCCATCTAATCTCTACACTCCTCTATGCCTCACCCATATTTACTATTTTATCTAAAAATAACCTCACCAAACTGGAAATCTCCTACAATAACATTGCCAGGTTTGCTACTGGCAACCCATTCAGAACCTACCACTTCTATAATCTTAAGCAGCTTGAATGGCTAGAAATTCAGAATCTGCTTAAATTCCACCAACTAACCAT
This sequence comes from Protopterus annectens, assembly GCF_019279795.1. Lineage (NCBI taxonomy): Eukaryota > Metazoa > Chordata > Ceratodontiformes > Protopteridae > Protopterus > Protopterus annectens. Next base: position 1,545,099,470 of record NC_056726.1, read on the forward strand.
TGCCCATAAGACTCTTTACCAACCTTCCAGTACTCCTATATTAACTAACCTCATCTATCCCTATAAGAATCTGAAATCCTTGCGCTCATCACACAAACTTCTTGTAAACACATCTAAATCTAATAACAAGGCTGGGGAGTCTCTTTTCAGCAACACTGTTGGAAAATCCTGGAACCTTCTCCCCAGTGAACTTTCCTCAGTTTCCTCCACGTGTCTTTTCAAAAACAGACTGAAACTTTTCCTAAGAACACACTGGCTATGCCCCTGTACTAAACCTGACTGATCATTTTTCTACTTTTTCTACTCATAACAGGTACTGCCTACCCACTACTTCCCTATATCTAGCTCTACCTTCCTTCTTGCCACTTTACATTTTTTTCCTATTCCTTACCCTTCTTTTCATCCCCTAAGCTTACTCATAGTGTGAAAACTCTTTTATTTATATAAAAGACACTTATGCCTCTTTTATTTTGACTTTCTGTATTCTACCTGTAATCTGAACTGTACCTGCCTACTGCACTGCAAAGTATTTCTGCCCTCTGTGTAATTTTTCCACTGTACCTGCCTTTGGCACTGTGAACTATTTCTTTCCTCTTTGATTTTTTCCAGCCTAACTTCTAATGTTCTTTGCAAATATAAAGGTTTTATTTCCTCTTATCCCAGACCTATTTCTCCCAGACTATAGTATATTATTAGACCTATTTTTAGTATTGTACCGAATTTTAAAATGGGAGGTATTTAGACCTCTATGATAATTTCTGTATTAACCTGTAATGACATTGTTTGTAAAAATGTTTTTTTTGCTATTTTTTTTTTTTTTTGCATGGAGCTTATCTCCCCTGGGCATGTATCCAGTTAGACTAGCCCGGTCAACAAATGTAAAATAAATAATAAATTATCTACTTTCAATATCCCAATTCTGACTTAAATAAAATTCTATCATCCATGGAAAAGTTTTCCCTAGTATCTAACTATGAAATTAATCCTAAGAAGTCAATTATACACCAAGTATTTTATTTTCCAGAGACAAATGTTAAAGTGCAATATACACTGAAATATTTAGGTATAATCTTTAACCATACACAATCAGATATGTTCAATAACAATATAGTTAAAACCTGGCCCAATATAATAGGTAACATTAATAAATGGGAAAAGCTTAAACTATCTACCTTATCAAAAGCTTCAATAGTCAAAATGAATATGCTGCCTAAGATTTTATACCATGTGAATGCCACCTTCATGAAAATTCCAGCTAACTTCTTCAACAAGATGAAAGTACAACTAGCAAAATTCATATGGTACCCAAAAAGTACAAGAATTAGCTATAATAAACTAATACTATCGAAAGAAAAAGGAGATCTCAGCCTTCCTGATTTTCAACAGCACTAGGAAATTATTATTGCTAGTCACATCATGCAAATAGCAAACCATGACCTAAAAGGTAACAAATGGTATCTACTATGGATTAAATTATTTCACCAAAATATTACAACATCTAAAGTTAACCCAAAAGTGATTCCCTTCTCAAATCAAGAAATCCTTAAGACAACAAAAATTCACCCAATCTTAATTAATAACTGTGAAATTTTCAAGAAATTACTGATATCAATAAATCTTAAAGACACGATTACTTTGCTACAACCAATACATAATAACCCAGATATAAAATTAGCAAGCTCCATGGTAAACCTAGATAAATACCCATTAATAAAAAATTATACAGTGCGGGACTTCTACCAAATACAAAACCTCTCAATGGTAAATATAATAAATCTACTTAGAGCAAATAATAATTATAAAGTGATAATTAAACAAATCCTATACCTAGTTAGAATAATAACCAAAGATATCAATGTAACTGAGCAAGATATCAAATTAGCAGAATAAATTCAAAAATTGCTCTTAAATAAAAAGAAAATACTCTCAAATACATATAAATTAATAGCAAAAATTAAATATCAAACTACAATACTTTTCTCAAAGTTTTGGGAAGGAAAATGTAATACTGTAGCAGACAGAGGGAATCAGCTATTAGAAATACTATAAAACTGACCCCATATAAAAAATTGATATACACCCAGATCATGATTTTTTAATAATGTATACCATACACCTGTACACCTAAACAAATTCAATCCATCTAAGTCACCTTACTGTCCATTCTGTCTTAATAAAGAGGCAGATATCCTCTACATCTACTGGAGCTGCAAAAAAGTTTATAAACTCTGGTGCCCACTAAGATTACTCTTAAAGAAATCAGGCGATTCAAAATTCACTTTGTCATGGGAGACAGCAATACTGTATATATTCAAAAGCAAGAATAATAATTTCTTTAATCACATAATAATAACACTATGCACCCTACTAGAATCTTACATAGCAAAGAACTGGATAGACAGATCAAGACTAACCTGGTCAGAATACAAAATCATGGCCAAAAAATATATATTGGCTAAGAAGCTTTATACAAAAAGTCAGAAGAACCAAACATATTGTCAGAATTACTGCAAAACATTAATTGCTATATTACCATAAATTGCAATACAAATGCTAATAAAACAAAGATAGTAAACACATCTGTTAGTTGAGAGTAATAACAACATTATCTAAGGCGACAATTTTTTGTCAATATGTATATAAGGTTTAGTAGAGTAAACTGATATCTCCATGTAGATTGGTGTTATACTTCTAAATATGCTCTCGTTTGTCATTATAATGTACAAGTGAAATGTTTAGATAATGTTACCATAACTAACACACAACATAACCATTTCCTTGTGTTTATCCAATACTGTATTCCTACCTATTTTGAATATTTAGCAAAGTGTGTATTATCTGTTGAATAACTTCCTCATGTTAAACATTCTGTAACTTTCAACTGTACCACAGTTACATCTTGTTTATCTCTCTACTTGTATTTTATGTGAGAAAATATTCAATAAAAAAGTTATTTGAAAACAAAAGTTTGATTTAAATGTGTTAACATTAAGTGAGGCCCCTCGTAAAAAAAACGTACGTGTGCAAAAAACACATTTGTACATCCCTTTTATTCTATCAATGTGCAATAAGCTAACTTTACTACTGTCATTGTTTAATAAAGTTTTTAAACAATAATTCCTTTTATAAAACAAATGAGATACTCTCACCTAACACCTGATCTAAATCAACATTACCTTTGATGATCTGCCAGTTGTTATTAACAATGTTTCTAATGGCATGGCTATCAACTGACATATCTAAATTGCATGCTAGACTCCTAGAAGTATTAACTGAATGTACAACAGGAATATTGTCCAAACTTTGTTTCAGTAGGGGTAAAAAATGTATTTCTCTTTCATTTAAATTTTCTATAGCACTAGATACTAATATTTCCCTTTTATACCCCTCTGTAAAAAAAGTGTGGTAATGACATGCTGAGAAAAAAAACAATGTTTAAGGAGACCAGTGGTGGAAACCATTCTGAGAGTGAGCCAAGAGCATTCAAGTCTTACAGTAGTAAGTTAGACCGGAAGGCATATAACACAAGTGGGAACTAGAAGGTGAACATCACAAACCAACCAATAAGAAGTGCTAGAGACTAAATTTCTTAAGGAGGCAGAAGCAAGAAGACAGTCATTGTAGGAACCTTCTCAGTGAAAAGGCAACTATCACCCTGACAGGAGGAGATAAGGTCTACAAAACATGGCTGCTTGAGTAGCCATTGCTAGTTATACTGAGAAGTAACTAGCCCTTTGGTGCAAAACCTAAAGGCTTGGCCAGGTCAAGTTAACATTAAAAGACCAGCACCCCTTCAATTATCAAGTCCCCACCACTCATGCTATAAACAACCAAACCTTCCTGCTCAGTTATAAAGACTGACTTTTGGTAAGCAGGGCTATGTGCAATGGTCCAGACCTGTTGTACTCAGGTTACCTTCACAACAGGAGAAAATAAGAAGTCTGTAAAATTAAATTGGGCTACTATTACCATACATTCCTTGTTATCACAAGGATTGAAATATGGTAATTCTTAGTCAAACAGTCCATGACACTAGCTCTAGTCCTCGATGGGAAACTGTCAAGTGTAGATGACTAGTAAAAGAAAAATAAGAGTGCCATTCTTGCAAATATATTCTCACTAATTTAATGATGAATAAGGGAAAAGCTATAGTTGGCTCCTGCAGCAAGCACGTTTAGGAAAAAGTGGTGTTTCTAGTAGGGAAAAAACAAAAATGTGGTCCAATACATTGAGCAGTTTAATAAGTCTGTTTAGTGCTTTCGCAAATAAACATAATTTCCTTCACTAAATAGGTTAAGAATCATGTAACAACCTATTCATTTGAACATTTAAAGCTACATTAATTGTTTAAATAAAATTTATCAACTCAGGTGACCACAATTTGAAATTGAAGTAAATGTTCCTAAATACCTTTTAAAACCACTTACTAAAAATAAAGTACTTTCAAAGAAAAAAAAATCATAACTTTGATTCTCTAATACGCAGTACACTATTAACAGAGGTCTTTTCATTTAGCCTGGGGAAGGGAGGGTTGTAGCATCTTGTGGGAGCTACCAATATAACTCCCTGAACTCAAAATATGTCTCCCAATAACCCCCATATCTCTGTCCTGTTGGAACTTTTTCAAGAATAAAAAAAATGATTACAACTCCTGTCATGTCTTTTTAAAGCATTACTATCATCCTTCCTTGTAATTGCATAAGTATGCTCATAAATTCTGCACCTAATGGCACATTTGGTCTTGGCCACATAAAAGGCTTGACATGACAAGCATGTAGCCAAATGCACAATTCCACAGGTGTTGCAATTTTACCTACCCCTAATTGAAATTATCCTTAGGTATGTGGCAACAGTGCTGCATGTCTGCTGTGCTCTGCCAGTTACATAGGAAGACAGAACATTTATTTATTTATTTATTTTACATTTGTTGACTGGGAAAGTCTGATTAGAACGTGGTCCATTTACAGCGGAGTCCTGGGGAGAAATGCTCCACAATTAAACAATATGTACAGTGGTATTTATACAATCCAAGATATTTCATACAAGAAGAACACATTTACAATGGTTTGTTCAAGCAAACTTAACTTATACATATTCGGCCCTGAATGGCAGTTTTATAGGCCTTGGGAGAAAAAAACTCCACAGTAACAATACAATCAGCAGAGACATCACACAAGACAGTATAAATTGACAATATTTTGTACTAAGCAAGTTTAATGTATCCAGAGGTAGGCCATGTATGGCAGTATTTGAGGAGTTCTTAGTACTGTATTATAGAGACAGTAAACAGAGTAGAGATGAAGGTAGGAAGTATTTGAGGAGAGCAGGAAAGCATTTATGTGACACAAGGGCAAAGCCAGGAATGCAAGAGGGGTGATTTAAGTGATTTTTTGAAGAGTGAGATAGATGGTGCTGAGGAAATATTCTGGGGGAGGTTATTCCACATTTTTGCTATGGTATGAGAGAAAAGAGCTTTTCCTGCAGTGTTGTTGGTGTTAATTATACATAAAAGGGTTTTGTTTGATGAGCAAAGAGGACGGTTTGCTGAGTATTGGTTCAGTAGCTTGTTTAGGGCTGGAGTCTTGTGGGGATTCCTTAGGATGTTATAGGTGAGGACTAGTTGGTGGTGACTAATTAACTGAGGAAGTTCTAACCACTGTAGCTCCTTTAGAGCAAGGCAATGATGGCTTCTAAAAGCAGAGTTATTGGCAAATTTAGCAATCTTATTATAACATAACTCTAGTTTGTTCATGTCTGTTTTCCTAATGTGGGTTAGGATTGGAGATGCATACATTAGGGTAGACAGAAGGTGGGTTTGGGCTAGGGTGACCTGTGCTTGGCCTGATAGGAAGTGTTTGTGTTTGTATAGGGTTCCTAATTTTTTATGTAATTTTTTTAATGGTTTGAGAGATATGGACATTGAAGTAAAGATATTTATCTATTTCAATGCCAAGGAGCTAAGAATGGAGGGAGGAGGAAATTATGTTGCCATTTTTGGAGGTGACAGTGAAGGAAGCAGATGTGGATCTGGATTTGTTATGGGTGAATAGGCGTAATTTGGTCCTTTTGGGGTTAAGAATCAGTTGGATATCAGTAATCCATTTTTCAACGGAGCTGAAGGATTCCTGGGTAAGGTTTTGAAGAGTGGTTAGGGATGGGGCTGAGAAGATTAAAGCAGAGTCATCTGTGTACTATATAAGTGATGCATGCAGTGTGGAGGTGTGTAGTCTGTTGGTGAAAATAGTAAATAGTAATGCGCCCAGTATTGAGCCTTGTGGAACACCTATGGTGGTTGATAGTAAAGGTGATAGTACACCTTGCCAGTTGACTGATTGTGTCTTATCAGAGAGATAGTTTTTGAACCAAGCAGTTATGGAGGGGGCAAAGGAGATGGAGGATAGTGCCTAGAAGTAGGTTATGTGAGACCATGTCAAATGCCTTAGAGAGATCTAAGAATATGGCTGATACAAAGTTGTTGTTATTTGTAAGATGGTTAACCTGGTTAGTAAAAGAGAGATCAGCAGTAGTTGTACTATGGTTTGGGCGGAAACCATGCTGAGTTAAGGAGAGGAGATTATGTGAGGTTAGGAAATGCATCACTTGGATGTGAATACATTTTTCAAGGAGCTTGGACAGGGGGGATAGGATAGCAATGGGGCGGTAGTTTGATAACTCATAGGAGTTGCCGCCTTTGTGTAGGGGGATAATATATGACACTTTCCATAGTTGGTGGATGTAAGCTTCTAGTATGGAGCAGTTAATCAGAATTGAGACAGGGTAGACTAGGGATTCTGTGGCTAATTTTAGGAAATTAGTGGGTAAGCCATCAGCTGCGAGAGTGGTAGGGTTTAGTTTTGAGAGAACAAACATCTGGCTATAGTAGATTATTATGTACAGTATACAGCCAGACACCCAAAAAAGCAGGAAAAAAAACATTAACAGCCTCACAAAAGAAAGTACAGCACATAACACTTCCACCAATGTGCCAGAAACAGTCAGCAGGACAGCAAGTAATGCAGTGGGTAAAGTGACAACGGACACAGAATTCATAAAGGAATAGGTGATGCAGGCATGACAGATGTAAAATCAAAGCTAGAAAGTCACAACCATGAGTTCAGGAACAAATGCAAAATGCAGTAGGACATTTGTCCTGTAAGTCTGCAATATAATTTACTTGCACATGCTTGGCTTATGTTGCATTGGAGAGGGAAGTGAGGCTTAGGGAGGCAGTGAACAGATACAAATTTTGACAAGGATGAGGCTGAGATAAAACTGATGCCCTGAGAATGACAAAGTGCAAAGACTGCAATACTCCTTCCATACTTCTCATGGATCTGGTAAGTGTCTACCCAGATCACAGGTTCATAGGTGTGTAATAGGCTAATGATCACAAGGGCATTTTTAAGACTAGTCATGCATCCCAAATCTCCGACAAGTTCTGGTACCCTTGATAAGTGTAAGCAGGGGTTTGGGAGATGAAACATTAACAAGCAGGCCCAGGGAGATGAACCATTTACAGGTTACCTGTGCCCATTAGCGACATAGGTGCCAACCCAGGGATGAATTGCCTGCTCCCCATTCAATTGCCCAAGTGATGCTTGAAATGGGTTAGGGAGGAGCTCTGCTTCACATGGATGGGGAGCTTGTTAAAGAGATGGGGTAGTGTCTGGGATACATACCTATCTCTCCAACAGGTCCTGTTTATATCACAGGCAAGGTTTAAGACTTTAGAATGGATAATTCTGGTGTTGTTTGTTTTGTGGATGTGCAGGAGGCCCATCAGAGTGGGGTCTGATAATGCCCTGTATGCCAGGCATACATTTCCCCTCAAAAGCCTATAGGAGACAGAATACAGGGATAGGGCATTGAGGTCGTCTGCATAGGAAATTTTACTTACCCTGTATTCTTTTAGTGAGGAACCTCTGTGAACATTCCAGTTGTTGGATATTCCTGTTTAGGTACATACCCAAGGAAGCGTTGTACTCAAAGATAGCTGTGATGAATGCCGAATACAGTGGAACAATGATTTCCTTGGAATTAGATACCATACCTTTGTTTATAAGTTGTGCAGCATAGAATGATTTGCTCACCACTGTAGACACGTGATGAGCAAAGGCTAGATTACTATCTATGTGTGTCGCTAAGTCCCTGACTACTGGTTCAACTCTAAGGTTGTATTGTCAATATGATAGTTATCAGGGTAGATGACTTCCAAAAGAATACTATTATGCATTTCCTGGCATTTAGTTTTAGTTCATCGCTCTGACACCAGTTGTTTGTCCATGACAGCCATTGCTGGAGAGCATTTGTGTCAGTGTGGGATTCAATGACAGCTCCTAATTTGCAATCATCTGCAAATGTAGTCAACCAGAGACCACTGGCATGGGCCTTGACTTCAGAGAAGTAAATACCAAGTGACCGGCCTCTTTGTAAAGGAGGGCTCCCCAGTTCTAACTTTCTGCATCCTGTCTGTGAGCCAGTTGGCTATCCACTGGGTGACATAAGGGTTTGTACCTAACCTCTTGAGTTTGTCTACAATGCCTGAGTGAAGTATTGTGTCAAATGCCTTCACCAGGTCAAGCTAGGCAGTGTAAACCATTTTGCCCTCATCCATTGCTTTGGCAACCTTCTCAAAGAAGCCCACTAGGTTAAGTAGGCATGACCTGCCCTTGACGAAACCAAACTGGGTTGGATCCAAGGTCTGGACGTTTACTATATCACTATTGATCATTGATCATCTCCATGACAAGTCTTTCCATGTCATTATGCATAAGACTATTGAGACTTATGGGTCTCTGGTTTCCAGGGTCTGTAGATTCCCACCTTTGTGCAGAAAGATGACTGTTACTGTTGTCTATTTATGAGACATGAAGCCTGTTTGGAGGCTACAGTTAAATAACAATTCAGAGGACCTGAAAGGTCATGTTTCATGCTATTTAGAAGGCATCTTGGATATTGTTAGGATATTGTCAGGACCCATTGATGCAGTGTTCTTGGCCTTAGAAAGAGCATTTCATACCCGTTCCTTAGTGATAGCAGGGGGGAGTTATATTTGATGGTATTTCCTGAGGGAAGGTTGGGGGGGAGTTGGAGCTGAATTTATCAAACAGTAAGGTTGCTATTTCTTCTAGCTCAGTATAGGTGGCTCCATTTACAATGATCTCTGCACACAATTGTGTATTGCCTTTGAAATTGCAGACATAGCTAAAGAATGCTTTGTGGTTGTCCTTGGATTAGTTGTGAAAATCCAAATAAGTTAATATGTTTTGTGGGATTGTTTGAATTGCAGGAGAGCCAATCAAAGTTTAGGTCTCCTAACAGGATAGTTTCTTGTGACAGGTTGGCTGTAGCCCATTGTAAGATTTCCTCCATTGTTGGCGAGTTATTTCCTGGAGGGATATAACTGCGTATGATGCTGATTCTCTTTTTGTTTTTTAGGGATAAAATTGAACCTAATGTTTCTGCATTTAGGAATTTGGGAAGTGGGATTTGCAGAGACTGGAGCAGGATATCCTCAAACATCCTCACTATGTCCAGAGGGATTCCTGACAGGAAATACTATCCTTATTTGTAAGGATAGTACAGGGAACACTCATTATTACAGCTGTAAGGAGAGAAGAGACAAAAAAAACTTAGTACTTCAGGAAAGTAGGAGGAGGATTATGTAGAGGATAGGGCATAGAGAAGGAAAGTTCAGAGTGAGAGGGATAGTACCAGTGCGAGCCAAGGAAAGAGGATACAGAGAGTGAAAGAGGGAAGAGAGTCAGGTGGGGGGAGAGACCTATACTGTAGCAGAAGAAAGAGTAGAACTGGAGGCAGAAGGAGAGACAACTGCAGAAATAAGGATAGATGAGGAGGAACGGGAGGCAGATTAGTAGTACAAATTATGGACATTGACATGGCATAAACATGCCATTAGGTCTAGAATTTATGACCACTCTCATGCAATTAGGAGGAAGATTTATAGTAATGATTTAAGTAGACATGCCAGGAGTTGTAATATTTCTAACTTTTTTTTTATTCTTGAAGAAGTTCCAATAGGACAGAGAGAGGATAACTGGGACATGTATCTTGAGTTCAGGCAATTATATTGGCAACTTCTACTAAATGCTACAACACACCCCCCCCCCCCCCCACACGCCTAAATGATAAGACTTCTGTTAATAGTGTGCTAACTGTCAGGGCATCAAAGTTATGGATTGTTTTGCAATTTACTTTGAAAGTACTTTATTTTTAGTAAATGGCTTTAAGAAAGTTTTTAGTTATATTCATGAACATTAATTTCAATTTAAAATTGTGGTCATCTGATTTGATAATTTTTTTTGAAATAATGTAGTTTTAAATATTCAAATGAATGGGTTCTCATGAAGCAGTTCTTCAATTTACTGTGGAACAAAAGCACAAAATAGATTTAACAAACTGCTCACCATACATGGACAACTTTTTTTGTTTTTTGGAACATTTGTTTTTACATTTAGTTATGCTGGTATGAATTGGTCCTTTGTTTCTAGTGGGAACCTAAGTCAAGTGAAGTTCAGACATCTACAAAATGGCAATCCTCTACTTGGTTAGTGTGCTGTACCAGTAGATGAATGGGGGTTTCCAAGTTATCAAGGTCATTCTTTCTAGTAAAAGTGATGTCAATATCCTGTACTTTGAATTTGATGTAATGCAGTGGCCTAAACAGGGTTATAGCAGGGTCCCAGCTTCCTGCCATGTCTGACACAAATCTGTTTGGTAAATTACTATAGAGGGCTTCATTGGGGAGCAAGGGCTTTTTCACTTGAAGTCCACCATGTGTATTCACACAATAGAGCCCTCAACAACCATACCTGTGCCTGCAAAACTGAAATATTTAAGATGGGTAGGGGATGAGGAAAGGGGAAAGGGGAAAGTGGTATGCATATTGCTGGAAATTAGGTTGGGGGAGATATTTGCAATCACAACAACATGAAAATATAGATGCACAAGGGGGAAATAGAAAGATAAATATAACCTGAGAGAAAATAGAGACCACAAGAGATGTGAGTCCACAACAAAATGAACGTTGTGATAACAATGAAGGAATAATCAAGGTTAAAAAGAAATTCCTTAGGATAAGCTCAGAGGCCATGGTTTTAATAATAAAAAATGTGTGGCCAACAAATTGAAACATTCAGAAAACATGAATAACATATTCAGGAATGAGCAGCAAGAACAAAATTAACTCACCTGCACATTCTGTATAATAACCATCGAAACAAACATGGCTAATGCAATGGAGATGAGCCGCTGGGGAAAACAGCGAATTCCGTAGCAAACAGTCATCTGATAACAGCAATGTGATAACATTTCTAGGTATGACAAACTACTTCAGTAAAAACAAAAAAGAAAACAAGAGTCTAAACTCATGCAAAATAAAAAATGGCGGACTAAAGTTAGAGAACAAAAATCAGTTTAAACGACCTTAATTCTGAAAGCAATGCACTGACCAAGCTAAGCTGCCCAGAAATGACAGTATAGTTTAGCCAGATGTAAAGACGGTGCATAAACAGGGCAGTAACACACCAGCAAAACATCCATCAATGTAATATAGTAACTGTCTAAGGCAGCCACATATCAAACAGGAGTAAAATAGAATTACCTAAGCTATTTCTTTGTTTGAGTAACACGAATGATTCTTTAAAGTTAAAAAAATCTAAATATCACATCAAACCAATACTATAGAAATTAAATTTGCCATTTAGTTATGGAAAATAATTTATTTATTTATTAGACATTTCTTGATTTAATGGATTAGTCCAACTGAGCAGATGCCCATTTTCAGCCAAGACCCAACGAGATAAATAATAAAACTGATTACAGGGATGTGTGTGTATCTAGGCTCCAGTTCACTATTCTTCCAGATATGAGGATAAAGAGATCCTGGATAGCTAGTGGCAGCAATTGTAAAAGTTCAAATTTCTATGAGGCTTTCAAGAAAAGCAGGTGATCTTCAAAAAACGGAATCTACAACAAAAGTCGTAGACTGAGGAAACTCCTAATGAAATATGTAAATCCAAAGTAAAACAAAACACACTGTAACAAATATCTGCAGGCTGAATGCATAAATGGCAAGGGAAGACAAAACAACCAACCATGGATAACTAAATGCAGAAGAAAAATTGGAAAAGACACTAGTTTCAGATAATCCAGGACTCTGCTTCCTGCACTGATTATTTTACAGCTTAATGTAATTCTTGTGGGTGCAAAGAAAGCCATCCCTTAGTGTCTGTATATAGCACCTTCAGCAGAAAATGCATCAGTTACCGAAGTATTTATCATTAGTTAACTGCATGAAAAAACTGCTCTGAGAATCATTTCCAGCCATAATCTGGGCCGCAAAGATAAAGTCAATATACAGAGAGTGTAACAAATCAGAAATCAAAAAAGTAGCAAAATAAGTATAAATAAAATTATCTACAGAACAAACATCTGGCTATAGTAGATTATTATGTACAGTATACAGCCAGACACCCAAAAAAGCAGGAAAAAAAAAACATTAACAGCCTCACAAAAGAAAGTACAGCACATAACACTTCCACCAATGTGCCAGAAACAGTCAGCAGGACAGCAAGTAATGCAGTGGGTAAAGTGACAACGGACACAGAATTCATAAAGGAATAGGTGATGCAGGCATGACAGATGTAAAATCAAAGCTAGAAAGTCACAACCATGAGTTCAGGAACAAATGCAAAATGCAGTAGGACATTTGTCCTGTAAGTCTGCAATATAATTTACTTGCACATGCTTGGCTTATGTTGCATTGGAGAGGGAAGTGAGGCTTAGCGATGCAGTGAACAGATACAAATTTTGACAAGGATGAGGCTGAGATAAAACTGATGCCCTGAGAATGACAAAGTGCAAAGACTGCAATACTCCTTCCATACTTCTCATGGATCTGGTAAGTGTCTACCCAGATCACAGGTTCATAGGTGTGTAATAGGCTAATGATCACAAGGGCATTTTTAAGACTAGTCATGCATCCCAAATCTCCGACAAGTTCTGGTACCCTTGATAAGTGTAAGCAGGGGTTTGGGAGATGAAACATTAACAAGCAGGCCCAGGGAGATGAACCATTTACAGGTTACCTGTGCCCATTACAGACATAGGTGCCAAACTAGGGATTAATTTCCTGCTCCCCATTCAATTGTCCAAGTGATGCTTGAATTGGGTTAGGGAGGAACTCTGCTTCACATGGATGGGGAGCTTGTTAAAGAGATGGGGCAGTGTCTGGGATACATACCTCTTTCTCCAACAGGTCCTGTTTATATCACAGGCAAGGTTTAAGACTTTAGAATGGATAATTCTGGTGTTGTTTGTTTTGTGGATTTGCAGGAGGCCCATCAGAGTGGGGTCTGACAATGCCCTGTATGCCAGGCATAGATTTCCCCTCAAAAGCCTGTAGGAGACAGAATACAGGGATAGGGCCTTGAAGTGGTCTGCATAGGAAATTAATCTTACCCCTGTAGTCTTTTAGTATGGAACCTCTGTGGATATTCCAGTTGTTGGATATTCCTTAGGTACATACCCAAGGAAGTGTTGTACTCAAAGATAGGTCTGATTAATGCCAAATACAGTGGAACAATGATTCCCTTGAAATTAGATACCATACCTTTGTTTATAAGTTGTGCAACGTAGAATGATTTGCTCACCAATGTAGACACATGATGAGCAAAGGCTAGATTACTATCTATGTGTGCCGCTAAGTCCCTGACTACTGGTTCAACTCTAAGGTTGTATTGTCAATATGATAGTTATCAGGGTAGATGACTTCCCAAAGAATGCTATTATGCATTTCTTGGCATTTAGTTTTAGTTCATCACTCTGACACCAGTTGTTTGTCTGTGACAGCTATTGCTAGAGAACATTTGTGTCAGTGTGAGATTCAATGACAGCTCCTAATTTGCAATCATCTGCAAATTTAGTCAACCAGGGGCCACTGGCATTGGCCTTGACTTCAGAGAAGTAAATGCCAAAAAGGAGTGGTCTAAGGAACGATCCCTGTAGGACTCCACTTGTGACCAGCCTCTTTGTAAAGGAGGGCTCCCCAGTTCTAACTTTCTGCATCCTGTCTGTGAGCCAGTTGGCTAACCACTGGGTGACATAAGGGTGTGTACCTAACCTCTTGAGTTTGTCAATAATGTCTGAGTGAAGTATTGTGTCAAATGCCATCAACAGGTCAAGCTAGGCAGTGTAAACCATTTTGCCCTCATCCATTGCTTTGGCAACCTTCTCAAAGAAGTCCACTAGGTTAAGTAGGCATGACCTGCCCTTGACGAAACCAAACTGGGTTGGATCCAGGGTCTGGATGTTTACTATATCACTATTGATCATTGATCATCTCCATGATAATTCTTTCCATGGCTTTACACATAAGACTAGTGAGACCTATGGGTCTCTGGTTTCCAGGGTCTGTAGATGGCCCACCTTTGTGCAGAAGGATGACTGTTACTTTTGTCTATTTATGAGACATGAAGCCTGTTTGGAGGCTACAATTAAATAGCAATTCATAAGACCTGATAGGTCATGTTTCATGCTATTCAGAAGGCATCTTGGATATTGTCAGGATATTGTCAGGACCCATTGATGCAGTGTTCTTGGCCTTAGAAAGAGCATTAAGTACCCGTTCCTTAGCAATAGCAGGGGGGAGTTATATTTGATGATATTTCCTGAGGGAAGGTTGGGGGGGAGTTGAAGCTGAATTTATCAGGCAGTATGTTTGCTATTTCTTCTGGCTCAGTATAGGTGGCTCCATTTACAATGAGCTCTGCACACAATTGTGCACTGCCTTTGAAGTTGCAGACATAGCTAAAGAATGCTTTGTGGTTGTCGTTGGCCTGGGAGGTCAAATTTAACTTAAATTTGGCTTTGGTAGTCTTTATTTGTCCTTTGAGTTGTTTGTTTAGTTTGATGATAGTGTTTTTATCCTGCTGGGTGCTGCACCTCTTTATATTTGTCATGATTTTCTTCCTTCTGTTATACAGCCTAATGATTTTGTGATTCCACCAGAGTGAGTTGTTTTTTGAGCTAGTTCTGTACTTCTTCCTTGTGGGTACATTTGCCTCTATGCAGCTATTAACATGCTTGTACAGGGTTTCTGTGAGCAGCTCTGCAAAGGCAGCAGTGTTCTCAGGGTTTATGGGGGCTTGACATTTTGCCAGGTTATCACTTAACAGCAGGAAGTTAGCCTTAAAGTAGTTCCTGAATATTTGAGGTTTAGCTGGGGGTCCAGGTTTTATTTTTACTTCAAAGGAGACCATTTTGTGGTCTGACCTTACCAGGAAAGACATTACAGTAGGGGGGTGTGCAGCCCTCTCCCATATTAGTGAGGACCACTTCCAGTATGGTTGCACCCCTGGGTATATTGATCCTGCTCAGGAAGAATGAGTGGCTAGAAAATGACGACTGTCATAGATATGACAGTCTTGTCAAAAGACAGACAAACAGGAGAAACCCACAAATTATATGGTCTGCTAACAAGAGTAATTTAATAATCCAGGATTTAATCGCTTCAGTTTCTATTTGCCTTCTGTGTGGCTGTGAGCAAATTACTTTAACAACCATTGTTTACTGCTTGTCTTCGTGGGTTCTGTTCAAGCAGCTTTATTTTATACAAACACATCTTGATAGAAGATTACTGACTAACTTAAGTAATTTATATACAAACTAACTGCAGGATTCATACATGGTTACTCTCTGGCTGTACTCTCAAAATGGCACTAGGCACATGCTCAGTATTTATACATGCACGTTATGTCTTTGGCATGCTTCTTAAAGACAGAGTACACACAGCATGTGCACTCTGATCTGCATCCTCCCTCCTGAAAAACAAAACATGCAATGTTATGAGTCTACTCAGCATGCAGATATCACACACAGTTTTGTATCATACAATTTCACAAATGATATACATATATACACAGTTAAGTCCATGTTGCTGCAAATTTCACACTGAGCCTACATACTCGTCCATATTGTTTGACATAAAACTGGGAATTGGACTTAGCAGCCGACGTGGTCTCCATACATTGATCAGTCTTAGAAGTGTCTGAAACATCTTCAGGATTGGAATCAGAGATAGTAACACGCTCTAGGATGGAAACAACATTCAATTCGCTCTGAGATTTAGAGTCTGTGTCCTTCAAATGATATTTT
Organism: Protopterus annectens; assembly: GCF_019279795.1. Taxonomy (NCBI): domain Eukaryota; kingdom Metazoa; phylum Chordata; order Ceratodontiformes; family Protopteridae; genus Protopterus; species Protopterus annectens. The sequence continues at coordinate 1,545,115,646 of NC_056726.1, forward strand.
GATGATGATTCTGGTACAGGGAGTAAATGTCTACGGTTTCTCCTGTACTCCATACCCTCAGATTCTACAAGGTAGCATCTCAGCTTGGCACATATACCTGTAACTCGATCAATCTGGTTGAAACCTTTCATCATTTGCATTCTCACTGTTTTTCCTTCCCTCAATGGACAAAGAAATCTGCTTAATTTGTCATAACTGGACTTCTGGATTTAACACTTTTTGAATAGTTGAACCTTTACAGTTCTGTTGTTCTTAGCTTTAGGTCTTAATAAACTGGAACTAATAAGTAGCATCATTCTAGTTTTCCTGGAAAAAAGTCTTTCAGCAGGTGAGCTAAGCATATCATCACTGGGTATGTTTCTGAGATTAAATAAGTTCAAAAAGACATTAGTACTGTCATGCTTTGACCTTTCAAGTAATTGCTTTGCACTCTGCACTGCACATTCAGCTAGATCATTTAACTGTAGATATTCAGGACTGCTAGTAACATGTACAAAGTCCCACTCTCTTAAAATTTCTAAAACAACTGTCTAGTAAATTGAGTACCATTGTCTGACATAACTTTGTGTGGACTACCATGGACCGAGAAATGATGTTTCAACTTAGTAATAACTAGTTGATTTAAGGTTAGGTAATAAGTCAATCTCAAACCAGTTCAAATAAGAGTCTACCAATACTAAGTAGTGTTGATTGTTCCACTCGAAGACATCAGTGGCTACTGTTGACCAAGGTAGTTCAGGGACTGGACTTAGCTGAAGTGGTTCTTTTTGCAGATGCGGCTTAGTACTTTTGCATACAGAACAAGAAGAAAGTACTTTATCAATGTCTCTCAGTAATGACAGCCAAAATACTAATTCTCATGCTCTTCTCTTAGTGTATGCAGAACCTGGGTGACCATGATGCAAAATCTGGATATATTCTTGTTGTAAGGAAGCAGGAACAACAATTTTAGGACCTTTGAAAATAATGCCATCTTCCATCAACATTTCATTCATCGCTGTAAGGAAAGTAGGTTTTCACTACAGATGATGCACTATATTGCTTTGATGGCCATCCAACATTAATGTAGTGATTGAGCTTTAAGTTCACTTCACGTGCTCTGTCTGGAACTCTCTTTAGGTTTCTGTCATGCTCTGCTTCACCATTGCCTCCAACTAGTAAATCATCTACTATTATGGAACAAGGATAACCCAAATAAAATTGTTCCAATGCACGCTGAAAGACTTCATTTGCAGAAGTATTCCAAATGGCATCCTTAGGAATCTGTATCTGCAAACTGGGTACCAAAAGTGGTTAGTAATGAGGATTTGCAATCAAGCATCACTTGCCAAAATGAACATTTTGCATCTAAGACAGAAAAAACAGTGGCATTCGGTATTGGAACTGCGACCTCTTCGACTCTGCACAATGGATGATATGGTCTCTTCAATACTTTGTTCAAATGTCTTGGGTCAATACATATTCTGATTTCATCTGAGCTTTTTTGTGAGCTGCCACCATAGATGACACCCATTCAGCTGATTCTGTAACTGGACAAATTACATCATGTTGTACCATTTTATCCAACTGTGCCTTGACATTATTCTGTATAGTTATCGGAACTCTTCTTGCTGGTCTGACCACTGGAATGACCTCTGGGTCTAACTTCATGGAATACACTACTGTAAGTCTGCCCAACTTATCATTGAAAACATCAGCATACTCTGAGAAAATAGCTTCAGAAAAATTGGAACTCAGAGGTGCTATCTTTGAGACCCAATAAAGACTGTACTGGTCTTTGAACTATGTAGAATAACAAGCTGTAACAGTTTTTGGCCAAATAACATGAAAGCATCACTGATCCTTTGGTTTGAATTTCTTCACCTCCATAAGCAACAAGTTTCGCACTACTGGTCATCTTGAGTTGTTCATTAACTCTCACTTTAGCAGATGTGCTTGCTGATATAACATTACACTTTGAACAGAAAGGATCAGTGAACAGCCGATAGCCTAGTACCAACCTATGAACCAGTGTCTACTTTTAAGTTCTGTGGATCTACCATTGATCTGGACAGTATAAAATACTTCTCTCTTTGCCAATAAATTCACTGCATCAGCTCTTTCACCAAGCACCACCTACATAGAAAGCTGACTGTTGTGTCTCTACTTGATCAACCTGCTTTTTTGTGTGACCTTTTTTTGCAACTGTATGGGTTTTACTTGATCTGCAAAACTTTTGAAAATGGTTCCATTTTTTACACTTGTGGCACTGCTGACCAAATGCTAAACATCTTTCTCTCTTTTAGACTCATGATTTGCACCACAATTGCAACAGCTGACAATAAAGCTGGACTTGGGTTTTGCTGATTCATGCTTGTACTGCACTGCGGATGTTCCTTTAGCTGAACTAGCCTTAGAACTTGCTGGAAAGCTACACGGTTTCCCTGATGAGCTAGCAGGGGCTGTGGCTGACATGTGGTTAGGCCTACTTCTGTTTGCCACATGTTGCATCCTATTTACATTTGCTCTGGAGCTTGCTGAAATCATGCTCTTGTCACTTGCAAGCATACTTGTGTGTTTTTCTGTTACTTCATGGATCTGACAAATCTCTGTGGCTTTACTTAATGCTAAATCACTGTCATGAAGCAAGATCTTTCTCACAGCAGCACTATTAATATCACACATGAGCCTGTCCTTTATTAACTCATCTTTTAAGTCACCAAACTAACACGTTTTAGCTTTGCTTCTCAGGTCAGTTATGTAAGCTGCAAAAGTTTCCATGGTTTCTGATCTCTTGTGTAAAACAAATGCCTTTCCTGTGTAATATTTGTCTGGAGGTTACACATCTCTCTGAACTTGCGCTTCAAACACTCAAGTTCTTCCCTTGATTCAGTCTGTACAACAATATGGCAATTTTCACTTTCTCCCTCATATACTGCTGGGGCATATACAAATGAACACTCTCTTTCTGTGGCCTCTGACCCAGCTAGGTTTAACAAAATGAATGCCTTGGTGCATGTATCTTTATCTGAATAAGCTGCTTGTATAAAAATATCATACGTTTGCTCAGATATTCTCCCATTCTCTGTAATATTCTGATCAAATACAAGTGGTGGGGATTTCTGAAATCTGTCTGCCATATTAACACATATCAGTGAGGGGTTTTGCAAATAAGCACGAACACATATACGTATTTGTAACTTTGCGCTTCTGAGATTATGCTTTTGGGCTTTTCTATGAAACAACTCTTTCAGCACTGTAACACCTTTGAAATCACTTTATTGCAAGAAATCGCCTCTTATCTGCGTAAGAAATATATCAAACAACTTGCACGATGCAAGTCTTTATGCAACTGGACTTTGCAAAAAAAGTCTCTAGGGCACTGTGATACTCTTGAAATTATTGCCTTGCTAAAATAATTTATCATCATTTTAAGAAGCATTTCAAACAACATCACAGTGTGAATGAACTGGGCAAGAGAAGCTCAGAGTCAATAACATTTCGAAGTAATTGCACTTTGCGTATAAACTGTACACAGCACACTGAAATTTCCCCAAAATGGTGGTACCTTGCGAGACAACTTTTTACAGTGCAAGAAACAGTCTGTAATGGTGGCACTTTGCAAATAGACATACCACACATAGCACAAGAAACTTTTCGAAATGGCTGTACTTTGACTGTACTTAACAAAATAGTTGCACTTTGCACACAAATAATTCTTGGGAATACATACACAGTAATAAGCACACACTGTAAGCACTTTTACACACTCTGAGATACTTTGAATAACTGTAGTTATGCCCTTGATACAATACAAAGCCATAGTTATGCCCAAACACAGCACTTTGCAAAAAAACATACAGTAGTTTTGGGCTAGGGTCAGTTAGAAAAGAATTCTTTTGCAGACAGTGAACAAAATCCAGCTAATTAGTGGGAGGAGCTGAGAAATAGTATTCCTCCTTTATAGATAGATAAGTACTAAGCTAACTGCCCTTGTGAGCCATTTAAAGCTTAGCCAATTATCCCTTGTGAGACTCAAACCCTGCACGTTGTGTTTGTAAGGCAAACACCTTAACCATTAGGCCACCCTCCCACCCTATCTGCAAGTATTTAGTGGCATCTTTAGTTGTAGTGCAGTGTGACTTGCTGTTCTCTGCCTAAGTATTGCTCATTTCTGTCTGCATGTGATCCCCCCCCCCCCCCCCACCTGCCACACTGCTGTTCTGCTTTTAAACTTGGTGGATTTTATGTTGCCCTTCCCTTCTATACATCTGATTTTTTGGCACTCTTCCCAATCTCATCTCATCAGCTCATTCCACCAAGCACTGAGATGTCATTTGAGAAGGCCTCCCCTCCCTTAGTCTCTTAAATTGAATTATCTGCTGATTCTTACAGTCCCACTTACTAAAAATAAAAATAAAAAAAAATAAAAAATGCACTTTATTCATCTGCTTTTTCTGCAATTCTGCTTATCCATACTTTATTAAGCTTTTTACTGCAGATTCCTAAAGTGCTCAGTTGCATTTAATCTGCTGCATTTATAACTGTTTGTTAGTAGCCTGATTACATTGTAACTGTTATTATAAGCTTCTTAGTTCTGATTTAAGCACTTGGTCTCCTAATTAGTTATCTTACATTAGGAAGGTCTGTGGTCTACGCTCTTGTGGCAGGAGAGGTAGCATACACCTTCCTGAGCTGGGAATTACTGGTGAAGGCTTATTGGGCCTGTTATTCCAAGTGTCTTTGTTCTAGTTTAAGCACTTGGGCTAAGACTTCATTACTAAATCCACTCTTTCAACACTTGTTTTTCACATTTCTTGTCACAGCGCATTAATTGAGTGTGTCTGTGTTGAATATCTTAACTTTTTGACCTTTTCTACAATCTTTAGTTAGAAATGCTGTTCTCTGCACAGCAGCGCGCATAGCGGTGATCTGTATAGATGCTAATATTTTGCAGCATAATTCCCCTTGTAATATGTGTAGACCCCAATCTCTCAAAGTGTAGGTTTCCCTTAAAATACCCTTACTGTTGTAGCAAATTTTTTAACTAGTAGAGCATCAGGTTTGTGCATAGCTGAACATTGCTAATCAAGTTCCCTGTCTTATTGATGTATTCAATACTTGAATTTCTCTCACTCCTCCCTAGTAGGTCAGCAGCCATGGATATGCACTTCTGGAATCTTTCTCTCTAGCTAATCTAGTTGAGATGAGTTTCTGAGGCATTATAGCAATTGCCTCATGCACACTGACAACCCAATTATTCTTAATAAAACAGCTAAAGAATGTGGGGGGGGGGGTAAATTCACTTTAACAGTGGAGGCAAAACTCTCTTGTACAACCAAAACTAATCCTATAGAGGTTGTCAGTGACGCTTGTACTATGCCTACTGCACAGGGTAAAGACCCTATGCATAAAACTACTTATGCTGAGGCACTAACAGGTAACATTCCTAAAACACTAAGACCCTCTGCACAGCACAATCAAAAAAAGGGTCCTCAGGCATCACATAAATCCTCCATTAAAACACCACACAGCAACACATAGTACACTGTATCTAGTGCCTCTACTGCTACACTGTGTTAAAATACCATGCACAGCTACACATAGTAACACTGTATCGAGTGTCTCTACTGCTAAGCACTTAAGGCAAACTAGTGTACAACCAAATTTCTTGGTCATTGTTGATTCTATAATGAAGCACACAGATGTCCCTGCAGCAGACTGAGTAAGGACAGAGTCACATTTATCTGCCTTTATGGGGCTAGGATACAACAAGTCACACAGCCAGCCAGTTCATTGAACCACAGGTTCCAGTATAACTCTGCCATAGTTCATGTGAGTGTTAATGCCCTGAGACATACCTCCTTTCACTATATGAAGTGACAAGTGAGACATGATCACATTCATTTATTTTGTGCCACAGACAGGTACGAGCCTAGCACTGAGTGGCATACTACCTTCTGCAAGGACAATGTCACATTAACAACAGAAAATGATTGATTTTTAACAATTGGCTTAGCTTCTGGTGTCAGTCCAAGGGCGTACAATATTTGATGGCCTGGGAAGATACAAATGACAGGCCACGCTGCTTTGCTAGGGATTGTCTGCCCTTATCCCCCTCTAAGCTTTCAGATATTAGCAAAGACCTTTTCCACTACCATAGTGTATTTTTTAGGCAATGTTAAACAGATAAACCTCCCAGCTTAACTGAATCTGCAAAGGAATATCTGAAGGTGGTACTGCCCATCACTAGAAGTCTTAACAAGAAACTCCACTCACTAAAAGCCTTCCTCTCCCTTGGGAATGTAGATATCAGTGTAGTACCGGAGACATCGTTTAAAGCCAAGGAGAGTTCCCTGGTAATGCAAGGTTACAATGTCTTTCAAACCTTTAGACCAGCTACTGCACAGTAAGGAACTAAAGAAGGAGGAGTCTCAGTCTATGTAAAGAACAACTTCACATCCTGACTAGTTAAAGTGCATAACCCACTGGAACTCATACATGTACTAAAGTCATTCCCCTACATAAAGGCGGTCCAACCACTGACCTGGTAACTACAGGCCCATAAGTCTGATCAGCCTCATATGTAAGGCCAAGGAAAGAATCATCATGAACATGATAAATGAGGACATAGGTAACCTCCAAATGCTGAAACCATCACAGTTTGGCTTTATTAAAGGAGGGTCATAGCTATTAAATCTGGCAGACTTCTTTGAGAGGGTTGCCAAAGCAATGGATAAGGGAAGACTGTGCATGCAGCTTAACTTGACCTGGCCAAGGCTTTTGATATAATAGCCCAGTCAGGCATTATAGAAAAGCTCACCAAATTAGGTATAAACCATTTTATCACCTGCTGGATAGCCAGCTGGTTCAGTGATATGACCCAGAAGGTCAAGAAAGGTGAGGCCACCTCCATCAAGAGGCCAATGAATAATAGCCTCCCCAGGACTCAGTACTAGGCCCACTCCTTTTTGGCACTGATTTCTCTAAAGTGGAAGCAAACCCTGAATTTATATGACTGACTAAGTTTGCAGATAATTTCAATCTGGAGATTATAATCAACTCCCCTGCAGACACTAGCACTCTTCAAGAAGGCCTATCTCTAATTAACAAATGGTGCCAAAGCCATGGTCTTAAACTCAATGCTAAGAAATATATAATTCTACCCTTTAGGAAACCAACCATCCCAGCTAATTAACATGCTGATAACAGGTCCCTAAGGGTTGATCCAGTGATCAGGGAGTATGCACTTAGATAGTAGCCTAAACTTCAACCCTCATGTGGCCACAGTGGTAAGGAAATCCTTTTATGTTGTGCAACATATAAGTAAGGGCATAGCATCTAGATCCAAAGAGGTCATTATCCCACTGTACTCTGCCCATATCAGACCAGTCATAGAGAATACCGCTCTCTTTGGTATGTACCTGACCAAGCATATACAGCACCTAGAGTGACCTCAGAGGTTCCTTACAAAAAGAATAAAAGTTTTAACAAACCTGCCTTATGTAGAGCTCCTTAGTCCTTTACCTCTACTCAGTCCCCTGTAAATTTTTGATGGGGTAATCTATGCATGGCTTACAAGGCATCCACAAACCCCACACTTATGAATCTCCTGCATATTTGTAAGTCAAACAGTACCAGAAATGCAAAGTCTAAGGAGCTGAATTTTGTCTGTGACTTAAACAAAACATGCAGGAGGCATGGATGTGTGTCCTAGAGATTGCTCCTCCTATGGAGCAGGTTTCCCATCCATATGGATTTGAGTTCATGTATTACCCAATTTAAGTACAACCTAGACCAGTGGATGGGGAACAGGAAAATTACATTGGTTCTCTTACCCATGTCCCTTATGGACAGAGGTAGCTTATAAATGCCTGTTTCTCAATATCATATTTGGATACAGGGCATCATTATTCTTTTGGGAAAATTTGACTAAGCTTAGAAAGGTCCCCAGGGTCATTAGCTAAGTAGCACTCTATGAATCTATTAATACAATACTATGTCACCACCTGGATTGCCAATTGACTGACAGGACACAGATAATCAAAATAGAAATTACCTCCACAATGAGACCATGGGCCTCTCCTGTTTGGCATCTCTTTTCTGGAATAAAAGTCAATGCCAAAGGGCTCTGGCTGACTATGTTTGCAGAAGGCTGAAAGCTAGGAGCAGCCATTGAGTCCCCAAATGACTAGGTCATCGTACAGGAAGACTTGTTCCAAATAAATAACTGACCCCAAAAATCACAGACTGAAAATAAATACCAAAAAAATATTTATTGTATTATTTTGGAAGTCATCTACCCCAGGGAACTGCCACATTGTCAATATATCCCTAAGAGTTGACCCAGTTGTTTAGGATTTGGGAACTTATGGAGAGAGTGACCTAATGTTTGACCAACATACTTCCATTGAAAGAAAGTCCTTCTATATTGCACAGTTTATAAAAAAAGGACTTGTGTCTAGATCTAGGGATATCATTGTCCCCTGTTACTCAGCCCTCATTAGGCCAATTGTTGAATATAATGGCCCCTTTGGCATGTATCTTCCATGCACATGCAACAATTGAAACACCTATATAGGTACCTTACTAAAAGGATACAAGTCCTAAACAACATGTCCTACATGGACTGACTTAAAGCCCTATCACTAGACTCGGTATCCTACAGGCTGGTAAAAGATGACCTGTGTATGTCATATAAGGCATCCTCTGACACTTTACTGATGGATTTCTGAACATCAGCAAGTCAAATGGCATTGAAAATGTTCGATCTAGGGATCTAAATCTTTTCTGCAACATCAACAGAATAGTTTGGAGGGACAGGTAGATCTTGTAGAAGTCACCGCTGCTCTGAACCAGAGTCTCCATCCACATAATTTAATTCTCATCTCCATCCATATTCAAGCACAACTTAGAGATATAGATGGGAAATAAAATTTACTATCCTTTAGTCTAGCACGACTCTGGAACTCCCTACCACCATCCATTCGTACTACCCCTAGCTACTCTATCTTCAAAAAATCTTTCCACTCACATCTAGTAACCCAATGGGAATGCTCCGGCTGCCACCCTACATAACTTACTCTGCAAACTTTCATCTTCTCTTCCCTTCAATAGCATTCTTCCTTTTCATATATTCATGTAAATTAGTTTCTAAATGTATGTAATTCTTACCCACACCTCTCTCTGCAAGTTTACCACATGTATTATCGATCCTGTATATGTCTACTAATTATTCCCTTAATATTCTGTATTATCTGTTCATTTATCACTAACCTAGACTGTTTGTAATATTTGTCCTTGTCTAAATTTCTGTAGTATACTTTCAATCTATGACATATAGTAATGGTAATAGTTTTTGGTCCGCTCTATTTTATAACACATGTAAGCTTATAATCTACATCATATAGCAACCTTGATTTGTTTATGGAGCTTTTCTCCCCAGGACTCCATTGAAAACGGGTTCACTTTGGCCCAATGGACTATCCTGGTAAACCAACTGCAAATAAATAAATAAATAAAAAATACTATAGGACTGGTCCTTGTACCACTAATGGACAGAAGTAGCTCATAAATGCTTTATCCCATTCATGAGTCCCCTAAAATTGTCTATGGTATAATCTTAGTTATTCTCATTAGGGATAATATATAGTTATTGACCATGGGATAGGTAAGGCCAGTATATAACCAATTGGGATAGGTAATTTTGAGCACAGAAAGGGAACCGTTCCGCAAGGACAGCTAGCCTAGTACTTACCCTATGAACCTATAAAGGCTATTTAAATACCATTAGAATGTGCCATTTTGAAACCAGCAAGCCATCTAGTCTACAAAGTGGTACAAGATGAAAACAAACAAACAAATGGCAATATTAATTAAGGATGCGCTGTAGTCACTAAATAGTAGCACATTTACTAAATTCACAAGATAAGCGTTTTCATCTTAATGTAATCACAAAACTTCATTACAATAAGTATCACAATTGAATAGTCCCATTCATTAAGTTTCAAATATGTATTATAAAAACAGACTTAAAAACTCACTTATACACTCAAAAAACATTTCAAAAACATATGACACCTACTCTAAAACCATCTCTTATATCAAGTACATTTATTATTGTGTATATGCTCTTAGCTTAAGCAGGTAGGTGATGGAAGAAACCTCACTGCACCCTAGGGAACCACCTGCATTCAGTCATAATCACCATGTAAGTTCCTTTTTCCTCTAATAACAATCCCCAAAGGCCACCTCTAGGGTTAACACCTAGCTCTTCCAAAATTAAAAACGTAAACATAAGTGAGTTTTTAAGTGTTATTTTATAACAAGCATTTGAAACTTAGCAAATGGGACTTTTCAGTTGTAGTACTTATTGTAATATTGTTTCTTTAAGAATTTTAGTGCCAATTTATCATGTGACTCTACTGAATTTTAAATTAAACTGTTTTACAAGTTTTTTTAAACGATAATGTCTTTTGATTATAGTAAGATGAAAGCACTTATCTTGTGGATTTATTAAACGTGGTACTGTTTACTGACTACAGCGCATCTGCGCTTAATTCTGCAAAGCCATGTATTCTAACAAGACTATGCATTGATATCTGGACGTCTGCCTGCATCTAGTTTTGTTATGTCAAGTCATCTGTGACTTGTGCTAAATTTTACTAATTTCTTTAGATAATTTGTGAAATTCTGCTGGACTTTATGGCTGAAAAATGTGGTAAAGATGTTAAAACAGACTTTAGAAAAGGGACTGTGTGTATGAGTAAATCAAAAGCATTTATTGAGACTGCACAGCGCAGTTAATAGCAATGAATGAATTTACATAATTAGAATTCATGAACTTAAAATTGAACTATTTGGTTTCAGCAGTAAAATATGCTGAATTAGCCCAACAGGCCCACTAATTCTCTGTGTCCTAGGACAGTTTTTGCCCTGCAAAGATAACTGCGTGAGTCATGCAATTTTGTTGCTTTGTGAATGTGGGTCTGTAGTGAATGGGACAGTTTACTGACCAAATTTAAGATGCACTTAAAGTTTTCTAGAGCAGCTAAGGTGACAGCTTAAGGTGACATAAATGCACAAGTTAGCATGTTTCACCCATTTTGTTCTAATCTTAAATGGATTCCTAAAAAGTGCCACCAGCTTTGAGCATATTAGTTAACTGCCTGTTGCACATTTGGTAGGCACAACTAGCTAACCTCTTGTGACTGCCTGTGCTAAAGCTGTCCTTCATATGGAAAAAAGGTGCAAAGATGTAGTTGCAGCACCATTGTCTGATGTAGCCTCTTAACAGAAAGGCATTTGGGTAGTATAGTATGACATGTGATCTAGTTCTGTACCTTTCACAGATTGCAGCATGGCAGCTGGTCGTATCATTAAATTGCCACCTTGCTTCACTGCTACAGAGGAATGGCATCTAGAATTTAATGCAGGTAGGTCTGTCATCAGAGAGAAAATACTTACAGCCTCTTATTTGGAGAAGGTGGCCAAGGAGGCTGAAATGACACTTTGCTTACCATCAAAGAGAATTAAAGCATCCCACTCCATTGCAAGGGAAGTCAAGTGGGCAGGTTTTGGATAGGAATCATAATTTAGAAGGAGGCCAAAACTTTGCAATAGTCCACATAATGTTTATGATTTTTGGCCTTGGTGAGGTGTTCTCATTCCCATTTGTGACAACCGTTTGGACAGGTAAATATTACAAGGATCATCATACTTGATCAGCCTAATGAGTGCTAAGTACAGTAAAATGATTTAGAGCTTTTCTTCCTGAGAATACACTGAAAATGGTTTCCTACCCAGTTGGACCTTCCTGGTAATCAAATGTCAATAAATAAATATGCAGCTTCTAAACTGGATCGAATTTTCTGTGCAGCTTATGCTGTTTTAGTTAGTGCACTATTTTCTAAAGTAAGTCTAGTAAACTTGACTTTTGTTTTTAAACTTTGTGCATTTTATTTCAGAAATTTACTTTGTACTCAGCCTTTTTTGCTCTAGTTTGTCATATTTGTAAAGTTTGTGACACTGACTTGCTATTTCAGAATGCTTGACCTAATTTTACTAGCTAACCACCCCAAACACATTTTAGTAACACTGCCCACCACTACCACATGGACTTTATCATTTTTTGCATTTGTCAGTCTTCTTATTTCTATTTCACATTATATGTGGGTTTTATTCACATTTTCTGAACCTTTTGAATTCTCTGGGAGCATAAGGTTTTTACTTTTAAGCATGGCTTCTGAGCCTATTCTATGGAATTTGCTTAGCTTGTTTCTCTCTCTCTCTCGCTTTCTCTTTTTTTTTTTTCATAATAAATCTTTATTGTTATATACTTTTCATACAAAATTATAAAATACAAACTACTAACTAACACTGTAACAATCACACCAAACAATATACAATATTTACAAGAATGCTTCCATATAAGACATTAGAAATATAAGAAAAACACAGGAATAATTAGTAAGTTTCCAATATTGAACAGTTTGATTAGACATTTCTCTCCAAATATAGCAATGATTATTACTATCTTCAATTCAAAAGTTTTATGCTAATATAATATTAAATATCTGTTCCCAAATTTTCGGATTATTGATACCCTTACTATGTGAATTTAAAAGTAATTTATGAGCTAGTATATGTTTTGTCGCCAACACTCTGAAATTTTGCCATGATGTTTTAGTTGGGTCTAGCCAATTTGAAGCTATATAAAGCTTCATTAGTAAGAAAATATTAATATGAACTATACTCTGTGATCTGGTAAGTTCCTTTGGGGGAATATGCAAAATCATAAATTTCCAAGACAGTGTTGTGCTTTGGTAGCCCACTTTCTGAAGTTGAATTTTAAGGGAATTCCACAGTTTGTATACACACTTACAGCTCCAGAACATATGAAGAAGATCAGCCAGTTGAGTTTTGCAGCATGGACATGTTGCAGAGTTTTTAGAATTAAATTTATGCAGGGCAAGGTGTGTATAATATGCATTATTCCAAATCATCAGCTGTGTATATAACAGTTTTTGAAGAGAAGTTGATTTAATAGTCAATTCAATTGCCTTTAACATATTACTTTTATCTGTCAATAATATTTTCTCTTCCCAATAATTTGATAACAAAACTTTACCTTGAAATTTAAGTTCTTTAATTAATTTATTCGTAACTGTTATACATTTAATATCCTGTTGGAGAGCTTGCCATACCTCAGAGCATTTATTTATAGTCTCTTCATCCAGTTTAAAGTTTTGTAGGTAACTTATAGTAAATTCTCTAATTTGTCTAAGAATAATCAGGTAATTTTTAGATAAATTGAATTTTTGTCTTATTTGGTTGGGCGATCGATCCAGATGTTTATATATATCGATCATAGTTAAATTCACAATTAATGGAAACTTCTTTAGATCAATTAATTAGTTGTTCAGCTTTACATTTGGGTTTCTGTGAAAGGGCTGAAAGACCATCATATGCTGAAGTAAATCCAATGATTGAAATAGACTCTGTAAAGATAATATTTCAGTTTTAATGTGTTCCACAATCCCATATACCTTCAGAATATCTTTACTTAGAAAGGGCATTGCTTTAGGATTAATGTTCAACTTTAAAATATATTGATAGTTCAGGGTTAGCCAAGTTGGTGTCCACTTAGTACTAGTTATCTCATGATTGGCCATTCTTAAAATCCTATTGGAATTCACAATAAGATAATACATTTCAAAATTAGGCAACTCCAGATCTCCTTTACTTTTTGGGGTCATTAATTTGTCATAAGATACCCTAGTTTTCTTTGGCTCCCAAATAAATTTAGCCAAATCTTTATGAATTTGTTCAAAAAAATGTTCTTGAAAGAGATAAATGGGCTGACCTAAAAATATACAGTAACCATGGCAATACATTCATTTTTATAATAGAAACTTTTGCTAATACTGGCAAGTGCAATTTTTTCCATCTCACAAAATCAGAAACTATTTGTTCCCAAACTATTTTAATGTTATTATTATAGAAATCTTTATTATCTGTGGAAAATACAACACTGAGGTATTTAATATTATCTTTGAATGTTACCTGCCCCACTAAAGGTAATAATGAGAAAGGTTTAGGTGTCTTTAAAGGGAATATATTGGTTTTCCCCAAATTAATTTTATAGTTAGAAACCTCTGAAAAATCATTAATTGCTTTCAAAATCTTCTCAGTGTCTGATATTGGAGATGCACAATAAATATTCAGATCATCAGCAAAAGCTGCCATTAATAGTTTAGTTCCATACATTATTGGGACATTATGATAAACCTTCTGCTTAAAATATATGAACAAGGGTTCAAGGTAAATATTAAATAGTAAAGGGGACAAAGGACAACCCTGTCTCGTTCCCGACCTAATCTGTATTCTTTTGGAAAAAACTTCTGTTAATATACAGTGTAGTATAAGGATTACTATATAAAATTTGTAAGATTTGAACAAATTCCGGGGATATATCAAAATAAGGTAAGAGATAAAACAGAAAATGTGTGTCTACCCTATCAAAGGCCTTCTGTGCATCTATTATAAGAGCATATATATTCAGATTATTTTGCTTTGCATGCGCTATCATGGTATGTAATGAAAGGTTATTATCACTTGTTTGTCTACCTGTCATAAATCCAGCCTGTTCTTTAGATATTATATGAATCATGATTTTCTTCAATCTAAATGCTATAATTGAGGTTAAAATTTTCATGTCTACGTTAATTAATGATATCGTCTATAATTATCTGGATTCTGGGGATCTGAGTTAACTTTATGTATAAGAATAGTTTTAGAAGCATTAAGATGAGGATCATGAATTTTATTCCTAATTATATAGTTAAACACACCTGAAAGTATCTTACCGATAGACTCTGCAAACTTCTTGTAAAACTCCACTGTCAACCCATCAGGACCTGGTGATTTCTTTGGTTCCATATGCTCAATTATATATATTATGTCTTCTTCTGATATCGGTTTAACCAAATCATTTTGAAAATCCTCTCCTATTTTTGGAAACTTAATCAGGTGTAAAAATTGTTCATAAACTGTATTAGGGGATATATCCTTCTGCCCCTCATAAATATTAGTATACATTTTCTCAAAGATATCAATAATATCTGCAGTTTTACGATATATCTTATTATTAAATTGTATTTCTGAAATTTGCCCATTTGTTTTTGATTGATTAATGATCCTAGTCAGCACTCACGATGGCATTTGAGCATGATTAGCATACTTAACTAGAGTCTTATAATCTTGAAATGTTACTCTAGAGTTTTGAATTAAGAAGAGATCCCTTTGACATGTAAGCAACTCTTTCTCTGTTTGCTCATTAAAGTTTAACATTAGCTCTTGATCGAGTAGTTTGATTTTGCATTCCAAGTTTTGAATGTCTTTATTTAATATTTTTTTATAATAAGAGGCTTTTGCAAAGGACCCTCTTATTTGAGCTTTAACTGCAGCCCATTCAATATCTGGGGCATTCTGATGTTTATTTAAACCACCCAGTAAATCTTTAAGGTAGTTTGAAATTTCTTGTAATATGTCATCCTTATTTAGCAAGTTTGGATTCAGAGACCAATTATACCCTCTTTGTCGTAAGATATCTTTTACTTCTTTAGCGAAACTCAGCAAAATTTTTGAGTGATCTGATAGGTATCTGGCATGTGTAACAACAGTAGGGTCTAAGTTAATCAATGATCTTGAAATCAGAAAAAAATCTATTCTGGACCACATTTTGTGACATGGGGAATAAAATGTAAAATTATTAGTACTATTATCATTATTTAAATAGTGAAAAGGGTCATATAATTGAAAATCTTCTTTTAAATCATTCAGTGCTAATACAGCATGCTTATCAAATGCTCTTTGTGGACAAGATCTATGCAACTTCGGATTTTGGTAAGCATTCCAGTCACCTCCCATAATTACATAATGTCTATCGAATTGCGTTAAAATAGAATATAATGATGTTATAAATATTTGTTGGTTATTACATGGCGCATAGATATTAAAAAGTACTATAGGTTTATCAAATAGGGTAGACGAGAGGGTGACATAACACCATCTCCCATCTTTAACTGAATTAGAGTCCAAAATCTTCTCTTTATATTGATCTTTAATAATTATAGCTACCCCAGCACTATTTGACTTACCTTCCGATGTTATTACCTCTCTGATCCATTTCTTTTTTTTAATATCCACCCATTGATCATTCATTAAATGAGTTTCTTGCAGTAAAATAAACCACGCCCTAGCCTGCAACAATACATGAAACAATAGTTTCCTCTTCTTCATGTTCTGGAGCCCTTTAACATTCCATGAATCTAATTCCCACATTTCAAAGATTGGCTATACAGTAAAAGGTTTGGAGGGAAAACATAGGTAAACAGATACAATAATTTCAAAGTCATACATATAGTGGAAGCAATTCTTATATCCCGTCCTACCCCAGTGCTTACCCACTCTAACCCCGGACCAGGATAAATATAGGTCTTATATAACATGTAATACCTAAGGTATACAGAAAAAAAAATATATAAAAAACACTACATTATATAGTTTAAAATGTGTTCCATAGTTAAGACCTATAAACTTACTTATGACAAAGCCTAAACTAAACATTCCTTAACGAACACTGCCATGAACTACAACTCTATGGTTACCTATTATTTAAACAATTCAAACTGCACATATAATAAGACAGTACATATAAAATCTATTACAAAAAAGGGAATTTTTTCCTTTTCCTATACTGAGATTAGTTATCATACATAGTCCGCATGAGAGACAGAAAAAAAAATACCTTTAAATAAATAAAAAACTGCTTAGTAATATCCTTACTTATAAGTTCACTTTAACCTAATTTAATAATAAAACAGACTACTAACTAACTAAAGTAAAATATAGTACCCTCTATACACAGTACATTAATAACTATAATGACAACTACATTGTACTAACATAATAATATCCCTGCACCCTCTGTAACTACTATAATTACAAGATTTTAAGTAACAGTTATTAGGAAAGCATAACAAGTGTGCCTATGTGTTTAATTTACCAAACATCATGTTTTTTCACTGTTAAATAAGCAAAAGTAGTGTTTAAACAGTTCCCTTTGGATTCCCAAGGCAGGAAACACTATGAAATATTCACGATGGGGGACCGCTTTAACAGACGGACACCCAGAAGTGTCACATCGAATTCGACCCTTGGCAGCATTTTAGGCATTTCCTGTCTTCCTCCTCATCGAAAACAGTTTGTTTAAGCCATAAAACATCGGAAAATGAGCGCAGGTAATCCAGATAAGGAAAACAAACAGTTTTATTACTTTGAAAGGGGCCTGCAGCTTTTCACATGAAAACAAAGGATTACACAGACCTGGAGGCACAGTAGATAATGGATCCCATCTCAGCAGCCTGCCAGTCTCAACGAAGGTTCAGTTCAAGTCTCTGATGCAGGTAAAGCCTTGAAAACTTTAAGAAAAACAGTTTTAGCCTCATTTTTCATAGAAACAAAATATTTGATTCCATCCATTGTAAAAATAAGCACATTAGGGTATTTCATTTGAAACTTAATTTGTTTATTAATGAGGCATTTGCAGTATGGAGACAAAGCCTGTCTTGCCTGTTTGACTTGCATAGGCAAATCTTGTGACAAAGATATTTTATTATTTTCCCACATAATATAACCACCAGCTTGTTTTGCAGTAATAAGTATTTTACTTACATCTTGATAGTTGAGAATTTTAGCATATGCAGGTCTCGGAAAGTTAGATGCTTGTACCTCTCTTAAAGCTCTGTGCGCTCTTTCAATAACAATCTGTTTCATCCCCTCAGAGTTATTTAATAGCACTGCAAATATTTGTAGTATGGATGAAATTAGCTCATTATACTGGACAGATTCTGGAATCCCTCTGATGGTAACATTGTTTCTTCTGGATCTTGCTTCTAAGTCTGTAAGCTTGTTTTGCATAGCCTGTATATCCAGATCATGTAGATTTGTTTTTTTTCCAGTAAAGTTATTTTGTCCTCATTTTCTGGAATTCTAGCTTCCGTCTTATCCATTCTTTCCAGCAACTGAGTACATGTACTTCCAAATGACTGTATTTGATTAGTCAGTTCTTTCAGTGCTTCTTGAATAGGCAGCAAAGCTCTTTTGATGTCTTCCATATTTAAAGGCTGATCAGGTTTAGATTTAATGCCTGTTTTCTGTTGTTCCTGCATTTGGGTAATTCTTTGCCTTTTGGAAATCGCATCTTTTTCAGGTGATTGTAATTCCGAAAGCTTGGTTTTAGTCATAGTTGTCTCCATACTTTTAAATTCTTTAGACATCCTGTTAGTACACAAATCCTTACAGTATAGAAAGCACACAGTCCCTTTGTTTACTTCTCTCTGCAGAGCCAGCTAATCTATTGCAATCCAGTAAAATATATTCCTTTTTATCCGGTTTTTCTCCTTAATATAGGATAATTAAGTGAAGATAAAATTATTTCTCGAAGATTTGATGTTAAAAACCTCGTGTTATCAACTCAGGGTTTTGAATTTCTCAGGTTAAATGGAGAGCTGCAGTTCAGCAGTGTTCCCAGAATGGCAGACATCTTTGAATCCCCTCCCTTTCTCTTTTTATTCCTGCATTTGTTTTTGAACATTCTTTGGTCATTTTGTGCTCTCAACTCTGGTGGCCTGTGCTTTCTCTTTTGGTTTGTATTTATTTTCTATCTTACCTTATATTGGTAGAATCAATTAATTTCTTGGGCTGATACACTTTCTCGTATCTCTGCATTTTCATTTCAATGTGATTGCAAGTGCCATCTCTGGCCCCCCTACTGCTGGCTTTCTGACTCTTCCCTGATCATTCTCAAGAAATCTTAAGTCTTTGAATAGTGAAGGTACATTCATAGCTCATGGCAATGGGCCATTGCAGTTACTCTCTTTGTACACCCCAATGAATATTTGGTCAAAACCCAACTTAAAGATGGCATACTCTCAGGAACCTTTCCTATCCTTTCTTTACATAGTAACAAATGTTAGGAAACTATGACACATCCTCCTGTGGCCATCATAGCCGGCCTTAGGCATAGGCCAACTAGGCAGCCGCCTAGGGTGCCGCTGTAGTAGGAGAGCTTTACCTGTATTTATTTGGTGTAGATAGACCAGGATGGGGGCACTGAGTGGTGTGGTGGAGGGCACCATGGAGTCCTTTTGCCTAGGGTACCAGATGACCTAAGGCTGCTCCTAGTGACCATCTTTAGTGATTTTCACATAAATGCCCAACCTCAACCAGACTACAGATCTCAGATCAGTTGCATGACAGAGACTGAGATAATTAACAAATTTGGATGATTGGGTAAAAGCTCATTTTCAGCAGATGTCTCGGGAGAAAAGCACCAAAGTATTACAAAGCATTTTAAGAACAATAATTTTACAATCTTCAAACAATAATACAAAAACATCTACCGTTTAAATAATTATACCAAACTAGACATAATATGAAAACATTGGTTAAGACCGGATACAAGTTATCTGACAATGATTTAATATTTAGAGACATTTTAGCCAGTTTATAGAGTATAATACTAGCAGGAATTGTAGTATGAAGTGAGAAGAAAAGCAGGCTTCTGGTACATGTAGTGAGAAAGTCATAAGAGAGAAATTGATAGAAAGAAGGAAGTGAGTGAAGAAGGCAGAGAAATGAGTTATAAGGTATGAATGGATAAAATCTCAATAAAGAATATTATATTAATAGGTTTGCTATCAAAATGAAGAATGAAGGCTCAGCGAATACAGGAATACCGAACGGAAGTTTACTGATTCCCATATTTCTGAACTTCATTTGAGCAAGTGTCCTTTGCAGCGAATGCTACTGTGCATTGGCTTATGCGTGGTTGATTTTAGGAATAGAAATCGCAGTACATTGTGGACTGGGAAATATATCCTTTTCCTTACTGTAGTGCCAACTCAGAGTTGGAATTTATAGTTTCCAAGGAATGCAGGGGGTGCAGGGGGCCTTGCCTCCCTGCAAAAACGTAAATTCCATTTTAGCAATTATGCTTACTTTACCACATGTAAGTATATAACATTTGATATTTGGCGTAAATGGTGATATTACTAAATTTGTTCATCAGATTCAACATTTTTACCAAATTAGTATGCATGATTTCTACATTGTCTTTCTGTGTAAAAGCCGTTTTTTTTTTCAGTGTCGACATTTTGATAGTAAACCGAATTAACATTATGATGTAGTAAATGACCAGGAGAGCCAAAGTTTAAGTAGAATTAACATGGAATTAAATCTAACATTTAAATGGTGCTGCACATTTTTTTAGCAACAAAGTTGATAATGAAATAGCAGAGTCCAAGTATCAAGTCAAACAAACCAATACTAGAAAAATAGAGCTAGTCATTCGGCATGATCCTCTGTATGCAAACAATGCAGCATTACAAGCCAAATTTAATCAGAAATGTCAACAAATGATAGGGAAGCGAAATACAAAACTGAAGACACATGAAATGAAACACAGTACAGATATGACAGTTGTCACTGCAGCAGACTGGGGGGGGGTCAAAATAATCTGAAAATTGAGATTGAAGTGAAAATAGTGGAACAAATTAACAGCCTCAGGTATCGGGGGGGTGGATGAGGAGAAAGGAATGAGGATGTCAATCTCTGCAATTAGAGCTAGGCTTCTTCTGCTCTGATGTCATTTCTTTATTTGCCCCATTGTCTGCATCCTACTACCCATCTCAGACATATTGTTTCTATCACCTGTAGCTTTCTCAACTGCTCTGCCTTCACTGCTCAGGACTGTGTACCAGACAGAAGTATTAGTCGTACCACTGTTCCATACACCTTACTTTTCAGCTTCTTTCTGTCACCCTCTACCCCTGACTCTCTGTGCTAGATGGTTGCATAGCTTTTGATTTTACCTTTGACCTCCTTATTCAGACTTCTCTTCTCCTCAATAATCTCAGACAGATACTTGAAGCTTTTAACCTGCTCCACCATACCCCCTTCTATCTCAGTTTTCAGCTTCTTCTGATTTCCCCATTTGCTGCCATGACAACTGTCTTGTCTGCACTCAGCTTCATCCATTCCCCAATCATTTGTTTAGCACATTGCTGCTCTACACTATCTCAGTAGATGGGCTCTGATCTGTTCACGTTCTCTACTCTCTGGCTCACTCCACTACCTACCCTATTCTCACCCACCCCCTATTACTGTAAACCTAAACATCTTTGTCTCAAAACATTTTATCTAATCGTCTAATGACCTCAAACTTTCTCCTACTCCATACTCAACTATAAATATATATATATATATATATATATATATATATATGTGGATTCACTTTATAACCTCGAATTACTGAAATGTCGAATTTCAGTATCTCGAGGCTATAAAGCCGAATGTTAAAAATAGCGAAAGCCCATAATCGTGAATTTGAATATATGTCGAATTTGCGGTTATAACCTTATGCTGCGTAATGTCCGGGATTGTGTTTTAATGGTGCATGGTGCTATGTGTGGATGTAGGTGTTATGTCAGGTAAGTGTTTTCTAAGGGTTGTGAGTGGGAGTTAGAGTGTGTGTGAGTGTGCTGATGTGTTTGATGTGTGTGTGAGGGGTTGGAGAATGTGCGTGTGTGAGTCGGCTTCTGTTTTGTGTTTATGCGATCTCGGAGTTAGTATATATAAGTAGGGGGGTGTGGGGGGTGCAGCCCCCATTAGAAGTGCAGGGGCTTGCCCCTTCTTATGTGTGTATGAGTTGTGTATGTATGTAGTTTTGTTTGTTTTTGTTGTGATGTGGGTGTTGTGGTGTATGTGTAGTATTGTGTGTGCGTTTTATTCGGTGTTTTGACTTTTGCATTTTTTTTGTGTCTGTGTTTTGTGGATTCGGTTTTATAGTCTTGAGATACTGAAATTCGACATTTCAGTAATTCGAGGTTATAAAGTGAATCCATATATTTATATATATATATATATACATGCATGTACTTCTTTAGCAACTCCCCCTTCCCTTTTATTCATCTCCAGCTAGGACACTCCCATTCAGACTTCACTATTTCAATGTACTATCCTCTCTCCTTTTCCTACCTCATATCAACCATCCTTCAGACATCATTTCCCACCACATTTCTCCCAGTACATCACAATTAATATTTATACTTTTCTGCTACTGTCTACAACTCTATATCAACCCATAAGCTAAACTTTTCAATCCTGTACTCATCTATGAAGTAGGTGGTATATACCATATGCCAAAATTCAACTATCTTTTCACATTTATTTTTCCACCACCTGCATCATTGTACATTCTCCTACCTTGTCTGACCATGTTATACTTCCAGATGACGATCTTGCCTCAAATATTTCTGTCAGCTCACTTGATATCCTTTTCTCCATGCATCTGCATAAGGCACACCCACCAGCATGGATACCCTTAACAAATATTGCTCAACATCTATTCACAGATGGAAAGCTTTCAAGAACACCCAGCCTCCACCTATATACATCTCAAGTACAATTAACACCATCAAAACCTAATCATTTTGAAACTAGTCAAAAGATAAAATGAAAATAAAATGGCTTACCCCCATCCACACACTCACCCCACCACCACATTCCTCTGCACTTATAAGCAGTGGCATTCATCCCAACCTTGGTCCAATAGATAATCATCAATCCTTGCTGCAGAAACTAATTCCATACCTTTCATTCTCAACTTCCACACTACATATTTTTCACTTCAGCCTCAGAAGTATCTATAGTAAACTAGCTGAATTCTATGCATGGTTAACCCTATACTCCTTGACAATTGTACACACAGGAAAGTGACTAAAACAAGAAGTTACGATCACAAAATCCAACCCCATACTATAATATTGTAACAGCTGATAGAAAGCATAAAGGAACATGATGCACTGCTGTTATTTATAAAAACACTCTTCAGCTAAATCACTCTCCTTACAACACTTGGTCCCTTTGAAATCCACATCTCATTTCTCTGACTAAACCACTACATATGTTTATGTGTAATAGGCATATGTGATCCCTAGGGCAATAATATCAGTTGTTTGTCTTTTCGGCTTTTCCCGGTTAGGGGTCGCCACAGTGGAACTCTGGTCCGCTAATGATTGGCAGTAGATTTTGATGGTGCTGAGTTGCCAGTCCAACGCCCAACCTTCAGCGAAGGCACGCCCATTCAAGCATGTCTTTCGGAGGCCACTCGACCGTAGGGAGGACATGCAGACTCCCCACAGAAGGCACTCCAGCCGAGAGTTGAACAGGAAAACCTCTTGCTGTAAGGCAACAATGCTACCACTGTACCACTGCTGCTTATACAGGGCAATAATATCAGTACTGCAAAAGAATTCTATTAATATTATTGCCCTGTGTAAACCACGGTGGTACTGCAAAAGAATTCTTCTGTTGAGCCTCATCTAGCATCCCTTATAAAAAAAAATATTCTTTACGATTTTAAACATCATCTGGTTCTGTGTTTCATCTAATGGCCTTGACAATGCTGTAAATTTATATGGCCTGCCACAACTGATTTCACAGCCCACTCATATGAATAAAACTAGTGATAAAGGGGCAACTAGTGACTGGATTTTGACAGTCTCCTAACAAAATTGTATGCTTAGGCTCTCTGGCTGATTCGATAAGTAACCACCTTATCTTCACTATCAGAAAGCAGACAGGTATCCACAAATCACAACATATCAAACTAGACTGCAATCTATTACCCTTCTATAAAGGCATTTTCACCTCTAACTTAAAAATAGTTAACTGGAATCACCTCAGATATCTCCATCTATCTGAAGGTGTATCAGATGTCTCTTTAAATATCTTAAATGAACTTGCCTCACTGAGAACAAAGTACATTAAAGCAAACCCTTCCCCCTGGCTATCCAGAAACACTAAACAACTCATGAAACAGAGATAAAGCATGGAAAACTTCATCCATGAATAAAACACAGACAGACCTACAAACTTGCAGACAACTCTGGAACCATTCCAAGCACTATATAAAATCTAACACGTTTGCACAAATCTCCAAGCCACAAGCTATACCAGCCCCACAACTTTCTGATTCTCTATAAATCAGCTTTTAAATCTTGGTCATTCTACAAAACCTTCTCCTACAATAATCAACCACAATGACTTGCACAACATTGCCAGTCTTTTTAACTCCCATTTCATTAACTCAGTCTCCTCCGAAATAATTTAGGCCCTTCAAATATGCATACTCCAACACAAATACCCTTGCTTACTTCTTGTCAGCCAGTCCCTACCTCAACCACTAAAGCATTTCTTCCAAAGTTAAAGCCTACCTCTTAGCACCTGACAATCTACCAGCTGAATATTTTAAAACTGCAGCTGAGGCAGCAGTTTTCCAAGAAAACATCTTAAAAACCATTCTATCAAAGAATTCTATGTCCGTCTACTGTGGAAATAAAAGCTGCATTCTACCTCTTTGTAAAGGTGGCAACTCAACTGAACTCACTAACTGCAAATGTATTACCATAAAACCCTCCCTTATCTAAGGTATTAGAAAAATGTGTAGATTCAGCTACTTAATTACATCACACGGTTTTCTCTCCTTTCCATTTCAGCATGGATTTCACCCTTACCATTGCAGCACCACTGCTCTCCTTAGCTTCAGTAACACAATCAATATAAACAGAAATGAAGGAAACCTGGAGTTCAAAATGGCCGCTGTTCCGTGAGCACTGCTATCACCTAGGTCTCGATATGCCCTGGATTAAAACAAACCCAGAAGGCAACGCAGAATTAATAATACAGAAATAACTGTAGATATTTACTGCTAATATCATCCAGCAAACAAAAGAGGAAGAAAAAGTGACAGATTCAGCTCAGAAACAGCAGGATTAACTAAGATTTCTGAATAACAGCTTAAGCAATGTGCTACTAAGGCCCTGCATCTGACTGCAAGATTGGTAAAACACTATACAGCAAAATGTCAAAAGAGGAAAATAATATGGAAACAACAACTAAGACCAAATTCTCAGTACTTGCCTCACCTGAGAAAGACACAACTTCAAAAAGACAAAAGACAACTAAACAAACTGACAACTCTAAAAATACAAATAAATCCAAGACAGACCAGCCAGATAATCTGGAAGACATAAAATCTGCCTTATTACCTATCCAGCAAGCATTAAAGGACTTATCATTACAATTTCAAACCTTTGGTGACTCATTCAGCCAAATAATATCCAGAATGGAAAAATCTGAGTCCAAAATAATAGAAAATGAAATAAAAATAGACTCTATTTCTCAAAAACTGATGCCCATGACAAAGAAATACAAAACTTACAAGCAAAATTAACAGACCTGGAAGCAAGATCTCGAAGGAACAATATCATCATCAGAGGAATACCTGAAACTGTACTTCATAACAATCTAATACCAACAATCAAGCAAATAATAAATTCTCTCCTAGAGGAATCTGAAGAAATGCAGCAAATAACAATAGAGAGAGCCCACAGAGCCCTGAGGGAAATGCAAACATCACTGAAACCAAGACCTGTCTATATTAAAATATTAAACTACCAAGATGTAAATAAAATCATACTGGCAGCAAAGAAAAAAGGCACACTCACCTGGAATAATAATAAAATCTCCTTTGCTCAAGACCTCCCAATACAAATAAGACAAACAAGACAACTACTATCTCCATACTGCAGGTTCCTAATAGAAAAAAAAATAGAATTCCAGATGAAATATCCAAATCAGTTAATCTTTTACATCAAAGAGGTTGAATACATGGTTGCTAACCCCAAAGAGGCAAAAGAGACATTCCTGGCTGTTTTCAAGCAAATTCCACCTTCAGAAGTGAAATAAATCCACAAAAAAAAGATAAAGGTCCCTTGGATGAAAAAATGACCCCATTCACGAGCACTCTAGCTGGGATCCAACTCTGAAATTTTCCCCTTGCTGTCTAGGCCCTTGGGTCATTGATGTGAGCCATGAGGAACACAGGAAAGGGAAGTACAGCCTGGGTGGGAACCAAAAATGAACTGCTGTTTCCGATGCACGAATATAGGAAGGAAGTTCCCATTTCGGATATTGGCTTGCAAATTCAGTCCCCCTAGGCTTTTGATGGCTTCATTAAGAACAGTCAAACAAAATGGATTTCAGCAAGCTCCAAAGGATTTTACTGCCTGAAAAATGAAAATTGATCTGCACCAGCTAAAAGAAGAAAGTTGCACCATAGATGTCAACCAACCTGCAAGCAAAACCTTGAAGAAATAAGGTACTGTTGAACTGAACCATTCACTAAAACAGTACACCCAGTACTGTGTAGGTGAATGAAACTCCAGCCTTAAATAATAGGCAAGAAATAAACTGTCAGAATTATGCTAGCTCATAGATTAATATTGGGAAAAAAAGGGAAAAAATTGTTAAATGATTTATGTAAATACTAGAAATGTGTTAAAAGATCCTGGAGAGAAGTAATCTCAGGAAATTAGTAAAATAACCTAACAATCCTGGGATAATGTAAATATAGCCTTAATATGTGAACTATAGCAGAAGGACTGTTTGGCTAAGCTGTTTTTCTTTTTTTTTTTTTTTTTGTCTCTCTATACTTCCTACTTCTGTTAAATAGGTGCCAAGTATATATTTTATAACCCACACAGATTGATGTGGAAAAACATCAGTATAGGCACCAAAGAAGGCCAAAACCTAAATAAGTAAAGGGGAGGAAAAAGAAGTCAAATGAGAGAAAAATGTAAAAATGACAAGATTGATTGTTTAACAATATTACTATGGTACACATATTGCTATAATTTACTGAGGGATGTATATTAATATGCTGTTTTAAAAATACTATTAGAAAGAATTAGTCACAAGACAAAAACAATACATGCTGTACCTTAAATGCAATACCATCACTGTATAAATAATATGTTGGAAGAGGCTAGGGATATTAAGTAGCAGTGTTTGTTGAGGGAACTAGTTTGTTCAGCTTTGTCCACATTGTTTATAGTAACACAGGGGGGATACTATGGAGTAAATCTATATCTAAAAAGAAAACACATTCCAAGATTAGACGTAAAGGTAAACCATATAATGAACCTTCCCCCCTGATTATTCCTGGTCCAGGGATATAGTGGTTAGGCACAGTGTAGGACGGGATAAATAGATGCTTTCCTAAACCATCACACAGTAACACATACAAAACTAACAAAACAAAACTAATATACATGGCATATCTAAGGCATACACCTAATAAATAAATGTGGGAAATAGAATCATGGAATGTTAAAGGGCTCCAAAACAAGAAGAAAAGAAAACTATTCTTACACCTTACATTAAAAACCACAGCCAACCTCATACTAATACAAGAAACGCACTTGACTGCAGATCAATGGGCAGAAATTAGCAGAAAGAAATGGATAAGTCAAATCATAGCTTCAGAGGGGAAAACAAACAGTGATGGGGCTGCCATAATAATTAAAAAACAATTTAAGGAAAAAATACTTAAAACCAAAGCTGACAAGTTGGGAAGATGGTGCTATGTAACATTTAATAGTCCTACAATACCAAAACCTATAATGGTACTTAATGTTTACGCACCCTGTAATAACCAACAACACTTTTTTATGTCATTATACCCAACCTTAAACCAATTTAAAGATCACTACCTAGTGATTGGAGGTGATTGGAATACATATCAAAACCCAGAAAAGGATAAATCTAATCTGACCAAATCACATAATAAACAAGCCACATTAGCCCTTAATGAACTCAAAACAAGATTTCAAACTATATGACCCTTTTAAACATGGGAACAGTGCAGATAAAACAGGGAAATTCACATTCTATTCGCAATGCCACAAAATGTGGTCAAGGATAGACTTCTTCTTAATCTCTGACATATTCATTAACATGGACCCAACAATAACTATACATACCAGGTTCTTTTCAGATCACTCCAAAATCACACTGAACATTAACTGGGACAAAAAGATATATTTAGAGAATAGGGGTCATAATTGGTCATTAAACCCTAATTTACTTTCCAAAATGGATGTAATAAAAGAAACAGAAGCAATACTAAAAATAGCTCTTACAAATATCACTAACTCCCAAGTACCAACTGACATGGAATGGGCTGCAACCAAAGCATAAATCAGAGGATTGTTTATCAAAAAAGCAGCATACTACAAAAAAATACAACTGAAAGAGGAGCATATACTGAAAGGGAAAATAGAGCATCTTGAAAAAGAACTAATAAATAACCCTAAGAACCAAACAGAAGCAGAACTTTTAAATCTGCAAAGGGATCTATATATGCTAGAAACCAGGAACCTATCTTTCTATGAAGCCAGAATGTTAGCCACTTACGCAGAAGAAGCTCAAATACCATCTAGAGCTCTGGCCAGAATTATCTGCCAACACAAAAATGCCTCCAATATATCAGAAATAAACTACAGAGAAAAAAACTACACAAAAAATGAAGACATTATTAAAACATTTGAACAAATATACTCTCAAATATATGGAGCACAAATACTACAAACCTCAAAGGAAGATAGAACTCTTTTTCTTCAAAAACTGAAATTCCCTAAACTCAATTTAGACCAACAAAAAAAACTAACTGAGCCGATATCCATCAGTGAAATTACACTTAAAAGTGCATAAGGCTCCGGGTCCGGATGGACTCACATCAGAATTTTACAAAGCATTTTCCCCCTTGATAGCCAAACTACTATACTATACACTGAATTACATAATAAACTATAAAATAAATGATATCCACTTTAATGCCTCTAAAACTATATTTATATTAAAAGAACACACAGACCCCAAAAACCCCAAGAGCTAGACCCATCTCCCTCTTAAATATAGATACTAAAATATTTACCTCTATACTTGCAAACAGAATGAAAAATATGATAGAAAAAATCCTCTCCCCAGAACAATCTGGTTTTACACCACATAGACAGACTAGTGACAATACATTAACATTAGATGCACTAATATCCTACGCTAACCGATACAATATCAACATCTACACAATGGTAGTGGATGCCCACAAGGCATTTGATAAGGTTAATCTAGAATTCTTACTCCAAATACTACCCTACTTTAATATACCCAATAACTTCATTCAGATCATCCAAACTCTCTATAGCAACCCATACACATCTCTGTATATAAATAAAACTTGGTCAAATAGGATCCTAATAAAAAATGGAACAAGACAAGGATGCCCACTATCACCCTTCCTGTTTAACCTATACCTAGAACCACTCTTTCTATACATTAAACAAAATACATATCAAAATCTTCCATCAATGCACAACTTCAAAATATACCTCACTGCATTTGCAGATGATCTGAACATATACTGCACTACACCAAATTCAGATATAAACAAAATAATAGCTGCAATTGAACATTTCTCGACTATGTCTAACTACAAACTAAACCTTAATAAAACTAATATTTTCCCCCTAAAAACACCCAAACTCATCTCACTAATACCATTGTTA
Source organism: Protopterus annectens (assembly GCF_019279795.1). Taxonomy (NCBI): domain Eukaryota; kingdom Metazoa; phylum Chordata; order Ceratodontiformes; family Protopteridae; genus Protopterus; species Protopterus annectens. The sequence goes on from NC_056726.1 coordinate 1,545,145,159, forward strand.
AACACAATAAAAATTAAAGAAGAAACTAAATACCTGGGAATCACCTTTTCCGGAGTAACAAAGACTTCTACCAACACAATGTAAACCTTAAATGGCAAAATATAATGCAAGACTGCAAAAGATGGAACAACCTAAAACTACCATTCTTGTCCAAAGTATCAATAATCAAAATGAACATTTTACCTAGATTAATGTATACATTCATGACATCACAGACAACAATACATAATAAATTCTTCAAACAAATTCATACCTTCCTAGCAAAATTTATATGGGAACCCAAAAAAAAAAACAGAATCTCCTATCCAAAATTAACACTCCCCAAAAGCAAAGGAGGACTAAATCTACTAGATTTTAAAATGTACTACTCAATCATTAACACTAACAGAATATTGAAAATAGCTGAACATAACCCGTCAATGGAAAATTGGTCTCCTCTTTGGGTGACAATATATTATAGATATATTAAAGCTCTAGGTTTCAATCCCAAAGCACTTCCATTCCTGAAGCAGAAAGAAATACAAACTTATAACATTATAGAGCCCTTAAAACATTCTATCAACCTAGCGCAAAAACTCTTTCAACTCTTGAACCTTAGACATGACATGACAATACTGCAACCCCTTCATAAAAACCCAAATTTAAAAATAAACAATAAGATGCTGGACTTAGTCCCTTTTCCCAGACTAAAAGATAAAACAATCCAAGATATAGGTTCACAGGTTCATAGGTTCATACTAGGCTATCTGCCCTAGGGCATTTATAAGCCTAGCCAGAATGTGTTTGGCTTTCGCCACCCATTTTAAATTTATTTTGCTATGCCCTTTTTCGAGGTTAGTATACTGTGCCTCTGTCTAACGGTGACACAGAAGTGATACCCAGGGTAAACCTACGATCTCCCATCCACTCATCAAGATTCCTCTTGAAGAGAGTCAATGAGGGACTCTGCCTAACCTGGACTGGGATTTTATTCCAGAGTGAAGGGAGCCTCTGGGTTATGAATCTGTCCCTCCAGCATGTCCTATTTATTTCAGTGCTGAGGTTCAAGTCTCTCGAGCGTAGCTCGATGGGATTTGGATTTTCTGAGGTGCAGCATGTCCATTAATTCCGGGTTGGACATGGCTTTATACGTCAGGCACAGATCGCCTCTGAACAGGCGGTATGCCACTGAGTAGAGCTGGAGTTTCTTTAACCGGGCAGCATATGGCATCTGTTTGAGCCCTTTAATCCTCTTGGTGAGGTACTTTTGGGTTCTTTCCAGTTGCTGCAGGTGTCTGGTAAGGTACATCCCAAAGGCATTGTACTCAATTATGGGCCTGATGAGGGATGAGTAAAGAGGCACGATGACCTCCCCTGATCTAGATGTGAATCCCTTCATGATTAGGTGGGTTATATAAAATGTTTTTCTAACCACTTTGGCCACGTGGTTGTCAAATGAGAGATTGCTATCAACTTGGGTCCCCAGGTCCCTAATTACTTCTTCTGTACTTAATGGATTACCACCTATGTGGTAATTTGTGGGCACTTTGTTTTGCCAAAGGGAATGACTATACACTTTTGGCATTTAGCTTGAGGCCATGGCTCTGGCACCAGTTGTCTGTTTCTATGAGGCCTTTTTGGAGGATGCTTGTGTCGGCTGGAGAGTCGATTATGGCGCCCAGTTTGCAGTCATCTGTGAACTTGGTCAGCCACAGTCCTTCGTGTTGGCCTGTACCTCCGAGAAATATATACCGAACAAGAGAGGTCCCAGGACTGAGCCTTGTGGGACACCACTTGTAACTGGTTTGGAGTCTGACATGGCTCCAGCAATTCTAACCATGTGGGTTCTGTCCTTGAGCCAGTTTGCAATCCATCTAGTGACATAGGGGTTTATATTTAAGCTGGTGAGCTTATCTATAATGCCCAAGTGGGGTATTGTATCGAAGGCTTTTGCGAGGTCCAGGTAGGCTGTGTGGACCACCTTCCCCTTGTCAATGGCCTTGGTGACTGTTTCAAAGAAATCAACCAGGTTTAAGAGGCAGGATCTGCCCTTAACAAAGCCGAACGGGGTAGGATCCAGTGTCTGTAGGTCCCCAATATCTTTATTTATGAGGTCCATGATGATCCTTTCCATAGCTTTGCAGACCAAGCTAGTCAGGCTTATGGGGCGATAGTTTCCAGGATCCGTTGAGGCACCACCTTTATGGAGAGGGACCACTGTTGCTGTACGCCACTCTCTTTGGGCACATATCCTGTAGTAAGGCTGAGATTGAACAGTAGTTTTATGTTTGGGTTTAGCTCTTCTTGGAGTTCATGTAGGACGAGCCGGGACACCATCTGGTCCCATTGATGCTGTGTTTTTGCTTTGGAGAGGCGGCTCTTACCTGAGCATCTGAGATGTCAGGGGCAGCACTCTGCTGGGATAGATATTTGCCCTTTTGTGGGGGGAGTTTGCGCTGAACCTGTCAGCTAGGATGTTGGCAATGTCTGTGGGTTCGGTGTATTTTTTGTCATTTTGGACTAATTCTGAGCATATCTGGGAATTACCACCCAGGTTCCTAACATAACTAAAGAAAGCCTTGTGATTATCCTTAGTGTCCTGTGCAATTTTTCTCTCGAAGCTGGCCTTAGACAATTTTATCTATCCCTACCTTAACTGTTCAATACAAGAAATGAGGACCAACTTAAACCTCCCTAAATCACACATATCAAAGAACTGTGTTCCAGTTATCTCCAAAATTTTACTATGACCAATAATGACATAGAAACTTGTAGCAGGCTTTGGAAAACTATTATCACAACAAAGAAAACTATTACCAATTCATATAAAATGATAAATGAAATCAAATACCAGAAGGACCTCCTCTTCTCTAACTACTGGAGAAAAATTAAACCATCCATAGATGATCAGCAAATAAGCCAGGCAATCAATCTAACACTGAAGATTCTACCCCTCAAAAAGTTAGCATACACTCAGCTCATGATCAATAATAATGCTTATTTTACACCTGCAATCCTACACAAATTTAACACATCAAAATCACCTTTCTGCCCACACTGTAAGGACCAGATAGCTGACTTAATCCATGTATTTTGGAGCTGTAAATGTGTCTATAAACTCTGGAACTCTCTCAAAGTACAATTACAAAAAATGGGTTATCAAACATCAACATTAACTTGGGAATTCACTCTGTTACACATTCTCCCACCCAACATCCCAAGAAAACAAGCAAATACACTTTTAACAATTTTCCTACTAATGAAACTGTATATAGCTTTTAAATGGCTAGATACGATAAATATCTCTTGGGAGGGTTTTAAACAAGTAGCTATACAACACCTTTTAGCTCATAAAATAGTAATAGATAAAAGAAACAAAAACATGAAATCCAGAGAAATTTGGGAACAAACCTTTAACATCATATTAGCATAATCCATCACACAGCAACTTAGAAATACACTATAATGGAACCAAAGAACACATACAAGTTCAGATATTAAATAATAACTTGGATATTATGAATGTATATACTGTCTGTATAACTGTGGAAATAACAATGAAAGCTTCTATGTACATAGTGTAGATATGTTGTATGACCTATATCCTGTGGTATTTGACATCAATGTATAACATATGTATATGTGTGTATGTGTATGTATGTACATATGTGTGTATGTATGTATGTATGCATATATATATATATATATATATATATATATATATATATATATGTGTGTATGTATGCGTATGGATATATATATATATATATATATATATATATATATATATATATATCTATATATATATATATATATATATATATATAGATAGATATGCACACGGTCATGTTGTAAGTTGGTTTTTATTTGTGACATTTATTAATGTAAAAATAAAAATAAAAATTATTGAAAAAAAAAAAGAAATGAAGGAAACCTTGTATCAGCTCTTTCTCTTGACCTTTCTAAAGCCTTTAACACCGTCTCTCATCACACTCTCCTACAAAAAGTCTTGCCTAGAACTCAACACTGCCCTAGCCTGGTTCCACAACTAACTCTCTAACAGATTGCAAGCATTTAAGTGGCAAAATGAACTCTCCTCATATTTTCCCATAACTGTCGGCATCCCCAAAGATCCGTTCTGGACTTCATACACTTCAAAGTATTCATCAATTATCTCTGTACGACAACTAAGAATGCTTACATAGTTCAATATGCTGATAACTTCACTCTTATTTTAATTCTGCAAAAAATGTATTTCAGTAGAGACCTGCCTGACAAAATCTGAACTGTTTCTCAAGCCCCAAAAATTAATTTTCACCCTCAAACAGCTAAATATTAAAAACATGCTTTCTCTATTAAATCTACAAACAATTCTGAAACTGAACTTGTCCCATGTACCAGATTCCTAGTTTTATACATAGATTAAGCTTTGTTTGTGTAACTTGAGCACTAATCCAGACATTCTCTAAAGTATTCAATGGTATTTATTACTGCTTGGTTGTAACTTGATTAAAGTGTAGCTATCATTCAAGTCTTTTGGATTAAGCACTTGGGCTTCAGACCAGTTGTTTTACATTAGGAAGGTTTGTGGCAAGCACTGTGGTGGCAGGACAGGTAGCTTTCATCCTTCTAAGTTGGGAACTGCTGATTGAGAGCCCAGTGTCCAAGTGTATTAGTTCTGGTTTAGGCACTTGGGCTTCAGGCCAGTTATTTTACATTAAGAAGGTTCGTGGACTGCACTCTTGTGGGAGAAGAGGCTGGACTCTGCCCTTCTGAGCTGGGAATTTTCTGGTTAAAGGTTTATAGTGCCTGAATATTTGAACTGTATCTTACTGAAATTGGTTCACCTTGTTTGCTCTAGCATAGACTAGATCCAGGCCTACTGAATCTAGCTTTGTTTATATACTTGTTGTTTGTTTGCTTGTTATTTCCCTGGAAGCTAATTCACCTAATACGCAACTTCTCAGCTTCTGTGGATCACTAGTGATATCTGCATTGCTTACTGTACTTATTTCCTTGTTTCACTTGAAAGAAAGTTACTGTTTGTCGTTTTTGCATTTAGTTACTTGTATCACATTGCACTCAAGTTACCTGGCACTTGCTCACTAAAGCAATTATATAAGTCAGCACTAAAAATTAAAAGCACTACACCCTCACTCCCCACTGGCCCTTGTTTTCAATTAAGGATTTCCCAATATTATTCTAGCATGTCCAAAGGTCAGTTGTCAATCTCCTCTCCGGTCCAGCTGGTGAATCTGGGAATCTTGAGGCAATGTTATAACTGCCTCATGTACACAGACAACCCTCTCCTCCTCCCACATAACACAAATACTTGCGAGATGCAGCTATTTAGCCAAACTGGAGGCTGAGCTCTCTCAACTCAGGACTGGCAAGACCAGACAGGAGGAGAAGGCAACTACACACACCACAAAACCAGCCTCACATAATGCTACCACTCCACTGAATCAAACACATAAACACACAAAGACATACTGAGGCTCTGAGTAAAAATTTACCTAAACAGCAGAGGCCTCCAAAGCAGACACCCAAACAACTGCTACCTCAAGACACCCCACAAGCAACACATAAACCACAAAAGCAGTGTGCAAAGCAGTCACAGCCCTTAAGGCCAAATACAACACCAAACATACTTGTCATAGGTGACTCCATAGTCAGACACACTGACGCCCCACTCACCAGGCTGAACAAGGAGAGGGTCACAGTAAGCTGCCTATCGGGCGCTAGAATCCGCCACATAACACAAGCACTCGGGTCACTCCACAGCAAGTACAAATATGACACAGTCATTGTCCATGCTGGTGTGAACGACCTGAGACGTACCTCCCTGGACTGCATGAAAAGAGACATAGAGGAGCTCTCTGATTATGTAGCCCAGGCAGGTATGACCCTAACCCTGAGCAGTATCCTTCCTTCACCAAGAATGATGCCACAATATAGAGACAAGATGATCAGCTTTAACAATTGGCTTAATGTCTGGTGTCATTCAAAGGGGATCCAGTGTCTGTCTGCCTGGGATGACATGCTTGACAAGCCACGCTGTCTCGCAAGGGACGGCTTGCACCTGTCACCCTGGGATTCGGATATTGGCTAAGGCTCTTGCCACCCCATAGTGCCTTTTTAGGCAAGGCTCAAATTCTAAACCTACCACCCTAGAAAACAAAATGGGAAGAAATTGAGGGTAATGCTGCTCAATGCCAGAAGTCTAAATCTCAAAATGCACGCACTCGAGGCCCTTCTCAGTATGGAGAACATCGATGTCTGTGCTGTAACTGAAACCTGGTTCAAGGCTCCTGAGAGCACCCCGGCACTATTAGGTTTTACCTCATATCATGCGTTCGGCCCCAAAACCCGGACCACTCCACAAAAGGAGGGGTGTATCCATATTCATAAAGGATACTCACACCTCCAGGTTGGTGGCAACGCATGAAGCTTCGAAACCATCCAGGTGCAACTAACCATAGGCAAAACTGCTCTACAAATTGTAGCATGCTACAGGCCACCCTCTCAAACTCAGGAACCCCACACAGCCTTCCTGAAGACACTGGAGGGTATAAATGTATCTCCAAACACCATCATATTGGGTGACTTCAACTACCCGAATATAGACTGGGAACATTACTCAAGCCCTAACTTTCTAGCCCAACGGTTCCTGGAGTTCATAAATTCAAATGCCATGGAACAGCTAGTTACTGTTCCCACGAGAGGAGAAAATATACTAGATCTCATTGTCACAAACATGGGGACAAAATGCTCCACACCGAAGTATATCCCTCATTGGTGAGATCTGATCATAAACTAATCTCACTGGAAATCCACATCCCGCCCCACCCCAAACAAAAGACCATAGTGAAGAACTTCTCTAAAGCAAACTTCACACTACTCAAGACTGGTGTGGTATCCTTCAAGGCCCCTGAGTCAGAGGAAACCACAACCCAAGCTGCGGAAGCCCTTACAAATGCCTTCTATGAACACCTCCAGGACTGCATGGATCAGGCAATCCCAAATAAAACCAAGACTCTTTCCACAAAGGGCAAACGTCCAGTCTGGTGGACCCCAGCCATTAACAAACTTTGCAATAAGAGGAGAAAGCTATTACATGATAGAACAAAATCCATAAAAGGGAAGTCACCCCTGATCATTATTAGTAAAAAAATACGAGCACTCATAAAATCAACTAAGGCCAGTTTTGAGAGAAAAATTGCCATGGATTCAAAGGACAATCATAAGGCCTTTTTCAGCTATGTTAGGAACCTGGGTGGAAACTCACAGATATGCTCAGAATTAGTCCAAAATGATACAAAAATCACTGAACCCACAGACATTGCCAACATACTGGCAGACAGGTTCAGTGCAAACTTCACCCCCTCTCCCCTAAAGGAGAGATAACTATCCCAGCCGAGTGTAGCCTCCCGGACATCTCAAATGCGCAGGTGAAAGCTGCTCTCTCTAAAGCTAAAAACACAGCATCAATGGGACCGGATGGTGTCCCCGGCTGTGTGCTACACGAGCTAAATGAGGAATTAAACCCGCACATAAGGCAGCTGTTTAATCTCAGCCTTACCACAGGATACGTGCCCAAGGAGTGGCGTGCGGCAACTGTGGTCCCACTCCACAAAGGTGGCGCCTCACGGACCCTGGTAATTACCGCCCCATAAGCTTAACAAGTCTAGTCTGCAAAGCTATGGAGAGGATCATAATGGAGCTCATAAACAAAGATATAGGGACTTGCAGACATTGGACCCGACCCAGTTTGGCTTTGTCAAGGGAAGATCATGCCTTTTGAACTTGGTCGACTTCTTGAAATAGTCACCAAGGCCATTGATGAGGAAAGGCAGTCCATACAGCCTACCTTGACCTTGCAAAGGCTTTCGACACAATACCCCACTCGGGTATTGTAGAAAAACTTACCAGCTTAAATGTAAACCCATATGTCACAAGATGGGTTGCAAACTGGCTTAAGGACAGAACCCACAGGGTTAGAGTTGCTGGCGCTGTGTCAGACTCCAAGCCGGTCACAAGTGGTGTCCCACAGGGCTCGGTCCTTGGCCCCCTATTGTTTGGCATCTACTTCTCAGAAGTACAGGCCAACATGCGAGGAGTTTGGCTCACAAAGTTTGCAGATGACTGCATACTGGGCGTTATAGTGGAAAGTGCATCGGACACTGATATCCTTCAGAAGGGACTCACGGAAACAGATAGCTGGTGCCAGAGCCATGGCCTGAAGTTAAACGCCAAAAAATGTATAGTCATACCCTTCGGGAAAAACAAGGTAACCCCAAGCTACCATATAGGTGGCAATCCACTAAGCACAGAAGAGGTTATCAGGGACCTGGGGACCCAGGTTGACAGTGGCCTTTCTTTGACACTCACATTGCTAAAGTGGTTAGAAAGACCTTCTACATTGCCCACCTGATCATGAAGGGATTCACATCCAGATCTAGTGAGGTCATTGTTCCCCTGTACTCTTCACTTATCAGACCAATGATCGAGTACAATGCCCCATTCGGGATGTATCTCACCCGACATCTGCAGCAATTGGAGAGACCCCAAAAGTTCCTCACCAAAAGGATAAAGGGACTCCAAAATCTGTCATATGCTGCCAGATTGAAGAAACTCCAGCTCTATTCAGTCGCATACCGTCTGCTCAGAGGTGACATGTGCCTGACATACAAGGCCATGTCCAACCTGGAATTAATGGACATGCTCCACCTCAAAAAATCCAAATCCACCAAAACCACTAGAGCAAGCGACTTAAACCTTAGCACGGATATAAATAGGACGTGCTGGAGGGATAGATTTATCACTCAGAGACTCCCTATGCTGTGGAATAAAATCCCGGTCCATGTGAGGCAGAGCACCTCGCTGACTCTGTTCAAGAGAAATCTAGACCTGTGGATGGGAGATCGTAGGTTTACCCCGGGAATCATCTCTGGGTCACTGCTGGACAGAGGCACAACAAACTAATGGGCACAGTATTTTTTCATATAAGGGGTGGCGTAAGCCACAATAATTTGGGCTAGGCTTATAAATGCCTTAGGGCAGATAGCCTAGTATAAACCTATGAACCTATGAACCTATCTGAAATTTTGTTAACACATTCAACCCATAATTTAAGAAAAAATCAAAAGCTACAGATATAAACCTTTCCTGACCAACACTGCAAAAAAACATATTGCCTACTCTCTCCTTCTGCCTACATTCTTTTATTCAACTCCCATTTTGACCAACAAATCACCTAACTCAGCAAGCTGTAACAATGGTACAATAAAGTATCTAAATTTGCTGGAAACCTTTCTTACTGGACCCACCTTTGTTTGGCCATCAAAACAGCTGCAATAGATAGAACTTCACCCATAATCTAACATACTCCCAACTCTTAATAATTCATAACTTCATTCACAAGCCAAATTCTATCTCTTGCCAGCATCATTTAGCCTTACACTCCAACCATATTGGTATAATCCACCAACAAACTCATAATACATATTGATAAATCTAAAAGCACAGCAGGTGACTGTCTTCCCTACCTATGTTTCCAACATTTGGAACACCATTCCTTTCTCCTTGAGGAAAGATGATAATGTTTCATTCAGCACACATCTGAAATATCATCTTATAAACCAATGGATCTGTCAGTATTCCTATCCCGAGGGATGAGGTTGACATAAGTCGCACTGTACTTCCCCTACACCATCACATGAGGAAACGTTATAGTATAAAGAAACCCCAACACCCCATATCGAATCCTGTAGTATAACAACAGCCACATTTGCGTACACAGATCTGGCATTGTGATCCTACCCATCTGTCCACATAATGGAAACTGTGACCCACTCAGTCTCTTTCCCATGTGGTAACAGTGGGAATATCTGATGCACAGTGTGGTTTGACAGTGCCCTAAGCAGCATATGTACACTGAATACATCATGTTTGATCCATGTCATGGTAAAATGTCATTGTGTGCTCATAAAGCCCAATGCATGTCAACTAGATATCAATGCTTCACCCATGCTAAAATGTACTGTACCTGTCACTGTCTGTGAATGGTAGCACAGCTTCCAGTTTATTTGCATACTCTGTTTATTTGTTTGGTTTTGTTTGTCAAGAAAGGCTGACTTGGTTACATTGCCCATTTTCAGCATAGACCCAGGGATAAAAGCTCCAAGAAACAGTAGCTGTACAATGTAACACAATTTAAACATAACTCTATTATTTATTTATTTATTTATGTGTTTGTCTTTCGTTGACTAGGTTACTCCAGCTGAACCAATGACCCATTTTCAGTGGAGACCTGAGGAAAAAAGCTCCACAAAAAAGTATGTTAACTATACAAGAAATCATAATGATAGACATGCATGTAATACATGCAATATACAAATAATCAGAAAATGAAGACAGTACAGATGATAACATATAGAATATGTTATATACAAAAGATAAAAAAAATTGTTTTTATCATAACATAACAAATAAACCAGAAATATACATGTTTAAAACTTGTAGGACTGAACAGAAAAAAAGAGAAAAAAGTACTAATAGTCAAGTAGAAAAAATAGAGAGATAGATATGTATAAATGAGTATTAAGTATAGGGAAAAGAGATGAAGTAAGACAGAAACATGAAATTTGTTTATTTTGGAGTAAATTAAAGTATACATCTGTTTAGTAGAGAGAGGGAGGTTGTACATTATTTGTTATATTTTCTTAAGGAAAGTAAACATGTCAAGGGAATATGAGTTAGGTAGGGTGGTGGCAAGAGCAGGAAGGTAAATTAGCAAGGTAGTTTTTTAGTTCTTTTTTGAATAGTTTGAAGTTCTTTTTTTTTTCTGTAATGTGATTAATATTTTTATTTGTATGTAACTTTGTGGAGCTTTTCTTCCTGGGCCTCTGCTGAAAATGGGCTCATTCCAGGCCCAGTGCACTTTCCCGGTTAACAAATGCAATACATAAATAAATAATAAATAAATAAAGAGCAATATAGATTTGATAGAATGTATATTACTGGGAAGTTTGCTCCAAGTATGACATATTGAGTATTTATAGAGCAATCGGCCTGTTGATTTGTTTAGTTTGTAGGTGTTGAGTAGGAATTGTTCTGAGGTACGGAGAGTACGTGTAGGTATATAGTGGGATATAACAGTGGATCGAGAGGGACAGTCTGAGGGTTTGTTAATTAGTGAATTGGCCATTTGTAGCTGAGATTGTTGGAGTAGTTGACGGCATTCAAGCCAGTGTTTTTGTTTCAGAGCGAAGCAGTGATGAGATCTGTAAGGGAGGTTACAGGCAAATCTTGCAATTTGATTGTAAGTTTGTTCAAGTTTGGCTATAAGGTTGGCTTGGAGGTGGGTAAATATAGGGGATGAGTACAACATGCAGGGGAGAAGGTAGGCTTGGGCAAGAGAAGTTGTTAAGGTAGTAGATAGATATTTTTTGTTTCTGTAGAGTAGACCAGGTTTTTGATTTGTCTTTTTGATGCAATGTTGGTTTTCTATTGTAATACCTTGGAGTTTGGTATGGGAGTCGGCCATGAATGATGGTATTGACCAGGGAAGAGATATAGAAGGAGGCACTAAGCCTGGACATAGATTTAGGATGGTAAAGAAGTAATTTAGTTTTTTTAGTGGTAAGAATGAGTTGGTTGTTAATCAACCAGTGTTCAGTGGTGCTGAAAGTGCTCTGAGTGATGGTGTGGAGGTCAGTGAGGTTATTAGAGCAGGTAAAAAAAGAATAGAATCATCTGCATACTGGATCAGTGAAGATATGCAGCAGGTGGAGTGTAGCCTGTAAAGATATTAAAGACTGGAGACCCTAAGATAGGTCCTTGAGGTACTCCTGTTTGGACAGATTGGAAAGGAGAGCAGGAATTTTGCCATATAACAGATTGTAGTCTGTGACTACAACTCTAAAAAGACAATGAACAAAAATGCAGTTCATTAGAAGAGAATAAACAACTACTAAAGAAAGTGATATTGATAAATATTGCAGGAAATTATCAGTATAAATGCAGCAACATCACTAGGCATTAGAAAATATAAAAAGACATATGGGCAGCTAACGTAATGTGATATGTATATTCATGTTGATATGCAAGCTGATAGGATAACAATAATAAATTAAGTTCTTATCGGAGGGGTGCAATAAGCTCACTAGAATAAGACATAAAAAAGTCATTTGGGAAGAAATGGTTTACTATAGCAATAACGCTGGGTGGGTAATAATTTACCCACGGTTGGCGTGGTTTGGTCCCAAGGGCTGCCCGAGGGACCAAACAAAGCCAACCGTGGGTAAATTTAGCATTACCCACACCCAGAAGTTATTGCTATTATGACATTATTATTTAAGAAAAGAAACTATTACTTTTCTTAAATAATGGCATAGTATAATGCCTGTTTACTGCCCTTCCGCAGATGTCTGGCATCCGGCAGTTCTGATGTACTATCAGAGCTGTGGGCAAAACGGAGAAAGCAAGATCTCCGTTGCTTTTTAGCGTTTATATGTTAAATGAGTTTAACATAGCGAGACAGTTTTAAAATAAGCAACGGACATCTCCGCTGCTTATTTTAAACTGTCTCGCCATGTTAAACTCATTTAACATAGCGAACATAAAAGCAACGGAGATCTTGCTTTCTCCGTTGCTTTTAACACTGTCTCGCTATGTTAAATGGGTTTAACATGCGAGACAGTTTTAAAATAAGCAACGGAGATCTCCGCTGCTTATTTTAAAGCTGTCTCGCTATGTTAAACCCATTTAACTTAGCGAGACAGTGTTTAAAACGAGTTATACTAATGGAAAAAGTCGGCGACGGACCTTTTTCCATTAGTATAACTCGATTTACAATGGGCACGCTGGCCAATCAGCGTGCACGTTTTGGGGGGATCATGGTATAATAAGCAAGAATTTTGAGTATTTGACTAGTTCTGTCCTGGAGGTTCAGAGCAGTTTCAGGTTCTAGTGACGTTTAGATACAGTTTGAAGTTGGTTTTAAGTGTGGAGGAGGTTTGCCTGATGCTGAAGGCAATGCTGTCACTCATTCTAGCTATACCAACTGATATATGGAGTCCCAACATCAGCTGCTGGGTTTTTAAGATTCTATTAGGTGTTGGTCCTTTGATCAACGGTACCGTTTAGGTTTACTCCATTTTATTATAATACTGATTGTTGGAGTGTTTCTAAGATATTGTAATATTTTCAGTGTTATTGAGTTTCATATAAGATATCTCATATAGTAGTCCTGGCCAGTTCAGCTCTTGCAGGAGAATGCAGTGACTGATTTAGTTTGGGAGGCTGGATGGAAATACACTTATTATAGAAGCATTCAGCTGGTTAATCAGTGCAGTCTGAAGATTTATAAAAACTGTAGATGCATACAACAGCACTGGAAGGAAGGCAGATGTTACAGCTGCCTCCTTGCTGTGGTCAGTGACAAATTGCCTGTATTTGTAAAATAACCATAATTTACAGTGGATTTTTTGGACAACCACATTAATGTGTTATAAAACTTGTTTGTTATATACAGTGGCAACCAATAAATTGGAGTGCGTAACTTGTTCTATTCTAGTGTCAGATGAGACTATATTTAGTGCAGATCTAGTTGGTATGAGGTTACTGCAGGTAAACATGATTAACTTTTTTAAGGGATTCTGGAGTAGTTGGATGACTTTAACCAGGTCTTCAGAAGTGTAGTTAGGATGGGGTGGCTACCCCAAGCACAAGATGTTGGGGGACATGATCATGAGCACTGAAAATGGCCCCTCCCATATTGACATGAAGGTGTCACATTACATAATGATGTGGCTCTCGAGGGAAGAGACATTTTTAGTTTTGGGGGTACCAGATTGAGGAATGACACTTGGGGCCAGAAGACATGACTATGGATCTGAAGGTCTCAACAGACAAGGAGGAGAAGACATCTTAGATGACTGTGTGTAGTTGGTATAGTTCTGCGGCTGAGTTACTGCTATTCCTCCACATTCTCACTGGACAGTGGTATTAATACTCCTTCCTGACTAGCACTATGTACATGGTCTGACCATACTGGGATCCTAGGCTCATACCAGTATCCTAGGACTGTACAGCCTGTCTCCTCACAACAGTATTATGGAGAAGGCAGCATGATAAACTGTATATGTTTTGTATTGGTTCGCAACCAAAATCTCTACTGGGTATTCAGTTTTACCTGCAACAGAGTATGAACGTGTTTGGGGACTTACAACATACAAACATATTAGAAATGTAGCTGTATAGTTTGACTTTGGCTGTACTGACTGGGTTTACAACTAGATGGTCTTATGGAAGTGCAGAATGCAGGAAACTGTCATATAACTGGGATGTGTAGTAGATTTGAGAATCATGTAAATTGCCTGGGTGCTGTGCATTTCCTGTAGAACTGTTGCCCTTCCAGTTCATAAAACTTTGAGACTGTTGGATAGCTGAGGCTTTTACTGATATGTGTGCAAGTTTTGGCAGCCAGTACCTCGATGAGGTGAGTGATGTTAGAGAAACACATAATGTTGGCTTTCCTGTGGCTTTCCTGTGGTGTGCTAGGAAAGTGTATGTATGTATGTATGTGTATATATATATATATATATATATATATATATATATATGTATATCTATATATATATATGATTGTCTACATATAGAAGCATTATATACTGAGGAATTCTGAATATTCTAGATGTGTAGCCTGTGAAATACCTTTCATGTCCATACTTTGTCTTTGAAATGGTTCTGTAGCTAGTATGCAAAGAGATATACATGCCTTGGTCTCCACAGGTATGAGAAGGACATTCTTGCCTATTGGTCCTGCTTGTGGGTGTGGCCTGGACCTGTACAGCCACCCAGTGGACTCTTAAGTGACACATACTGTCCTTACTGACCTTGTGATACTTTAACAAAAAACAATGCCATTTATGCTGGATGGAATTGGATGTACTAGGGGCTATAGTACATTGTTGCTGCTGCTGATGTAACTTCAAGGATGCATTGATGATATTTTGGCTGCTTTGCCCCTTTATAGTCAGTTTCTATAGCTACATGAGTTCCTTTGAAGGTGAATATGAGTAATGATTGTTTCCAACCTGCATACATTTAAGAATCATTAGGTATCATGTTAATGCCCTGTTTGGTTTGTTTACATTATGCAGCCATTTCCATATACCTTTTGTTGTTGCATTCGGTCTCCTTGTTCTAGAGTTTAACCTGGTACTATGACTTTCCACTGCTCTGTGCTTGGCTGGATATTGCCTATTTCAGAATGAGGCTTTGCTGTCAACTATGCAGCTTTTCTATGAATTTCAGACTGTATACTTCAAGTGGCCTGTTTAAATTATAGGATCTGGAACTGTCCAGATACAAGTTTATCTGCCACAATGTTTGGTTGGCATCAAGACCCAAAAAAAAAAATAATAATTGTTATCGCCATGATCTTCAAAGGATAATGTTCCCCAGACTTCCCATTATTATGATTTTCTGTGTCTGCTGCACTGCACCTTGACATATTTCAGTGTAGACACCAAACGATTGACCCCTTGTGTAGACTCCATCTAGGAATTGCTCTCAATTCCTCCATACCTTGCAGCTTTGCAATTATTAACCTTAGTGGCAAATGATACTCCTGTTTTTGCTGCTGCTATATTATCAAAATATGCCATTAAACAATGGCATACATGTTTTTAATTTAAATTCACTCATAAACATCTTTAGATTCTTAAACTTGCTACATGATAAAACTCTTCCAAAAATTAAATGTTTCTTTAGTTATTGTTTATCAGAAATACTATCTCCAGGACATCTTTCAAATTACATGACTATCAAACAACTCAACAACACACTACATGTTTAACATCTAGTTTATCATTCCAATGGAGAAAGCTGGAAGTGACCTTTATTTATCTTAGTCTGTTTATCTCACCTCAAGATTAATCTTTTTATCTGGCTATTCATTTTATTTTATTTTACATTTGTTAACCGGGATGGTCCAACTGGACACAGGTCCATTTTCAGCAGAGGCCCGGGGAGAAAAGCTCCACAGTAAGTAACATTTTACAGAATATGTTAAAATATAGTATGCAGAGAATTTTCAAACAATATGTTAAAATACAGTGTACAGCAGAAGACATAACAAGACCTATATATACAGGAAAAAATAGTTACACATGGTTAATAACAGACTAAGTATACAAATTCAATCAGCATTAGGAGAAGACCTAGACTGTAATATATATTACAGTAGGTATATTAGGAAGTGAGGTATATAAGTGGAATAATCTGAGGACTTATGTAATACATGGGCATAGCCACTTACTCTTTAAGTGTGTTCTAAGTGAGTTTTTAAAGTGAGAAGAGGTAGGGGCAGGAATCAGATCAGGAGGGAGATTATTCCAGGTTCTAGCTATGGAGTGGGAGAACAGTGCTTTTCCTGCATTATTGTTAGCCCTAGAGATACAGAGGAGGGGTTTGTCGGAAGATCTGAGAAGATGATTTAGGTTCATAGGTTCATACTAGGCTATCTGCCCTAGGGCATTTATAAGCCTAGCCAGAGTGTGTTTGGCTTTCACCATCCATTTAAATTTATTTTGCTATGCCCTTTTTCGAGGTTAGTATACTGTGCCTCTGTCTAACAGTGACACAGAAGTGATACCCGGGGTAAACCTACGATCTCCCATCCACTCATCAAGATTCCTCTTGAAGAGAGTCAATGAGGGACTCTGCCTAACCTGGACTGGGATTTTATTCCAGAGTGAAGGGAGCCTCTGGGTTATGAATCTGTCCCTCCAGCATGTCCTATTTATTTCAGTGCTGAGGTTCAAGTCTCGGCGCCAGAGCTCGATGGGATTTGGATTTTCTGAGGTGCAGCATGTCCATTAATTCCGGGTTGGACATGGCTTTATACGTCAGGCACAGATCGCCTCTGAACAGGCGGTATGCCACTGAGTAGAGCTGGAGTTTCTTTAACCGGGCAGCATATGGCATCTGTTTGAGCCCTTTAATCCTCTTGGTGAGGTACTTTTGGGGTCTTTCCAGTTGCTGCAGGTGTCTGGTAAGGTACATCCCAAAAGGGGCATTGTACTCAATTATGGGCCTGATGAGGGATGAGTAAAGAGGCACGATGACCTCCCCTGATCTAGATGTGAATCCCTTCATGATTAGGCAGGCTAAATAAAATGTTTTTCTAACCACTTTGGCCACGTGGTTGTCAAATGAGAGATGGCTACCAACCTGGGTAGCCAGGCCGCTAATTACTTCTTCAGTACGTAGTGGATTAGCACCTATGTGGTAATTTGTACAGCAGAAGACATAACAAGACCTATATATACAGGAAAAAATAGTTACACATGGTTAATAACAGAATAAGTATACAAATTCAATCAGCATTAGGAGAAGACCTAGACTGTAGTATATATTACAGTAGGTATATTAGGAAGTGAGGTATATAAGTGGAATAATTTGAGGGCTTATTTAATACATGGGCATAGCCACTTATTCTTTAAGTGTTAAAACAGAAAAAACCAACCAGGAGCAACGCAATGAAGGGCATACAGTCCAGAATGAGACGGTTTAGTCCAACAGAATAAAACGATCACATCCAGTAACAACTTCCAAAGATACTTGATACTTAAAAAAGAAGAGTTTAATTCATGTGCACGAATACAATAGTGGTAAGCGCTTTCGCAAACTGCTTCATCAGACCAATTAACAATCAGCACAGCAGGGTTTAAATCCTGGAGCAGGCGGGAAAATAAACAGTCATCTTTCACTTTTAAAGCAATACACTTTTACACTAGAAAGCTCTTCACAACCATTTAAACAGTTAGATCCAAATGGATCAATAATTCATAAATAACTAAGGACATTTCAAAAAAATACATATACATAAATCAATACTTATAAATGCCCTACCTAATTCAGTATATGATAATCAGTTATAATAACTTCACTGAAGCCAATAAAGAAAATGTATATATATATGCAAACACATATCTCCTATCTAATACACAATTCTAGTTACTAATCTCGAATACAATGTGTTACAGATATATAAACATGTCTCATTACTAAAACTATATAAAAACTACTCTGAATAATTGTTCACTCAATATACATTAAAAACTTCAAGATCTTAAAAAATCAATATGTATGAACTAACAGCAAATCTAAACACTTAATATTGGCACACATAACACAGGAGAATCAAAACTTCACAGTCATATCTTAAGCCTCCTCATCTTTAGATAAGGTTTAATGGGAACTTTCCCATTTAGACCAGGTGGCTTGTCAGACCTGAGTTTGATTATCCAATCACTCTCCTTTGATTCCGTGAGATTGCGCATATCTCCTTTCCTGAATGACTCATAAACTCTCTCAACTATCCTAAACTTGAACGTATGATCTAAACTAAACTCAGCAGTGTGTTTGGCCAAAGCATTGTGTACTGTACCCTTCCTAATGTGGTACATGTGTTCACACATTCTATCCCTAAGGCATCTGTTCGTTTTGCCAACATAGAATGCGGAACACAATGTACAGGCGGCCAAGTACACCACATTGGTGGACATACAATTCCCGCTGGCACGGGCTTTAAACTGTCCAAAACCACTAGGGTGTACAAATATAGGACTAGAATCTATGTGTGAGCAAAAATTACAGTGTTGACAAGGGACTGTAAAGTTGGTAGTTCCTAGCTCACCACATGACTGAACCTTGGGGTAACACAGCAAGCTCTTAAGATTCTTTTTATTTTTGTAAACAAACCTTGGTTTGTCCCCCACCACACCCCTGACGGCTGGATCTACTGATAAAACATGCCAATGTTTACTTATAACATCCTTGATGTTACCTACATCCCTGGTATAATAAACTGGACAGGCGACCCCTTTTGGACTATTACCCTCTCCCTCTTCATCTATCTCCAAATCTCCTGACCTGTTAGAAAAATATGGTGCAGCCCTTCCATTCCTTAAGGTATCTATATCCAGCATACCTGTGAGCAAGTCTCTTTCAGTATAGCCTCTCTCTCTCAACATTGAGGTGAGGCTATCTAATTCAGAACTAAAGCATGCATCTATTGGGTTGTACCTAGAGGCACGCATTGCCTGACCTCGCACTATATTCTTATAAATATAGCCAGGATGCATGCTATGTCGATGTAGCAGAGAGTTCCTGTAACATACTTTCCTATACAACCCAGTATTTACTATTTCCCCTTCCAGTCTCTCTACATAGATGTCCAGAAAGGATATCTTAGTCTTGGACGACTCCACGGTAAACTTCAGAAAACTAGTGGTATCGTTCATCTCTTGGGTAAACTTATTGAGTTCCTCTGCAGACCCCTTCCACAGGAAAAACAAATCATCTACAAAACGCCTGTAGAAGGGGGAACACCTGACATATAGGCAATTGGTAAACATATGCCTGAATTCCCATTCAGCCATAACTAGGTTGGCGTAGCTATTGGCACATGAGGTGCCCATAGCTACGCCATCCTTTTGGAGGAACAGTTTGTCTCCAAAACAAAAAACATTGGACTCCAATATAACCTCCAAAAAAGTCATGAGCAAATCAATCTCTATACCACTGTATTCAGACATCCTTCTTAAATAACTATCCACCATTTCAACACCTGCATTATTCGGTATCATCGTGAACAACGACTGTACATCCATTGTAACAAATGTATAGTCAATATCTGTTGATTGTGCTCCTAAAAATACATACAAGTCTATCAAGAATTGTTTAGTGTCACGCAAGACATATTGGTTGTTATTAACAATACCCCTTAATTTATGTTCAACATAAATAGAAAAGGGTTCTGTGGACCACCCTCTCCCTGCCACTATCGGCCTGTAGGGCATAGATTCTAGTCCTATATTTGTACACCCTAGTGGTTTTGGACAGTTTAAAGCCCGTGCCAGCGGGAATTGTATGTCCACCAATGTGGTGTACTTGGCCGCCTGTACATTGTGTTCCGCATTCTATGTTGGCAAAACGAACAGATGCCTTAGGGATAGAATGCGTGAACACATGTACCACATTAGGAAGGGTACAGTACACAATGCTTTGGCCAAACACACTGCTGAGTTTGGTTTAGATCATACGTTCAAGTTTAGGATAGTTGAGAGAGTTTATGAGTCATTCAGGAAAGGAGATATGCGCAATCTCACGGAATCAAAGGAGAGTGATTGGATAATCAAACTCAGGTCTGATAAGCCACCTGGTCTAAATGGGAGAGTTCCTATTAAACCTTATCTAAAGATGAGGAGGCTTAAGATATGATTATGAAGTTCTGATTCTCCTGTGTTATGTGTGCCAATATTAAGTGTTTAGATTTGCTGCTAGCCCACACATACTGATTTTTTAAGATTTTGAAGTTTTTAATGTATATTGAGTGAATAATTATTCAGAGTAGTTTTTTATATAGTTTTAGCAATGAGACATGTTTATATATCTGTAACACATTGTTTCTGAGATCAGTAATTTGAATTGTGTATTAGATAGGAGATATGTGTTTACATATATATATATATACATTTCCTTTATTGGCTTCAGTGAAGTTATTATAACTGATTACCATATATTGAATCAGGTAGGGCATTTATAAGTATTGATTTATGTATATGTATAAAATTTTTTTGAAATGTCCTTAGTTTTTTATGAATTATTGATCCAATTCGATCTAATTGTTTAAATGGCTGTGAAGAGCTTTCTAGTGTAAAAGTGTATAGCTTTAAAAGTGATAAATGACTGTTTATTTTCCCGCCTACTTCAGGATTTAAACCCTGCTGTGCTGATTGTTAATTGGTCTGATGAAGCAGTTTGCGAAAGCGCTTACCACCATTGTATTCGTGCACATGAATTAAACTCTTCTTTTTTAAGTATCAAGTATCTTTGGAAGTTGTTACTGGATGTGATCGTTTTATTCTGTTGGACTAAACCGTCTCATTCTGGACTGTATGCCCTTCATTGCGTTGCTCCTGGTTGTTTTTTTCTGTTTTAATTCATTGTGGTTCACTCTAGGAGCATTAACCCCACGTGAAACTATAGTTATACTTGTTTTCGTATTCTTTAAGTGTGTTCTAAGTGAGTTTTTAAAGTGAGAAGAGGTAGGGGCAGGAATCAGATCAGGAGGGAGATTATTCCAGGTTCTAGCTATGGAGTGGGAGAACAGTGCTTTTCCTGCAGTACTGTTAGCCCTAGAGATACAGAGGAGGGGTTTGGCGGAAGATCTGAGAGGACGATTTAGGTTCATAGGTTCATAGGTTCATACTAGGCTATCTGCCCTAGGGCATTTATAAGCCTAGCCAGAGTGTGTTTGGCTTTCGCCACCCATTTTAAATTTATTTTGCTATGCCCTTTTTCGAGGTTAGTATACTGTGCCTCTGTCTAACAGTGACACAGAAGTGATACCCGGGGTAAACCTACGATCTCCCATCCACTCATCAAGATTCCTCTTGAAGAGAGTCAATGAGGACTCTGCCTAACCTGGACTGGGATTTTATTCCAGAGTGAAGGGAGCCTCTGGGTTATGAATCTGTCCCTCCAGCATGTCCTATTTATTTCAGTGCTGAGGTTCAAGTCTCTCGAGCGTAGCTCGATGGGATTTGGATTTTCTGAGGTGCAGCATGTCCATTAATTCCGGGTTGGACATGGCTTTATACGTCAGGCACAGATCGCCTCTGAACAGGCGGTATGCCACTGAGTAGAGCTGGAGTTTCTTTAACCGGGCAGCATATGGCATCTGTTTGAGCCCTTTAATCCTCTTGGTGAGGTACTTTTGGGGTCTTTCCAGTTGCTGCAGGTGTCTGGTAAGGTACATCCCAAAAGGGGCATTGTACTCAATTATGGGCCTGATGAGGGATGAGTAAAGAGGCACGATGACCTCCCCTGATCTAGATGTGAATCCCTTCATGATTAGGCAGGCTAAATAAAATGTTTTTCTAACCACTTTGGCCACGTGGTTGTCAAATGAGAGATTGCTATCAACTTGGGTCCCCAGGTCCCTAATTACTTCTTCTGTACTTAATGGATTACCACCTATGTGGTAATTTGTGGGCACTGTTTTTGCCAAAGGGGATGACTATACACTTTTTGGCATTTAGCTTGAAGCCATGGCTCTGGCACCAGTTGTCTGTTTCTATGAGGCCCTTTTGGAGGATGCTTGTGTCAGCTGGAGAGTCGATTATGGCACCCAGTTTGCAGTCATCTGCGAACTTGGTCAGCCACAGTCCTTCCATGTTGGCCTGTACCTCCGAGAAATATATACCGAACAAGAGAGGTCCCAGGACTGAGCCTTGTGGGACACCACTTGTAACTGGTTTGTAGTCTGACATGGCTCCAGCAATTCTAACCATGTGGGTTCTGTCCTTGAGCCAGTTTGCAATCCATCTAGTGACATAGGGGTTTATATTTAAGCTGGTGAGCTTATCTATAATGCCCGAGTGGGGTATTGTATCGAAGGCTTTTGCGAGGTCCAGGTAGGCTGTGTGGACCACCTTCCCCTCGTCAATGGCCTTGGTGACTGTTTCAAAGAAATCAACCAGATTTAAGAGGCAGGATCTGCCCTTAACAAAGCCGAACTGGGTAGGATCCAGTGTTTGTAGGTCCCCAATATCTTTATTTATGAGGTCCATGATGGTCCTTTCCATAGCTTTGCAGACCAAGCTAGTCAGGCTTATGGGGCGATAGTTTCCAGGATCCGTTGAGGCACCACCTTTATGGAGACGGACGACTGTTGCTGTACGCCACTCTCTTTGGGCACATATCCTGTAGTAAGGCTGAGATTGAACGGTAGTTTTATGTTTGGGTTTAGCTCTTCTTGGAGTTCATGTAGGACGCAGCCCAGGACACCATCTGGTCCCATTGATGCTGTGTTTTTTGCTTTGGAGCGGCTCTTACTTGAGCACCTGAGATGTCGGGGGGGCAGCACTCTGCTGGGATAGATATTTGCCCTTTTGGTGGGGAGGGGGGGGTTGCGCTGAACCTGTCAGCTAGGATGTTGGCAATGTCTGTTGGTTCGGTGTATTTTTTGTCATTTTGGACTAATTCTAAGCATATCTGGGAATTACCACCCAGGTTCCTAACATAACTAAAGAAAGCCTTGTGATTATCCTTAGTGTCCTGTGCAATTTTTCTCTCGAAGCTGGCCTTAGACAATTTTATGTGTGCCCATAGTTTTTTGCTAATACTGATCAGTGATGCTTTCCCTTTTTGGGATTTTGCTCTATCATTTAGTAGCTTCCTCCTTCTATTGTATAGTTTGTTTATGGTTGGGGTCCACCAGACAGGACGTCTGCCTTTGGAGGACTGGGTTTATCTGGGATCGCATGATCCATGCATTCCTGAAGGTGTTCATAGAATGCGTTTATAAAGGATTCTGTGGTCTGGGCCATATTTTCCACAGGCCCGGGGGCTTTGAAGGATTCCACCTCAGTTTTGAGGAGTGTGAAATTTGCTTTAGAGAAGTTTTTCACTGTGGTTTTCTGGGCAGGGGGTGGGGTCGGGATGTGAATATCCAGTGAGATTAGTTTATGTTCTGATCTTACCAGTGAGGGATACACTTCTGGTCTGGAGCATAGAGTCCCCATGTTGGTGATGATCAGGTCCAGTATGTTTTCCCCTCTTGTGGGAGTGGTAACAAGTTGTTCCATAGCATTTGAGTTTATAAATTCTAGGAACCTTTGGGCTAGGGTGCTGGAGCTAGAGTAATGCTCCCAGTCTATGTTTGGGTAGTTGAAGTCGCCCAATATAATGGTGTTTGGAGAGACCTTCATATTTTCCAGTGTTCTCAGGAAGGCCGAGTGGGGTTCCTGAGTTTGGGAGGGTGGTCTGTAGCAGGCTATAAACTGGAAGGCAGTTTTACCCACTGTTAGTTGCACATGGATAGTCTCTGATGCTTCGTGCTTTGCCACCAACCTGGAGGTGTGAGTATCTTTGATGAATATCGATACTCCCCCTCCTTTTGTGGTTCAGTCCAAGTTTTGGGGCCGAAAAGCATGGTATGAGGTATAACCTGGTAGTGCTGGGGTGCTCTCGGGAGCCCTGAACCAGGTTTCTGTTACTGCACAGATATCGATGTTCTCCATGCTAAGGAGAGTTTCGAGTGCATGCATCTTGAGGTTTAGACTTCTGGTGTTGAGTAGCATTACTGTTAGTTTCTTATCTCTTGTGATACCTATGGAGGTGGGTTTGTCTTTTGAGCCTTACCTAAAAAAGGCACTATGGGGGTAGCAAGAGCCTTTTCCAATATCCGAAAGCCCAGGGGTGACAGGTGCAAGCCGTCCCTAGTGAAGCATCATGGCTTGTCGAGCATATCATCCCAAGCTGACAGGCATTGGATCCCCTTTGAATGACACCAGTACATAAGCCAATTGTTGAAATTGATCATCTTATCTTCATATTGTGGCATCATTCTTGGTGAGGGTAAGATGCTTCTCAAGGTCAGGGTCATACCGGCCTGGGCTACATGCTCAGAGAGCTCCTTTATGTCTCTTTTCATGTAGTCCAGGGAACAACGTCTCAGGTCATTCACACCAGCATGGACAATGACTGAGTCATATTTGTACTTGCCTTGGAGTTACCTGAGTGCTTGTGTTATGTGGCGGACCCTAGCGCCTGACAGGCTGCTCACTGTGACCCTCTCCTTGTTCAGCCTGGTGAGCGGGACGTCAGTGTGCCTGACGATAGAGTCACCTATTACAAGTGTATCAGGTGTGTTGTTTAGTCTTAAGGGCTGTGACTGTTTGGCACACTGGCTTTGTGAGATATGTGTTGCACGTGTTTTGTTTTGGGGTAGCGGCTGCTTGGGTGTCTGCTTTAGAGGTCTCTGCTGCTTTGGCAGATCTTTATTTAGAGCCTCCAAGTATGTTTTTGTGTGATTATGTGTTTGGTTTGCTGTCGTGGTAGGTCTATGTGAGACTGGAATTGTAGTGAGTGTAGTTTCCTTCTCCTCCTGACTGGTTATGCCAGTACTAAGTTGAGAGAGCTTAGCCTCCAGTTTGGCTATATGGTTGCATCTCTCACATGTTTTGGAATTTGTTGGGAGGAGGAGAGGGTTGTCTGTGTACATGAGGCAGTTGTAACATTGCCTCAAGATTCCCAAATTCACCAGCTGGACCGGAGAGGAGATTGACAACTGACCTTTGGACATGCTAGAATAATATTGGGAATTCCTTAATAATTGAAAACCAGGGCCAGTGGGGAGTGAGGGTGTAGTGCTTTTCATTTTTAGTGCTGACTTATATAATTGCTTTAGTGAGCAAGTGCCAGGTAACTTAAGTGCAATGTGTTACAGGTAACTTAAAAACGACAAACAGTAACTTTCTTTCAAGTGAAACAAGGAAATAAGTACAGTAAGCAATGCAGATATCACTAGTGTTCCACAGCAGCATTGTGAAGCCGCGTATTAGGTGGAATTAGCGTTCCAGGGAAATAACAAGCAAACAAACAACAAGCATATAAACAAAGCTAGATTCAGCAGGCCTGGATCTAGTCTATGCTACAACAAACAAGGTGTACCAATTTCAGTAAGATACAGTTCAAATATTCAGGCACTATAAACCTTTAACCAGAAATTCCCAGCTCAGAAGAGCAGAGTCCAGCCTCTTCTCCCACAAGAGTGCAGACCACAAACCTTCTTAATGTAAAATAACCGGCCTGAAGCCCAAGTGCTTAAACCAGAACTAATACACTTTAAGAATGACAGACACTGGGCTCTCAATCAGCAGTTCCCAACTTAGAAGGATAAAAGCTACCTGTCCTGCCATCACAGTGCATGCCACAAACCTTCCTAATGTAAAACAACTGGTCTGAAGCCCAAGTGCTTAATCCAAAAGACTTAGAATGATAGCTACACTTTAATCAAGTTACTACCAAGCAGTAATAAATACAATTGAATACTTTAGAGAATGCCTGGATTAGTGCTCAAGTTACACAAACAAAGCTAGATCCAGCAGGCCTGAATCCAGTCTAACAAGCAAACAAGGCGCACCAACTTCAGTAAGAAGCAGTTCAGATATGCATGCACTATAAGCCTTCAACCAGAAATTCCCAGCTCAGAAGGGCAGAGTCCAGCCTCTCCTCCCACAAGAGTGCAGACCACGAACCCTCTTAATGTAAAATAACTGGCCTGAAAGCCCAAGTGCCTAAACCAGAATTAATACACTTTTAGAATAACAGACACTGAGCCCTCAATCAGCAGTTCCCAGCCTAGAAGGATGTAAGCTACCTGTTCTGCCACTACAGTGCAGACCACAAACTCTCTCAGTGCAAAACAACTGGTCTGAAGCCCAAGTGTTTAAACCAAAAGGCTTAGAATGAGTTACACCAAGCAGTAATAAATACAACTGAGTACTTTTAAGATGATGCAAAAGTAAAAAGTAGGTAGAAACACAAGTACAGTAAAAGCAGATGAAATTTTTTTTTTTCTGAACAAATGCTGAGATCAAAGAAACAGATTTGAGTGCTGAAACTAGAAAACTGGCTAGTTATAAGAAAAAAAACTAAGCTAGAAGGCTTCCCTCCAACACAGAAGGGATTGGGGCTCAGAAGCCTACAAATAGTCTATACCACTTAACAGGAAAGGCAGGAAACAAGCTTAATATTTTTTCTGTTTCCCAGATGCTCTCTTTGTACACAGTAGGAGTGCCTGAAATCAGAATATGATCTCACTGCACTCAGTTGAGTGAGCAAATGAGATGGGCCCAGAAGGAGTATCCAAACACAAATTTACAAGAGGGGTGGGCAGTTGCAAGGCCACTAAGATTAACACCAAAACAAAAACAGGGAAGGTGGGTGGGACTAACTGAAGAGCAGAGTGAAAACTTCCAGTTCAGTTAATATTCCTTCCACACAGTTAAAATCAATTTAAATACTGTATTTTTTGAAAAAAAAGAGCAGATAAAGGTACTTAAATTCTCTTATACGTCCAGTTGAATATAGCAAGTTCTTAGCCAGCCAAAGCTGAGGTTTTTAAGCAGAAAATATTTCTTACTGTACCACTTAAATAGGCAAGGACAGGAAATCAAAGAATATGACTACCCCCACACCTGTAATTACTAGCAAATAACAAAATTCAGCAAACACTGACTAACTTCCAGTTCAGCTAATATTCCTTCCACACAGTTAAAATCAATTTAAATACTGTATTTTTTGAAAAAAAAGAGCAGATAAAGGTACTTAAATTCTCTTATACATCCAGTTGAATATAGCAAGTTCTTAGCCGGCCAAAGCTGAGGTTTTTAAGCAGAAAATATTTCACACTGTACCACTTAAATAGGCAAGGACAGGAAATCAAAGAATGTGACTACCCCCACACCTGTAATTACTAGCAAATAACAAAATTCAGCAAACACTGACTAACTTCCAGTTCAGCTAATATTCCTTCCACACAGTTAAAATCAATTTAAATACTGTATTTTTTGAAAAAAAGAGCA
Organism: Protopterus annectens; assembly: GCF_019279795.1. Lineage (NCBI taxonomy): Eukaryota > Metazoa > Chordata > Ceratodontiformes > Protopteridae > Protopterus > Protopterus annectens. The sequence goes on from NC_056726.1 coordinate 1,545,172,587, forward strand.
GATAAAGGTACTTAAAGTCTCTTATACGTCCAGTTGAATATAGCAAGTTCTTAGCCGGCCAAAGCTGAGGTTTTTAAGCAGAAAATATTTCACACTGTACCACTTAAATAGGCAAGGACAGGAAAGAATCTGACTACCCCCACACCTGTAATTACTAGCAAATAACAAAATTCAGCAAACCCTGACTAACTTCCAGTTCAGCTAATATTCCTTCCACACAGTTAAAATCAATTTAAATACTGTATTTTTTTGAAAAAAAAAGAGCAGATAAAGGTACTTAAATTCTCTTATACGTCCAGTTGAATATAGCAAGTTCTTAGCCGGCCAAAGCTGAGGTTTTGGGTGAGAAGTTGGCCTAGTGCAGAGGTTTTTTCTTGATGTGCTATCACATTGTAGGCAATGACTAATTGGTGATAGATTAGTTGCTGGGGAAGTTCCAGCCATTGCAGTTCCCTTAGAGGCTGGCAATGGTGGGTTCTAAATGTTTGCAAATGTGGCGATTTTATTATAACATGATTCAAGTCTGGCAAGGTCAAGTTTTCTAAGCTGGGTAAGAATTGGAGCAGCATACACTAGGGTAGACAGGACATGAGTTTGGGCTATAGGGGTAATCCCTGCTTGTTTCCCAGACAGTTGACTGCAGCCCTTCTGAATCAAGCTTTGACCTCCTCATTCAGTCTTCCTTTCTCCTCTGGCTTCAGTCTTAAGATGAATGTGACTAACTTGTTTTATCTCAGTAGCTTCAATAGAGACAAGCCTTTGAGATGGTCTAAATAGGTTTTATGATTTATGCCTTTGATATGTTTTTAGTGAAGAAGCATTGTAGACGTACCAACTGTCACAAGTGTTTGGAAAAGATCATAAGAAAGCTGAAATCTTTGTTGTTTTATTTGCTAGAGGACTTATTATGTAGCCTAGTCTAGTTTGTACTGCCAAAAGCACCTTAGCCAGTCCACTTTTAACCCCTTGTGTCTCACAACCCTGTAGCTCACCCAGTGAAGGACCTGACATAATGTATATGCACTTTCCCAATTTCTCTACCACCAGTTTGGTGAATATGGGTATATTGAGATGATGTAACAATAGTCTAATGTTCTGTGACAGCCAGTTAATCCTCAAAGCAACAAATACAGTATGCAAGAGACATATATACACTGTCTGTCTCTGGGGGCAAAACTGTCAAGTACAAACACTCATAATAACAATCTGGTTGTCAGAAACATACACACTGCACCCAGCACAAACAGTATGCACCACACACATAGACCTACTTATGCTGAGGCACTTAAATGCAGTCTTCACAAACCCCAATTACCTCCCATATATTCCACCGGAAAAATTATCCTCAGCAAACCCAAAAGCACTCAGCAGAAACAACACCTAACAGTGCACATACAGTTGTATCCAGTAGAACCACAACTACCAAGCCCATAAGGCAAGCCAATACATTCACCAGCCATCTAGTCATAGGGGACTCCTTTGTATGATATAGTGATGCCTCACTTACCAGGCTGAACAAGGAGAAAATAATGGTCAGTTGCCTATCAGGGACCAGGATCTGCCAAGTTACAAATGCACTCAAGTCTTTGCTCCACAGGTACCAATATGATGAGGTGGTCATAGTCCATGTAGGTGTAAATGAACCAAGATGTACCTCACTAGACTATATGAAGAGAGAGATGTTATGGAGTTCTTGGACTATGTCTCAGCCTGTTATGTGCCTAGAACTGAGCACCATTCTACCTTCACCAAAGATGATGCCACAATACAAACGCAAGATAGTTGACTTTGATAATTGTCATTGATTTTCATGTTATTCTAGGGGAATACAATATTCTTCAGCATGGGAAGGCATGATTACAAACTATGTTTTTTGTCATGGATGGGCTGCACTTGTCTCTTCTAGGTTTTCACATATTGGCTAAAGCATTGTCCTCCCCAGAGAGGTATTTATACTCAATGCCAAAATGACAACCCTTCCAACATAAAAAAGTCTACATAAGGAAATCTAAAGGTGTTACTTCTCAATGCAAGGAGTCTAAACAAGAAGTCCCACTCTCTCAAAGCTCTCTTGACCTAAGAGAATACAGACATCTGTGCTGTTACTGAGACCTGTGGAAAGTACATTGACAATGCAAAGCTTAAGTGCCTTCCACACATTTAGATCAGCAACTGCACATACATGGACTAAGGTGGACATGCCACAATCTAAATCAATGACAGGTATACTTCTACATTGGTTAAACAGAATGATGCACTAGAGCTCTTCCACATTCAGATTACCATAGAGTCCCATACCATACCATAGACTGTCCCAATACCGTATCCTAGCAAGTTATAAATCGCCATCTATGCCCCCTGAAATCCAGTGGTTGAATTGGAAACACTCACCATTCAGCCAAATATCATACTCCTGGGGGACTTTAATTATCCCTCTATAAACTAGGAATCCTACAAAGCTCCATACATGCAGGTGCTAAGATTCATATATTTGCAAACAAAGACACCCTGGAGCATTTAGTTTATGTACATACTAGATGTATAAACATACCAGACCTGGTCCTCACAAATACAGGAGAACACTGCATGCTCCCTCCCGGCAGTATCATGTTCTCTCTGTTAGGCCAGAAAACAAAGCAGTCTCCTTCGAAATAAGAATCAATTCTGTAACCCCAGCAAACCCTGTAACAGTTAAAAAATACTTCAGGGTATACCACCCTTTAAGTGATAACCTAACAAAATGCCAAGCCCCTCCACACCCAGATAACACAGCAGCCAATGCTGAATTATTCACAGAAGATCTGTACAATCATGTCAGTAATTGCATAGAGGCTGCTGTGCCTACCAGAAGTTCAAAACTAACTCAAAACTGCCCACCCTGGTGGAATCCCAAATTAAACCAGTTGTACAACATAAGTAAAGTCATAGATAAAATATGGAAGTGTAACACCAAAGCCAATAAACTCTCTCAAACTGAATAGACAACTACGAGGACTAATGAAGTCCAACAAAATTTTAACATAAAGGTAATGTCCCAGGCCAAGGACAACCTAAAGTCTTCTTTAGCTACGTTCAGAACCTCCAAGGCAGCACACAACAGTGTGCCAAATTGTTGGTAAATAAAGCCATGGTCATGGAACTGGGAGATATGACAAACTTTCTGGTTGACAAATTCAGCTCTAACTTTACCACCCACCACCACCACTTCCTCCTCCCCCTCAGGAAATGCCAGCTAACATAATCTCTCCAACTATCATTAGATAGCAGGTCTTAGATGTCCTCTCTAAGGCCAATAATTCAGCTTCAATGGGCACTGATAATATCCCAGGAAGCCTCCTAAATAGCCTGACATATGACTTATAGGTTCATAGGTTCATAGATTAGTACTAAGCTAACTGCCCTCGCGGGCCATTTTAAGCTTAGCCAATTGTCCCTTGTTAGACTCAAACCCTGCACCTTGTGTTTGTAAGGCAAACACCTTAACCATTAGGCCACCCTCCCAACCCAACAGGCCCACTGGTGTCACTATTCACCCATAACCTCTGCACAGGCTTCATGCCATATGAATGGAAGACTGTAACAGTCATCCCTTTGCACAAGGGCAGACCACCATCTAATTCTAGGAACTACAGACCCGTTAGTCTGACTAGTCTCATATGCAAAGCCATGAAAAGAATTACCATGGAAATGATTAACAGTGACACTGCACCCAATGCACTTTGGTTTGGTCAGAGGCAGATCAAGCCCACTGAACCTGGTGGACTTCTTTGAGAAGGCCAGCAATGCAATGTATGAGAGCAAAATGGTACATACTGCCTACCTTGACCAAGCTAAGGTATTTGTTAATACACCCTACTTAGGCATTGTAAACAAACTCACAAAATTGAGTATAAACCCCTATGTAACTCACTGGATAGCCAGCTGGCTCACACAGGACCCAGGTAGTTAGGCTTTACAATCTGCAGGTAAATGCCAGTCACCAGTGGAATCCATCAGGGCTTTATGCTGGGTCCACTCATCTTTCACATCTATTTTTCAGAAGTTAAGGCCAATGTCAAGGACATCTGGCTTACCAAGTCTGCACACGATTGCAAGCTAGGAATAATCATAGAACCCTACCCCCAAAATAGTAACATTGTACAGGTTTAAAACAGACAAATGACTGGTGCCAAAGCCATGCCTTAAAACTCAATGCCAAAAAATGCATAATAGTACCTTTGAGAAGTTAACCACCCAGAGAAACTACCTCATTGATAAAATGCCCATAAATGTAGACACAGTAGTGAGGGATTTGGGGAATCATGTAGATAGCAGCCTGGCTTTTGATCAACATGTGTTTAAGGTTGTAAGAAAATAATTTTATGTCGCTCAGCTTGTAAGCAAGGGCAAGGCATCTAGGCCTAGGGAAGTCATCATTCCATTGTACTTCACCATCATCGGACCCATGACTGAGTATAATGTCCACTTTGGTATGTATCTGATCAGGCACATGTAACAGATAGAACTTCCAGAGGTTCCTTACAAAAAGAATAAAGGAAGTAAGCAATATACTGTGCAGATTGCCTCAAAGCCCTATCTCTGTATTCTGTTTCCTACAGACTGCTTAGAGGCAATTTATGTCTGGCATACAAGGCATCCTTAAATCCTGCTCTGATGGACTTTTAACATATCAGCAAAGTGGACAGCAGTAGACCTAAAAATTTAAATTTTTCTTGCACCTTAAATAGGGCAAGGAGGGACAGGTATGTATCTTGAAGGAGAAAAGAGACATTGGTTTGATTTAAGTATTTTTTTGGCTTGTTTCTTAGTAGATATTGCTAATTCCACCTAAACGCTCGGTTTCTAGCATTTATTTGATACTAAAATGCCTATTTCAACTGTTTATTGTGCTTACTGTTTTCACTTTTAAAATCGTTTCTGTGAGCATTTAAACTGTTTTAACTGTTGTAGGCTACACACTCAAGTGTGATAGCCATTTTACTGTGCTTTAAAGTGATTTTTTTTCCTGTACTTGCCTTAACTTCTAAAATTAACAAAAAAAAAAAATAAATAACCAATTCTACACTTGTTTCCTACCTTTCTGAAGCTAGTAGAGTCCAGTTTTCAGAGTCTGCTGAATCCAGGGCTGTATTGTAGTTTCTATGTTGCCCATACGCTATGTGGATAGAAGGAAGCTTCTCTGTTCACCTGTGAGAGTGAGGAGCTTGAGCAGCCTATCTGTCCCTGGAGGAGTGGTTTTCAGCTCAGAATTTGTTTATTGGCCATTTTGGTCTAATTTCTATCCCTTTCATCTTTTTGTTATAAAAACCCACAATTGCACAGTTTTGTGCACCACGCAGTGTCGGTTAGCTAGGGTTAACTATCCTCGGCTCTACAAAGTCTGCTCTTCAGTTTTTCCCTTATAACTAGTCAGTTTTTCAGCCTAAGCACTCAGACCCACAACTTTTAGCCCAGCACTTGTTCTAAATCTGCTGCAGCACTAAATAACCCCCAGCACTCAACCCCCACATCTGCCTGGAGGGAATAGTCTATATACTTCCCTACTTGACAACTACTTCCCCACTTAACAAAAGCAAACAGTCTGTACTACTTATTCAGGCATGTCCAAGAGACAGCTCCTGGTGTACTCTCCAGCCTACCTGATGAACCTGGGCATCTTGAGGCAATGCTACAACTGCCTCATGTACACTGACAACCCTCTCCTCCTACCACCAAACACTAACACTTGCGAGAGATGCACTTATACAGCCAATCTAGAGGCAAAGCTCTCTCCAACCAAGACTGGAACAGACAGTCAAGAGGGGAAGGTAATAACTCACAGCACCCTACTCACTTCACATAGACCAACTAAACCAACACCTCCAAAACCCACACATAGTAACACCAAGACATATACAGGGGCTCTGAGTAAAATTCTAAATCTGCCTGGGCAACAGAGACCTCCAAAGCAAACACACAAGCAACCTCCTCCCACCAACACACCCCAAACAACACATAGCTCACAAACTCAGTGTGCCACACAACCACAGTCCATAAGGCAAAACAACGTACCCAACACACTAGTGATAGGTGACTCTATAGTCAGGCATGCCGACATCCCACTCACCAGGCTGGACAAAGAGAAGGTGACTGTCAGCTGCTTGTCAGGTGCCAGAATGTATGCACTCAGGTCACTACAAGGCAAGTACAAATTTGACTCTGTCATTGTCCATGCTGGTGTAAATGACCTGAGACGTACCTGCCTGGACTACATGAAAAGAGATATGGAAGAGCTCTCCGATCTTGTAGCCCAGGCAGGTATGACCCTAGTCCTGAGTAGCATCCTGCCATCACCAAGAATGATACCACAGTACAAGGATAAGATGATCAACTTCAACAATTGGCTAAGCTTCTGGTGTCATTCAAAGGGGATCCAGTATCTGTCTGCCTGGGATGACATGCTTGACAGGCCATGATGCTTCACCAGAGATAGCCTGCACCTGTCACCCCTGGGATTCAGGATATTGGCCAAGGCTTTTGCTGCCCCCATAGTGCCTTTTTTAGGCATGGCTCAAAAGACAAACCCACCACCGTAAGAACTACAGGTGACAATAAACTGAGGGCAATGCTGCTCAATGCTAGGAGTCTAAACCTCAAAATACACTCACTTGAGGATCTCCTCAAAATGGAGAACATCGATATCTGTGCAGTGACTGAGAACTGGTTCAAGGCTCTGGAGAGCCCCCCAGTACTACCAGGCTATAATTCATACCACATGTTTTGGCCATAAAACCAGGACCGAAACACGAAGGGTGAGGTGGGCCCATATTCATCAAGGACATCCACACCTCCAGGCTAGTTGCAAAACACGATGCCGCTGAGATCATCCAAGTGCAACTAACCCTGGGCAAAAATGCATTCGAAATTGTAGCTTGTTATAGATCCCCCACCATGACCCAGGACCCACACTCCTCATTCCTGGGGGCATTGGAAGAAATGAGGGTCTAACAAAATACCATAATAATGGGCAATTTCAACTACCCTAACATAAACTAGGAAAACTACTCTTGTACTAATCCCCTTGCTCAACGATTCCTGGAATTTATAAACTCTAACGCCCTAGATCAACCTGTCAACACCCCTACCAGGGGCAACAATATTCTGGACCTGGTCATTACCAACATGGGTGACCAGTGCTCAATGCCCAAGATCAACTCCTCACTTGTTAGATCAGACCATAAACTAATCACCCTAGATATCTACATCCCAACCCCACCCCCACATAAGGAATCCATAGTAAAAAATGTCTCCAAAGCGAACTTCACGCTACTCAAAACTGAGGTGGCTAATTTCGCGACACCCCTGCAGATGGATAACACAGTCAATGCAGTCACAACTGCTGAATCCTACACAAATGCACTTTACAAGCACCTGTATGAGTGCATGGATTGTTCTATCCCCAACAAAACCAAGACGCCATCCTCCAAAAAAAGGAAGCCGATCTGGCGGTCCTCTGCCATTAGCAAACTCTACAACAGAAGGAAGAAACTGTTGCAAAAAAGAGTAAAAACCCAGGAATGGGGGAACTCCCTGACGGGCCTCAGTAAGAAACTAAGATCTCTCATAAAATCCTCCAAAGCTAATTTTGAAAGAAAAATTGCCTTGGATTCCAAAGACAACCACAAGGCATTCTTTAGCTATGTCAAGAATCTCCATGGCAATACCCAGATCTGCAATGAGCTACAACTGAACGGTACAAAAAATACAGAGCAAACTGATACAACATCTTGGAAGATAGGTTCAGTGCAAACTTTACTCCCCCTCACCCCCCAAAGGGCCTATAACTATACCAGATGATTGTAGAGCCTCATGAATCACAAACACGCAGGTAAAAATGGCACTCTCTAAAGCCAAAAACAGAGCATCCACGGGACCAGACAACATCCCAGGCTGGGTCTTACATGAACTCCAAAATGAAATAGCCCCCCACCTAAACTCCATTTTCAATCACAGCCTCACCACAGGCTGTGTGCCCACTGAATGGTGCACAGCAATGGTTATCCCACTCCACAAAGGAGAAGCCACCACAGACCACAGGAACTATCAACCTATTATCCTGACAAGCCTGATCTGCAAGGCCATGGAGCATATCACTCATAAAAAAAGACATTGGGAACCTCTAAACTTTGGATGCTACCTAATTCGGATATGTGAAGGGTAGATCATATCTCCTAAACCTGTTAGACTTTTTTGAAACAGTTACCAAGGCCATAGATGAGGGCAAGGTGGTCCACACAGCCTACCTGGACCTCGCTAAAGCCTTCAACACTATCCCCCATTCAGGAATCATAGATAAACTCATCAACTTTAACATAAACCCTTAGGTCACAAGATGGGTGGCCAACTGGCTCATGGACAGAACCCACATGGTGAGAGTTGTAGACTCCAGATCCGACTCCAAACCAGTGACAAGTGGAGTGCCCCAGCGTTCAGTCTTGGGACCTCTCCTGTTTGGTATATACTTCTCTGAAGTGCAAGTAAGCACTGAGGGTCTATGGCTAACCAAGTTTGCAAATGACTGCAAGCTGGGTGCTATTATCAATTCCCCTGTTGACAGAGATATCCTGCAAAAGGGCCTCACCGAGACAGACACCTGGTGCCAAAATCATGCCCTCAAGCTAAATGCCAAAAAGTGCATTGTTATCCCCTTTGGTATAAACATGGTACTCATGAATTACCAAACGGGGGAAGTTCACTTAACACAGAAAGTGTGATAAGAGACCTTGGGACCCAAGTGGATAGTAACCTCTCCTTTGATAACCACATTGCCCCAGTGCTCAGAAAATATTTCTATGTGGTGCACCTAATCACAAAAGGGTTCGCATCTAGAAATAAGGAAGTCATTGTCCCCTTCTACTCGTCATTTATCAGACCCCTCATTGAATACAATGTCCCATTTGGGATGTACCTCACAAGACACCTACAACAACTGTAGAGGCCCCAAAAGTACCTCACCAAGAGGATTGCTGGCCTCAAACAGTTGCCCTATGCTGACCGGCTCAAGAAACTCCAACTCTACTTGGTCGCATACTGCTTACTCCGAGGAGACCTCTGTCTGATATACAAAGCTATGTCAAACCTGGAATTGATGGACATGCTCCACTTAAAGAAATCCCAATCTCCCGAGATACATGCTCTAGGAACCTAAATCTCACCACAACAATAAATAGGACATGCTGGAGGGATAGAGTCTTGTCCCAGAGACTTCCCATGCTCTGGAAAAAATTCTCATCTATGTAAAGCAGAGCTCGTCATTAGCACTATTCAAGAAAAACCTTGATGAGTGGATGGGTGATAGGAAATTCACCCCGGGGATCATGTCTGGGGCTCTGCTCGATAGAGGGGCAGGAATTTAACACTACATGGGTGGTGAAAGCCTATACACTGTTGGCTAGACTTATGTTAGCCCTTGGGCTGATAGCCTAGTACCTACCTATGAACCTATAAACCTAGGACTTCCCATTCTCTGGATTTGGCTTTCCTTCCATGTGAGGCAGAAACTTTCCCTAACCCTACTCAAGTGCAACCTGGGCCAGTGGATAGAAATTCATAAATTCATCCCTGGTCTCATACCTATGTTTCTGATAGACAGAGGCAGCCATTAAATCATGACCTAACTACCACACACCCATTACAAGTACCTCTAGGGCACAATAACTCATAGGATGCATTTGGGTTGCATGGCAAGGCTTATAAAGGCCTCAGTGGTTGTTAGCCTGCTATGCACCTTGAACCTATACTAAAAGGGGAATTATACTCCATGATTAGCCTAATGAGTGTCGAGGACAACATAACTATTATTCCCCTGGATCTGGATGCTGTACCTTTAGATATGAGTTGTGCATTGAAAATGTACTTCATTACAAACTGATCAAAGGGCAGTTTATTGTTGGCTTAAGTACCCAGTTCCTTAACAGAAGGATCATTTTTTGGTGGGGGGAGGTAGTCAATATGATAGTTACAAAGGGAGTCATGCTTGCCAAAGGATACAATTATGGGCTTCTTGGCATTTCGCTTCACTCCATGGTTTTGGTACCAACTGTTTGTTAGGGATAAGTCCTCTCTTAGGATCCTGGTTGTTTCCTCAGGGATGTTCATGAGGAGACTAAGTTTGCAATCATTTGCAAACCTCGTCAGTCACAATATTTTCACATTAACTTTAATCTCTGAGAAACAAATGCCAAAGAGAAGTTCTCAAGGAGGGAACTCTGTGGCACTCCACTAGTGACAATCTTTTTGGAGGAGGTAGAGCATCCAGTTTGCTATCTAATGAGTTACATAGAGGTGAACATGGGATGAACTTTTAGCTGGAGAGTTATCTATAAAGCCTGAGTGTGGGATGGTGGCAAACACCTTTGCAAGTCCCAGATAGACAGTCTCTGCTGACTTGCTGTCCCCCATTGCCTGAGTAACTTTTTTGAAGGAGTCAGCCAAATTAAGTAAGCAAGACCAGCCCCTGATGAATCCAAACTGGGTTGGGTCAGGAGTTTGTAGGTCACATATATCCCTTCTTATTAGTTCCATAATGATTCTTTCCATACCTCATAGAAAAGACTGGCCAGGTTTGTGAATCTGCAAATACCTGGGTCCATTGTAGCCCCACCTTTGTTAAAAGGACTGACACTTGCTGCCCTCCATTCATTCAGCACAAAGTCTACTTTGTGGCTATTATTAAATAGCCGTTGTAGAAGGTCCAACAATTCATATTTCAGGCTAGCCTGTAGGCAAACTGGTATGTTATCCAGCCCCACAGATGTACTGATCTTGGTCTTAGAAAGTACCTGGAGAAACTGTTCTTGAGAGATTTGAAGATGGGGAACATGTGGACATTTAACCTAAGAACTGCATTTGTCTGCTAGTAGGTTGGCTATGCAGTCTGGCTCAGAGTATGGGGTATTATTTACTATTAGCTAGGCACAGCATTGAGCAGTCTTTGTTAGATTTCTATAATAGTTAAAAAGGCTTTGTGATTATCTTTTGCCTGAGTATCTATTTTACTTCATACATGACTTTGGCTGAGTTATCAGGAGTTAGAGACTCTTGTTTAGTTTAGCAAGAGCATTTTTGGCTTCTTGAGAGTTGTTTTATTTTTGTAAGCAATAAGGTTTCTTTTGTTATAGAGTCTGTTTTTTATTAGTGCTTTTCCATAGGGGTTTATTTTTAAATCTAGCATTGTATTAATTCCTGAGGGGGTCAGATGTATCTGCCCAACTATTTACATATGCGTAGAAAATAAGCAGTGGGGTCATCAAGATGGAAAGGACTTTTGAATTTAGATAGGACAGTTTTAGTAGATTTGCCTTGGTTTAGTCTCTGAGTACTCAGTTGTGGGATAATGCCTTTGGCTTCAGTCTTAAGGTAAATCTGATTAACTTGTGATCCAATAGACCAGGGAGGAGGTTACTATAGGCAGAAAACATAGCTAGCCCATATTGGTAAGGACCAAGTCCAGGATTTTATTTCCCCTGGTTGAGTGTGTGCTAACTGGTCCAGGGAGTATGTATTTAAGAAGTCCAGAAATCTCTGAGCAGACATGTTTGTATGCATATAATTCTTCCAGTTCATGGCGGGGTCATTAATGTCTCCCAGTAGAATGGTGTGTGACTTAATGCATAGGGACTTTATACTAATAGGTAGGCAGTATGGGCCAATGGAGGACATAGAGGAAGTCCTGCAGTTAACCATGATGTGATAAGTGGTTTTGTTTATAGTAAGTTTGGACATAGAGGATTTCCAAATCATCATCTTGTCCAATGGGTCTAGAGTTGAGATGGATTTTTAAGAATAGAGACACTGCCAACTTATATCCTGCCTACTTCTAATGTAGTGGTCCTGTATTTGTCATATGCATTGATGGAGTACTTTCACTGCTCTTGAACCAGGTCTCCATGACAATGCATATATCTAAACTTTCCAGAGTAAGCAGTTGTTGTAGGCTGTAGAGTTTTTGTTAATGCTGCTGGCACTGAGTATCAATACAATTACATTGTCCTGATTGTTTAGTAGTTTTGGAAGCTTGAAGGCTGGCTTTTCCTAAAATTGGCATTATGGAGGTGAACAAGGTATTGGTTAATATATGGGAAGCCTAAGAGCTGGAAAGAGATGCAGGCCATCTCTAGCAAAGCAGTTTGGACTATCTATTGTGTCATCCCAGGGTGATATATATTGTACCCCCTTAGAATGACACCAGAATCTAAGTCAGTTGTTGAAGTCAGTTATCCTTTGTTCATACTGTAGCATAATGTTTGGGGATGATGGAATACTGCTTAATGCTTAGCTCATTCCTGCTTCAGACACATTGTGAGAGCTCCATCATGTCTGTGCCATCATATAATCTAGAGAGATATACCTGAAGACACCACATGAACAATGTCTTATGTGAACATGTGGTCCAGAAACATAACTGATTGTGTGATGGGGTAAAGTCACCTATAATGAAGATATTGTTATAAGTGGTGCATTTGGATTAAGTCTGTGTGACTCAAGGATGTGTGTGTTTAATGGTGGGCGCTGCCTCTGATATGTGTTTGTGAAGTTGCTGATGGTAATTGTTTCTTGAGTTACATTTAGGAAACCTCTGTGGTTTTGGTAGGTTACTTGTAAGGGCCTCAGCATATGCAGGTCTATGTATTTAGCTTGAACAAAGGAACATACTAGGCAAACGATCACTGGGACCATAAGATGCCTAGCCATGTATACCTTTAAGCTGACCATCTTCAAGGACTTAATAGTGTTCACCTTCCAAACTGAGCAGGGCTGTACATGAGAACCCTGGTGGAAATTTGTGTCTGCCTATCCAGTCATCAACACTAGCCTTAAAGGTAGCCAACGTCATACTTTGTTTGACCTGTAGGAATATGTTGAATTAGGAAGGTATCTCTCCAGTAAGCCTTGATTACTGTATTTGTTGGCATAGATTCAGGTACTTAGTGTGGGTATTTGAGATTGGTTCACTGTGTGCTGCTGACAACTTGCTTGTTATCTGTAGTGGCTTGATGTGAGAGCTTTGCCTCCAGTAACATTATATAACTACATCCCATGCACTATGGAAGATGTGTAGTAGGTAGTTGACAGTTCACGAGACAATTGTTACATTGTTTCAGGATGCTCATTTCACCCAGGCTGGTTACAGAAACATTTGGAAAGTGCAGACCCATGGTTCCAGTTGCTTATTACTGTGAGAAGGCAAGGGGAATAATCTTAAGAAATTAGGAATTCTAGACTGGAGTGTTATCCATTTCTGAACTAACAATACAAGTTGACACAGGAAGAGGAATGAGGCATTTCACACAAATCTAGTAATCTTTGAAAAATTACTGACTATTAAGGACACTAAAAATTGCTGCAGTAGGCTATAGAGACAAACTTGAGGTTCCAAGTAGTCAATTCTGTACAATACTTGGTTAAATGTGGTGGTGTGATGAGCAGCTCCATGCAATTGTGAGCAGTTTATAATAGCACAGAAGGGGTGGGAGAGAGAATTGTCCCTGGATTTACAGAATATTCTTGATTATTACATAAAAGAATCTGGTCTGTTTCTTGTAAAGTTTGTGATTTTTTTTTTTGTTAATTCAGGACTGCAGTTATTAATGTTAGTAATCTGAGCTTTTTTAGTCTAACAAATATATAACAGTTATATTTAAAACCTGTCCCTGATTTTGATTCTTTGTTCTCATTATTTATTGGAGTTGTCCCTGATTCATGAGTTAAGAAGTTGAGAGCTACTGTATGTGTCTGAATGTTGCAATCAGAAATATATTACTGAGGTCCTTATTTATGTGTTTATACATTTGATCCTATCAGACATCTGATGTGTACACATCCAGTAAAGTAGATCTGTTTGCTGGACAGTGTGTGTGTGTGTGTGTGTGTGTGTGTGTGTGTGTGTGTGTGTGTGTGTGTGTGTATGTCCATTTATTTATTCATTTGGTCACAATCTACCAGCTGAAGAATGCATGCCAAAGTGGCAGTCATTGTTTGGCAAATATGTGCATTTCAGGGAGTTGCAATGGTTGAAGCATATTCATGTTAGAGTAACAAACAGACATATGCAGTGGGATAAATGTTCTTTTTTCTGTTTTGGCTCCTACAATGCTGACCATTAGCCCCCATACCAGCTTACAATTGCCATGTCTACCTAGATCCCCTGTCCTTAATAAAATAAATACATTCTCTGGATTATTAGAAAGTTAATTACCAGTAATATGCATAACTATCATAATTGTGTTAATATCTTTTTTTTTTCAAATAAGATTTTTATTGTTTTATGCAAACATCAACACAATTGCAGAGTAAGAAAACACTGTACATGACTTTGAATATGCTTGTCAACTTACAATAGCATCCTAGAGTGTATAAAATAATAGTATTGTTTGAGGTACAGGAAAAACAAAAAGGATAACCAGACTGAACTATATACAATATTTACAAGTGTGCTATCATTGTATCTTGGAATAGGAAATAATCTTAAAGAAAAAGAATGAACCTCCAAATATCAAGAAGAACAGAAAGGATGAAAAAAAGAGAAAAAAATTGTTTTCCTCAATCTTTAGAACATACAGTTTGATTAACCATTTAAAATCTGGCCAAGTAGAATTTTCCAGAATTTCTGGTAATATGCTCTCTTCCTAAGACATTTAATAATAAGTTTTTGTGATGATATGTGCTTAAATGCTATATCTCTAAATCCCTTCCAAATGAGTTTAGTACGATCTAGCCAGTTTTTAGTAATCTATAACTTGACAAGTGAGCAACGTGTAATTAATACATGTTGCTTTAATTTAGCTTATTTGAGATCGGAGATGTGTAGTATAGCAAGCTCCCAACACAGTGTGGATTTCTGATAACCCATTTTTTCTAGGCATGTTTTAAGAGAGCACCAAAGTTTATAAGTGTGATTGCAGAACCATAACATATGTATGAGGTCAGCATGGGGATAAGAGCAACATGGTCAGGCTGGGGAGATTTTAGGATCAAATCTATTTAGAACAGTTGGTGTATAATAGGTGTTATTATTAATCATTAATTGTGTATATAAAATATTTTTAAAGGAAATAAATTCTATGGTGTTTTTGATTGCCTTAAGTTTTTGTTCAGTGAATGGGGCCAGACTGTATAGTCTTTGATAAGAGGAAAATCTGTAAGATTGACTAATTTGTTGTTGATTTTTATATTCGGATTTGGATGAAGTGGCTGAAGAAAAAAAGAAGGTTTTATTAAGGCTGATAGATTTTAACAGGTCCTGTAGTGTTCTAATCTTGGGTATTCTTTAATTTGATGACTCTAAGGTTTGCAGGGGTAAGGAAGGGAAGAGCCTTCGGATTAATATTACTTTTGGTCATGTGTTGATGCCAAATTTTTACCCACAAGGGGGATGTCTTGATGTTGTCTGAGTCTAGGTTTGAGATTACCATGATTCTATTAGCGCATATGATCTTGTAATATAATTGAAGATTTGGTAAGCTAAGGCCTCCCTTATCCTTGGGGTAGGTCAATTTGGAGTAGGATATACTGACCGATTTTGGAAACCAAATACATTTGGCTAATTCTTTACTCATTTTGATAAAAAGATTGTTTGGAATAGTAAGGTTCGATGCATTGAATTGATATAGTAGTCTCGGCAGTACATTAATTTTCATAGTTGCTACTTTGGACAACATAGAAAGTTTCAATTGCTGCCACCTGTGCAGATCCTGGGTGATTTTTGGCCATATCTTATGGAGATTATTTTGGATCAAGGAGGCCTGATTATGCTCAAAGAAAATCCCTAGATATTTAAGGTAGTAGGTTGTTTGAAAAGGAGATTCCGGAAAGTAGTTTACTTTATTATTTGCAGGGTTGATGGGAAAAATATGGGACTTCTTATGGTTGACTTTGTACACTGAAACTATTGAGAATTTATTAATAGCTTCCAATGTTTTCTTCAGGTCAGTATTGGGGTACTGGAAATATATGTTAAGATCATCTGCAAATGCAGACAGCATTGTTTTAATATTGAGAAATTTACGTATTGAGTGGAAAGTATTTTGTGAGATATAGAGGAAGAAGGGTTCAATTAGGCTGATAACGGGCAGCCTTGTCGTGTTCCATTTATTATTTTAATTGGGTTAGATATCCTTTTGTTCACATAGAGGTAAGTAAAGGAATCTTTGTACAGTATTTTTATCATGTCAGATAATTCTTTAGCGATGTTAAAGTAAGATATAGTTAGGAACAAGAAGTCCCAATTGACCCTGTCAAATGCCTTACAAGCATCAAGTGTTAAAGCGTATATCGGGTTTCTATCATTCTTGGTTAACTGTATCAAGGAATCTAGAGTTAGGGTATTGTCCCATGTGTGTCTATTGGGCATAAAACCTGCCTGGTCTGGAGATATCAAGGATGACAGCACTTTTTTAAGTCTATTTGCAAGGATGGAGGAGAGTATTTTAATATCTACATTAATCAAAGAGATGGGCCTATAATTGTGTGGGTTGGCTTTATCCTGATTATTTTTCGGGATTAGGATGAACTTCTTTGAGAAGGTCACCAAGGCTATAGATGAAGGTAAGGCCACCTACCTTGACCTGGCCAAGGCATTTGACACAACACTCCACTTGGGTATTATAGATAAACTCACAAAATTGGATATAAACATCTATGTCACCAGACAGATAGCTAATTGGCTCATTGATAGGACACATGTTCTTAGAGTGGGGGGCAATCCACATCCCCCAAGAGGCCAGTCACCAGTGGAGTACCACAGTGCTCAGTGATGGGCACCCTTGTGTTTGAGATATACTTCTCAGATGTCAAGGCAAATGTAGACGGCCTTTAACTGACCAGGTTTGCTGATCACTGCAAGTTGGGGGCAATCACTGACTCCTCAAACAATGTTGATATTGTACAGAAAGGTCTGAAAATAAATGTGAAGAAATGCATAATAATACTCTTTAGGAAATCAAATACTCCTGCAAATTACATCATTGAAACATGCCCCTAAGATTGGACCCAGTGATGAGATCTGGGCACTCAGACAGTAATCTAAACTTTGACCAGCATGTGTCCACAGTATTGAGGAAATGCTTCTTTGTGGCTTAGCTTATAAGTAACAGCATGGTATCCAGATCCAAGGATGTCATAGTACCACTGTACTTGGCCCTCATCAGACCAAAAATCGAGTAAAATGCACCTTTTGGCATGCACCTCACCAGGCACCTGCAACAGTTGGAACATTCTCAGAGGTTTCTCACCAAAAAAAATACATGGTATAAACAACATGTAATATGCAAACCAATAAAAAGCCCTATCACTGTATACAGTTTCCTATTAATTACTAAGGGGTAATCTGTGCCTAACCTACAAGGCAGTCTCTAATGCAGTCCTGATGGAACTGTTGCATATTCACAAAACTAACTGCACGAGGGTTACCTGCTTCAGGAATCTAAACCTGATCTCTGAAATGAATAGATCATGCTGAAAAGACAGACATTTGTCCCAGAGATTGCCCATCCTCTGGAATAGGTTTCCTATTCACATGAAGAACAGCCCTTCATTGACCAACTTCAAGTGGAATCTGGACCAATGAATGGGAAATTGCTAATTCCCTCCTGGATTAGCAGCAGTGCTGAATATACAAACGTATGCACAGCGGCAGTCTAAAAATAGTCAAAACCCTGCTTGAGGAACCCACTTATCTTTCCCCTGTGGAATAAAAAAATGGGTAAAATCTGGATAAAACTTGCTAGGCTTTTAAGGACTATTGAGCCATTAGCCTAGTAATCTCCTATGAACTTATGACTGTGAGAACCTATGTCTAACAAGCATCATTTTACATAAATTGCAGGAACATTACTTTATGCAAACATTTCAGGCAATGTCCACACAGTTGCATGGTGAAACAGAATTTTACAGGACATTAATGTATTTTGCCCCAAAGGAGAACTTTTGAAAGCAAAATAATTATGTGCCAAATTAATATTAATGTTAGGATGACTTGAATAGAATATATATGGTACTTCATGGTATCAAATGAAAGCTTGCAACAGTACTGCAAAAGTTGTCACTTGCATCTGATGCCTGCTTCCTACCAGTATGCAGATATTTATACTTATTAAATAACATATTTTATGCAAATGTATCATATTTATGTGAATATGTCTGGCACTGTCTACCTAAACACATTGCAAGAACAACATTCCACATGTCCAGTTATCTTAGAAGTCACTCATGGCTCCTCAATAAATGGAGTGCATAGTACCAAGAAATATATGTTAATATTAAGAATATATGCCATTTGTTAAAAATTAATACCTTGAACCAGAAGTTGTTCATATGGTTCTCCAGTGTATCGGGATATGTGAAATTCTACCCAGGCTAGGTGTAAATGAGTTAATGGGATGGAGACAAAGTAAAGCAACTATGTTACTACAACGTTACTTAATTAGGCAGTCATCTACTTTAGCTGATATTATTTAATTTTATCGTTTTGTTATAACACAAGATTACAGACTATAGAAGATAGATTTTTTTTGTTTTATTTTTTGTAATGTTGCCCTTGAAAAAATAGTGAGGGATAGGAGATATCATCTGCATCAGGCTGCAAGAATAAGAAGGAAAGATGTAAAGAACCAGTGGTAATTGTCAACTGAAATGTTTTGCAGGTTGTTGAAACCGTAACATACTGGAAGAAAATTTAGTCTGTGTATGAAATCCTGTATAATCTAGCAAGCAGTTATAGAACAACTAACCAGACTACTTTCAGATAAAAAAAACATGATGAGGAAATACTGTATGTGAATTGCAAAATGCTGGATATTGCTTAAAAGACTGGCACAGAGCAAAGTACGGGTATAAAATAAAATGCACATTGCAAAACATAGGTTCCCAAACTCCCAGGCTGCTTCTGATGTCATGTGTTAACTGGATTGCAGCTGAAATTTGTATCATATGATGCATGGCATTTGAAAGAAGAAGTGTGAATGCTGACTGTAGCACAAACAGTTCCCATGATCACTGATGCTTGTGTCCCCAGCAGTGTTATTTTAATTGTATGACATAACATACGGCATTGCAAAAGACTGTGTGCAAAGGTTCTCCTCCCTTTCAACATCTGGATATGGTACTTGCAGGATATTATACAGATATTGAGAAAATGAAGTAAAACAAAAGATTAAAGTACTGAAAGCAAAGTAAGAAGAACAATGTAACATGCAAATTAAAAGGATAAACAATCCTTGCATTTGTATGTCCAGTACTGTGCCTGATTTTTCCTCAGTCTTCCCTTACATGATGTGTGGATTTGAAAGACAGCTAAGATGGCCAAGTAAGCCCTTTTACTTTTGACACTCATTTCTTCCTGGTTAACCAAAGAACAGATAGTTAGTGATGATTCACTTGCCCGATAAAGCAAAATGCAAATGAAAAGATATCTACAGGATGTTAATAATTTATTCCAAGGTAAGAAGATTCACACATTTAAAACTCAGTCCTGGCTTCATTCCTGTTCTACTGCCCTTCTCCACAAGATCCCTCCCATCTTTCAATTCCTTCTTGTTGTTCTCTTACACAAGATCCCTCCAATCTTTCAATCCCTTCTTGTTGTTCTGTTACACAACATCCCTCCAATCTTTCAATCCCTTCTTGTTTTTCTGTTACATGATATCACTCCAATCCTTCAATCGTTTCTTGTTTTTCTGTTACATGATATCACTCCAATCCTTCAATCGTTTCTTGTTGTTCAGTTACACAAGATCCCTCCAATCTTTCAATCCCTTCTTGTTGTTCTATTACACAACATCCCTCCAATCTTTCAATCCTTCTTGTTTTTCTGTTACATGATATCACTCCAATCCTTCAATCCTTTCTTGTTGTTCAGTTACACAAGATCACTCCAATCTTTCAATCCCTTCTTGTTGTTCTGTTACATGACATCCCTCCAATCTTTCAATCCCTCCTTGTTGTTCTGTTATGCAGCATCCCTCCAATCTTTCAATCCCTCCTTGTTGTTCTGTTACGCAGCATCCCTTCAATCTTTCAATCCCTCCTTGTTGTTCTGTTACACAACATCCCCCCAATCTTACAATCCCTTCTTGTTGTTCTGTTACATGACATCCCTCCAATCTTTCAACCCCTTCTTGTTGTTCTGTTACACAACATCCCTCCAATCTTTCAATCCCTTCTTGTTGTTCTATTAGCTCTATAATGCATGTAGAACTAATGTGCTGCTGATAGACTGACATAATATTTGCACCCAGTTCCCATGAACTACCTCATAAATGGTAGTCCACTGAACACAGAAGGGGTTATAAGAGATCTGGAAACACAGGTTGACAGCAACCTGTCTGGTCAAAAAGTCCTTCTATGTGGCACATCTCATTACTAAGGGTTTTGCATCCAGGAAGAAAGAGGTCATTGTCTCCCTCTACTCTTCCCTCATTAGATCAGTCATTGAGTACAGTACCCCATTTGGCATGTACCTCACTAGACACCTGCAACAACTGGAGAGCCCGCAAATGTACCGCACAAAGAGGATCTTAGGCCTTAAACACTTGTCCTATATGGACAGATTCAAAAAACATCGACTATTCTCTGTCTCATATTGCCTACTTAGAGGCGATCTCTGCTTGAATTACAAAGCCATGTCTGACCCAGCTCTGCTACATCTAAAGAAATCCCAATCCCTCCGCACCACATGCTCCAGAGACCTCAACCTCATTACCACAATCAACAGAACATGCTGGAGGGATATGTTCATAACCCAGAGACTGTCCATGTTATGGAATAGACTTCCCAAACATGTCAAACAGAGCACCTCACTGGCCCTCTTCATGAGAAATCTTGATGAGTGGATGGGAAATAGAAATTTCACCCCGGGGATCACTCCATTAGCTCTACTCAACAGAGGCACTGGAAACTAAGCTCGGGTGACACAATGCCAGGGTAATTCCATGGGCTAGGCTTGTAAAGGCTCTAGGGCCATTTGCCTAGTACACACCTATGAACCTACGAACCTATATGACATTTTAAGGTTTAGAAGGGGATTCATACATATATATATATATATATATATATATATATATATATATATATATATATATATATAAAGAGAGAGAGAGAGAGATTGGGTTAAAATATCTTTATCATTTCTCAAAGTGTTTTATGTAAAATGTGTTTGTACTAGTGCCAGTGTATTGTATGGCAAAAAATGCTTGTTTTTCTAAGAGAAAGATCACCAGACAAGGAGGAAGCAGTAAGTACACACAAATAAATGTACCAGTAAAACAAAAATAGTAGCACACCTGGAAGCACCAGAGCAAAGGAAATGTTTTGAAATAAATCCAGAGGCTTTGTGATTCAAACAAAAAAACATGCTTTATTAACACTTAACTGTATCAATGTGTTTTCATCCTATACAAAAGGACTTCATCAGTTGTCCATACCTTACAACCATCACTTTTTAAATATCTAATTTCCTTTCTAACCAATTGTAAGACTACTTAATTAAACTATTGTTCACACAATATTTAAAATGCCCTTGTCCTAACTCAATAACCTAAATATAATTCTAAAGTACAGTAAAAGAGATGTATAAATATAGTCATTTTACTTAAAAGTTTAAGAACCTCAAAATAATTTTTTATTCATATAAATAATGCCTACAAAAATAGATAGATAGATAATATTAAAGTGCAATCCTAGCTACCATTAAAAATATTCTAAACAGTTAAACAGCACAGCCATCTTGTGACCCTATTTTGTAAATGCATTGAAATCTGCACAATAAGATGAGTTAAAATAAAACAAAATAACATAGGTACAATATGTGCAGTCCACCTTATTTGTGGGTAATGTAAGAACTTTTATTTCAAAGTCTTGCCACTCTTAATTTCATGATGGGAGCCAGGGAGATAGTCTCATTTAATCCATTTGTTTTATTGACTCCTAAAACCAATTAGAACATCCAACAAGAAAAGGAGCCAGCACAAGTCCTGTTTAAAATTGGGTGTATTAGAAAATACACATAGTATACATAATAGACTGCATAAGCATATAAATAACCTAACACAAACCGGTTTTGGCTAACCAGCCTTCCTCAGTGTGACTAAAAAAACATCATATTCTCATGCAGCCAATAAATTTATAGATATTTAATAGGAACAGAGACCAATCAGAGTGAAACACAAATAAAACATTCAAAATTGTTCATTTAAACCAGGTGGAAAAAGCCCACCCAGTTTCACAATCCACTTTTTTTCTTTAATGTTTAGAACTTGATGTAAACCAGCTAAATCAGTATGTTTGTGTAAAATACAATCAATAATAGTGAATCTAAACAGGCCAGTTGGATGTTTAGAAATATGTTTATATAGAGCACTGGGTTTCTTGTGTGTCCTGATATCACTCAAATGCTCACTAACTCTAAACCTGAAAGGCCTAGAGGTTTGACCCACATAAAAAGCTTGACAAGAGCAACTAGCTATATAGATAATCCAAGCTGAGCTGCAATTGCCAGAAAATGAATGTCATAGACCTTAGAAGTATTTTTGCTACTGAAACAGGTGGTTTTACATATGTGTGAACAGCTAGAGCAATGACCACAAGGATGACACCCTGCCAACTTATGCCCAGTAATAGTCATTTGCATTAATGTTTTCTCTTCTTGTCGAACTCTTTTATAATGGCTAAACAAGGAACATAGGGATCTACCCCTGTGAAAGGAAAAAGCACATTTATCATCCAAAATATCAGTCAAATGTATTTCACCCCCTAAGATGTTCCAATGTCTGGAAACTATATTCATAAATGATTTGCTGTTTTTACCATAGGTAGTTACTAGCCTAATCTGAGAACCCTGGGTGGAAACCTGTTCTCTATATTTCATCAGTTCAGTCCTCTGTAATGATTCCACATATTGCTTAGCTGTATGGATGTCACCATACCTGTAACCACGGGCTCTGAATCTGGCACAAAGATCTGATTTGAAATATTCGTGAGTGGCAGTACTGGAGCATATTCTTTTGACCCTAAGAAATTGGGATTTGGGGATATTCCTGATGACATGCTGGGGGTGGAAGCTAGATGCATGAAGAAGTGTATTATACTGAGGGAATTTGTGGAACACGTGTGTATCTAATGTATTGGATAAAGTGCGTGTGATCAGGACATCCAAAAAAGTAATTTCTTGTTTGTGCCAAGTTACCTTGAACTCAATGCCCCAAAGATTATCATTCAGGTATTCCACAAATTCCTGAAGATACTCAGCATCCGCCCTCCACACCAACCAACAGTCATCAAGATATCGTCTTCAAATATCCATTTCATCAATATAAATATTATGACACATGTCCTAAATAAGTATTTCTTCAATGTAGGCCATGAATAAATCGGCATATATAGGGGCAAAAGATGCCACCATTGCCGTGCCCCGAACTTGCCAAACACATTGTTGTTGAAAAAAAGAAAACATTCTTATCAAGAACATATTCAGCCAGGCATACCAAAAAAGTATTAAATCCTGGTCTATATAGATCAGTCCTATCTAACCAATATTGGAGTGCCATCAGGCCCTCCCAATGCAGAATATTGGTATACAGGGAGGTGACATCCAGAGTGCACAGCAACCAGTAAGATTCCAGTTGGAGATCAGAAACAATTCCCAAAAACTGGGTTGTGTCTTGAATCCGTGACTGAATATGAGACAACAAAGGTTTCAAATGTTCCTAAAACCAATTGCCAATAAATGTCTCTATATTCTATTTTGGTCTCTCATGGTCCTCCCTAGGGTCCTGCCCTACCACTTCCAAAACAAAAAAAAGTGAAACCAGCTTGCTAACAATTTACAGTGTGCTTATAATGTGCACGTTTTCCTTATTCTAAATCTTGTATAAGTGTTCATAAATTCTTTATTTTTCAGTTTGTGTCGTCTTCCCTATGTAAAATGCATCACATTTTTTACACAGAGATATAACCCCTATAGTGTTGCAGTTAGAGTAAGTCACAGCTTCAGTGTATCTATCCCTTGCCATAATGTAAACTAAGTTGCTATTTACTATAAAAGCACACTGTGCACAAGCCCCACATTTATAGGTTCCTACCTTTCTATTTCCCCTTCTATTCATTTGTTATTTTATAGGAGATCTTTGATATTGTTGCCCTTCCTAAAACCAAAATGTAATGGCTCCTTGAAAATCTTATCTAAATCTGATCCAATCATACCTCTCAACTGTACAGATTTATGCAGAATGTTCAGATTTTTGCCTCTTATTTTTGGTCAGTTTTTAATAAAATTGTGGTTTTCTGGTAAATAAGTGGCAAATCATTTAAGACTGAAGTTAAAAAAAATAATGATGGATGTTTGAGTTTCAGACTTCAGATCCTTCAGAAAAATCATGCTAATGCAAAACTTGTTATTCTAGCAACTTTCAACTTTCTAAGTTTCTAAGAGCGATATTTAAAAATTGTCCCTATTTTTGGGTCTTTGTCTCACTTTTATCTATGACTTTGCCTAGATTTCATTTTCTAATAGGTTAAGAGGCATGGTTCCAATTGTTACTTATAAAGTACAGTTTTGTACCTACCATAAATGTAGATGTTCGAGCGACCGAGGACCCGCCTGACGGCAGGCGAACCCATCTGTTATGACTGCAGCTGTATGCACGATGAACATCTTCCGTAATACCAAGTGTGTCACTATTAAATTTCATTTTGTAAGTTTATAGGTGTTATTTAATTCGTCTTTATTTTTGTCCTGTGCCAAATCAAAGACCCCCCCCCCTCTTGCTGACTACCTTGATCTCTTCCTAAAATAGGGCTACATTTACCCTGTCTTTCTTTCTTTAGCTCATTCATTACTTCCTCTATCAAGTTAATGGGGTATTTTCTATCTAAAAACATTTCTTTAAATCTAATACACTCCTCATAAAAATATTGGTCATTAGAGATCATTCTCAATCCACGTATAAATTGCCCCCTCACAATTCTATTTTTTCTGCCTGTAGGGGTGAGCACTGGTGTAATATAAATATGAATTAGGAAAGGTATACTTCCTAAAAATTGTAGATTTAAACTCTTCTTTCTATTCCAATTTGTGAATCATAACATCCAGGCAATTCATTTTATCCCTGGTTATGTTGTGTGTAAACTTATGAAATCCTGTAGTGTTGTTAATGTACTTTAAAAATTCAATTTCTTAACCTGTCCAAAAAATACATATATCATCAAGATATCTCTTATATAGATTCCAATTTTTTGCATATATGGAATTAAAAATATATTTTTGTTCCCAAATTGACAACACTATCTTAGCTTATCTTGGGGGCACAACAGGCTCCTATTGCCACCCCACTTTCCTGATAAAAAAAACTTTGAAGTTCAAGTAGAAAGAGAACTCAGAAAAGTTATCCAGGGTAACAAGTTGTATTCCAATCTCCCCACGTTGGATTTATTTCAAAAATTTCCTTTACTCTCATGCTTCGTGGTGCACTACCGTTTTTGCTTTTCTTAGATAAAGACATAAACTTTTTTTTTTTTTTTTTTGGATATCGTGCCTCATATTAAACAATTAAGAGCCTCTTTACAGTTTATACAGTTACATTTGACTGTTTTCCTGATCTAAATGCTGTTTAGAAAGGAATGTAGTTGTGGACAAGGTTGTGCTTATTTTACTGGGTCTATGTCGTAAGTGCAAATGCTTAGGTTGTTGAATACATGATCGACACCTAATAAGTGAACTGCGAGTACACTGAACACTGGAAACTGTGAAATTCAAAATCCCGATTCGGCATAGTCTGCCCTTCTGCGGTATAGCTCTGTAAGGTAAGTGTGCGATAGTTACAGACCTTAGGGTTAGGGTGCGGGTTAAGGCAAGTGCATAGATAGTAATGTATGTAAGGGTTAGAAGTAGGGTTTGGTTAAGTGTATGTGTGTGGATTATTTATTTTGTTTGGGTATAGCTTATTAAGGTAAGTGTGCAATTGTTACGGACCTTAGGGTTAGGGTGCGGGTTAAGGTAAGTGCATAGAAAGTATAAGTGCATAGAAAGTAATGTATGTAAGGGTTAGTGTAGGTTTAGAAGTAGGGTTTAGGTTAGTGTATGTATGTGGTTTATTTATTTTGTTTTGCTGGGTAGTATGTAGCGAGCTGTGTAGTGGGAAGTGCGTTTTGTTTTCGTTAGTGGGTGGAATGGTGTTGGCCAAGTAAAAGTATTCGGTGATGTGTTTTTCCGCATTGTGAGGTTTCGCTGACTTGTGTGTTCACTGAATAGGTGTCGATCATGTTGTATTCGACAACCTAAGCATTCACGCATATAATATAGACTCTATTTTACTCACTACAGCTGCCTGGTTTCATTGGAACTCCTGCTTGAAGATGGAAGTGATTCTCAACCTTTGAATTCTATAGAAACAGGAAGTAACTGTTTTAGAACATTCAGATGGGCAGGAAAAGCCCATAGATTTGCACTGTTTTTCAACTTATGTTTAGGGCTTATGCTGAGACTACTATTGAATCTTCATGCAAATATTGAGCCATTTACATGAAAAGAGACAACTTGTACCTATGCTGTTATCAACTGTGTGTTATCCTTCTACGTGATGTCTGAGTTAGTCTGACTTTGACTGATAGCCACAATAGCGTTCAGGTTTGAAGCTCTTCTTGTTCACTATAGTGCATTTTCCTTTTACATGATAAGTAGAGAGTCGATTATCCAAACTAATTGGGACCTAGGGTAGTTCGGATAATCAAACTGTTCGGATAATGAAACATAATTGAACTGGATCAAAACTTCTAAAATCTTGTTTTTTTTTGGCACACAAGAATACACTTTTCAACCATTTAGTGATTCCAGTGGACAATAAAGACTATTTTTCACATACGAGCTGGCAACAAGTTCAAAAACATGCACAAGCAAATACGTATAATGTTTACATATTTGGACTTTATGATTTTTCCTACCCGAAAACTTTGGAAGGTTGATTTGGATAACTGACGTTTCGGATAATCGACGTTTGGACAATCAACTCTCTACTGTACCTGAATTAACCTTACAGAGACTGACAGCAACAAAAGAGTTCTGGTTTGGAGCTCTTGTCGTTAACTATAGTGCATTTTCCTTTTACATCATACCTGAATTACCTTGACAGACACTGACAGCCACAACAGAGTTCTGGTTTGCAGCTGTTGCAGTAATCATTCAGAAACATTTCTAAACATGCTTTTCTAAATTCACTGTAGAATTAAATAGTAACAGTGTTAAAAACTATATGGTTTGATAAGCAATAATCAATTTATGTCGACCTACACACGTTATTATTTACATAGACAGTAAAAGTACCAGTTCCCCTCCTTGCCTTTTATTTTTTTGTTTAGTGAATGAGCACACAGATATGGGTGCAGCCAGCCATAGTCATGTATAAATAGTAAGGTAAACACAGCTCTGTTTTATGCAGACAGGTTTTAACAGACTGAGAATTTGGGGAGGACATGGCTGGTGTATGGTCACTGCAACATATAAACAGTTGCTGTGCATCTTCATTATACATTATTATTTTTTTAGTATTGTAATTGTTTTAAACACTGCAGTGGGTTTTACAGTTCATGATCTGATTTGTGATGTTTTAACTTCAGGATTGTTAGTGCATCAATAAACATTTCTTAATGTTTTGCATCACTGTTTGTTACTTTATTATGTTTTAGGGATGCTTCATTAGCACATTTAAGAAAATGATAGCTTTATTTGTACTTACATTATTAATCTTAGGCTGATATTTTCTTTAAGGGAAATGAGATTTGGAACAGACCGATTTGTCCTGGGACATCTTCAGGTGGGGCTAGATAAATAGAGTAGCAGGAATTAAGAAGATAAAGGGAGGATAGGGTTAAATGGGATGGAGGGATGTGTGGGAGGAAATGAAGCAATGATAGAGAGGGCTTAATGGGTTTTAGGCAAATGTAACTGGGGTAGGAGTCACATTTTTGGACTGAACTTGCTACCCTCCCTCCCGTCCCTTTTTATTGTGGGGATTGTGGTTATTTCAGTTTGGGTAGGGCAGAGAAGAGAGGCAGGTTTGCCCTCTTCTGTTCCCTCTCTGGTGTTGGATGTTTAATTCAATAAGTTGGGAAGGAAAGTGAGCAGTTGTGCTGCTTGATAAGTAAATAAGCAAGCAGAGCTGCTTATTTGGTTGGTGGTGTAATTCAATAAATGAAGGCGAGTGGTGGTACGCTGCCTTGTAAGTGCAAGGATAAGTGAGCAAGTAGGGGATGCTGCTTATTCAAGGGTGAGTGGTTACACTGCCTTTATGGGTATTTATTTTATGTCTTCTTTCCATGGATGTTGTTATCACCTGTCTCATGTTTGGTTGAAATTAATAACTATTGGTTAACAATCATGTTTTTGGAAGTTTAATAAAGGTTGTCAAATGTCATTCGGTGTGATGTGTTTATTGAAGGGGACTGGGACAAATGATTTTATTTCCTTGGTTGTTACTCCTTTTCCTTGAAATTTTGCTTTGTGTGAGCAAAAACTTTTAATTAATGAGCTTGTTTTTTTTTTTTTTTAGTTATTTATAAGAATGCAGGTAATATATTCATGAAATATATGTTGAATGTTACTTTATTATAAGATTTCACATTTATAGGCTAATGAAATGTTGATATATAGTTCTTCTAGATATTTAAACTAAATCTTACTGTTGAACAGTATATTATTATTTGCTTGATGTTAGGTAGGATAACAATTATTTTAAAAAGAGTTTCATTTCAAAATGTTTTTTAGATATAGTATTGCCATATTTATTACTTAAGATGATGGCATACTTTATGGTTCATATACACTTGTTATATAATATGTTACTGATTGGATCTACTCTCTGTATTGTCAATGTTTTTTTTAAACAAAAATGTAAATGATATATTTTTCTATTACATAGAGATCTATTACTTTATGTTAATTATAATGAACATATTTAGGACATTTGATACAAATACTTACTCTATTAGATTTTGAGTAATACTTATTGTTCTAATAGAATTTTAACTTTTCCAATTTTATAATATTTTCTATCAATAACTAAGTAATAATGAAATAGATGTCATTTGACAGGTTTTGTATTTGAAGATGTCATGATTTTCTTGCATTTGTTTCTGCTTTCTACAATCTTATGAAACTTAAAAATGTGTAGTAATGAGTGTCCCATTTTTAGTTGACTATGATAATGTTATTTGGTTAATTTTAGGAATTAGAAGCATCTGGATGGGTCCAAACAGTGTAATGGATCCACTAGTTAGCAGATTGTATAATAGGAACATCAAAGTGGGAATTTTATATTCCATGTTGGGGGTATAAATAGTCTTAAAATAGAAATGTTATTATTAGTTTAGAAATGTTATTATTAGTTTTAGTGTATTTGTCGCTAACAAGCTATATCAGAATTCAATCCTTGTTTTTACATACTAAGCCTCTGTATGTTGTCTTTTAAACTATTGGTATTGAATGTCAGTTTTTTTGTTATTGTATTTCATTACATATCAATGGGATAAATAGTCCATTAAAGAGATGCTGTTTAGTTAAATACTTAAAGTTACAATGAAGCACATATAGTTATCTTACAGGAAACAAATGTATTGGCCAATCCCAACATACCATTATTATCAGAGTATGTATCAATTACTTTAGGCACTCTTATTCTTTGGAAAAATACAACAGCTATGCCTAAAGTAATTGATACATACTCTGATAATAATGGTATGTTGGGATTGGTGATTGTAGAAATAAATAAAAAACTTTATACATGTGTTAATACTTATTGGTTACTGGGATTGGGGCAAAGTTGCTAAGAAATATTTAAATATTATGGTATTGTATGCAAAAGGAGAACCAGTTATAGTGGGAGACTTTAACAGTATTTTATCTATCAAAGATACTACTAAAGATAGAAAGCCCAGATTATCTACAGTTGCTAAATATTTTTATATATGATTTAAAGTTAGAAAATGCTCTTAATTTTACACACTATTACTATAAATAAGGTGCCCAAACATATATTGATAAAGTTGTTACTTCTACTGGTTAATATTCAAAAATAGAGTAAGTGCTGATAACATCATGTCTTTTAACTGACCACAATGCAATTACTTTTGCACTTACTTTAAAACCTAATAATTTAATTTATTGTCAGAGACTCCCTGAGTATTTAATAAAAATTAATGGTTTTAGAGAAAAGTGTTAATGAATTAAATCAATTTGTAGATTTTAATAAAAATAATGAAGTTGCAAAAGTTATTTTATGGGATATGCTAAAAGCTTATTTATATGGCAGAAATAAAAATGTGTATATTTATAAAAGGAATGAGTGGGATAAGCAATTAAATGTGCTCCAGTCTGATATAGATATAGATAAATCTTAAACCTAATGATAAGCTTGCAAATTCTAAGTTGAAAATATTGAATCAGAAATACCGTAAGATACTTCAGCATAACATTTCAATAAATTTGGAGAAATTACAATTTCAATCATATTCTATAAACCCTAAAAGTTTACATAGATTAGCCATTGGATCAAAGCACATAAAGATAGATAATATAGCTTGTACTGGTGTTAGGAAATATTTTTCACAAATCACCTATAGAAAGGTGCTGCGGTAGCATTGTCGCCTCACATTAAGACTTTGTCCTGTTCGATTCTTAGCTAGAGTGTCTTCTGTGTGGAGGCATGTGTGAATGGGCGTACCTTCGTTGAAGGTTGTGCATCAGGGCTGGCAACTCGGCACGTAAAATTCTACTGCCAGTCATTAGTGGATCGGAGTTCTGCTGTGGCGACCCCTAACCGGGAAAAGCCAAAAGACACAACAACAACCTATAGAAAGGATAGTCATGTCACTGTGAATGAAAAGATGTTTTGGATAAACACCTACATGAAAAAAATGTCCTGTTTTAAAAAAAACAGAAATGTGTAGAGCATCCAAGCCTTCTTTTGGACACACATGTTCAGCCAGGATGGTGTGCATTTGTCTAGATCAGGGAAAAGAATTTTTGCAGCAGATATTTTGCAATAGTTGACAAACACTAGCCAGGATTTTTGCTAGGTCAGAAATGTAACAGTTTACAGATAGCAACATTTTCTGATGGTTGTTAATGCTTGGAGCATTAATAATAAAGTTTTTTGTTAGAAAATTTGTTATGTTCCCACAAGATTGATGCTGTTATAGTTTGTGAAACATGGTTAAAGAACAATGACTGGAAACCAGTTCTGTCAGGGTATAAATGTTTTTACTGTAACATACATTATAACAAAAAATCAGGTGGAGGTGTTTTGATAGGGATTAAAGATAGCCACGAGACTTGTGATTATTACATGTTCAATGATGACACCAATACTATAGACTGTGCAACTGTGACAATAAAGACAAACCTGGAACAATTGTTGGAGTGTACAGACCACAAAAGTCAAGTGCAGATGACCTAGAGGAATTCATACATTTCTTGCATGAAACACAGGAGGGAGGAATAATATTAGCTGGGGACATAAATTTACCAGAAACAGACAGGAATAATATTGATTCAACAACATTAGTGAAGAAATTATTCACAGAGCATATTCAAGAAAAACAAATGCTTCAGATTGTAAAAAACCTACCAAGACACGGAATATACTAGATATTGTTTATGTTCCCAAAGAAATTACTGTAACTTGAAGTCAGGTTTTACCACCATTGATGTGCAGTTATCATGGGGTCATAAAGGTTAATTTGTTGCTAGATAAGTCTGCCAAACTGAAAATCTAAGCCAATGCAGAGAAGGTTAATTACAGATTATAGGGAAGCAAAACAGTTACTATATAAAACTAACTGGAGTGAGGTGTTCAGTGGAAAAACTGCAGATGGAATGTGGAAAGTTTTGAAAGAGAAATTGTTTGAGTGCAAAAAGTCAAAAAAAGTTTAACATCAGGATCTAGGCATGCAACATTAGGAGGGTATATTTCCATAAGAACAATATACCAGATTAAGGTGAGAGACAAAAAATATAAGAAATGGAAGGCAGGTCAAACTACAACTTTTTAAACTGAAATAAATGAGCTGGACAAACAGATTAAGCATAGTGTTAGACAAGATCAAGAAAAATTTTAAGAAAATTTATATAAAGATATTGAGCATAATAGGAAACCTTTTTATAGACACATAAGATGTGGAAGGAGTAAAGATACACAAATTGATAAACTGTATGCAGATTCTAAAATTTATTCTCGGACACAACAGATTATAGCTATATTTACAAAATCTTATGCAAAAGAGTTTGGCTCCACAAAAGGGGTGGTAAGTTGTCCTAGTGACATTCAGGTAACCCCAGATACTGGTATCAAATTAGATTATATTAAAAAAGAACTCTGCAAACTGGATCCAAACAAAGTGCAGGGAGGCGACGGAATAAGTAACAATGACCTGAGAACACTTAAGCAAGAACTTACACTGCCATTACATTTATTATTCACTAGGTCATATAAATATGGGGAGATTCCTCAAGATTGGAGACATGCACTTATTAAACTGTCTTTAAGGGAAAGGGAAGTAGGACAAACCCAGAATCATATAGACCCTTAATTCTACTTTCATGTTTTGGAAAAATAATGGAGAAGGTAATACTGGATAAGTTATTGTCAGAACTGGATAGGTTGGGAAATGAAACTATATATCAGCATGCATATGTTGAAAATAGATCTATTACCATCTGTAACATGATGTTCTATAACAATATAATAACAGCAATGAATGAAAAATTGTGCTGTGATGTGATTTATATAGATTTAACTTCAGCATTTGATAGGGTCATGCACAAAACACTGATCAATAAATTAGTTCAACTAGGTATTGATGTACTGTTGATAAGATGGATTGCTGCATGGCTTACAAATAGGACATGGCAAGTATCACACACCAACTGGACAGGTGAAATCCTTGGTTACAGTCAAGGTGTCCCACAGGGTTCTGTACTAGGCCTTTACTTGTTTAGATTGTATCTTTCAGACTTTACTTTTTTATCCGAGGTATTCTACAGTCTGTAGGCTGATGAACTGAAATTGGGTAAACTGATTTCAAGTGTTACAGATAAGGCATGTTTGCAAAATAATTTGACTAAATTGACCATTTGGGGACAGGAGAATAATATGTTGATAAATACATCAAAGACTAAGCATATGAGATTTGGGAGACATAAACTGAAAGGTGAATATTTAATACAGCACACAGTGATTGAAACTGTAGACTCATTTAAGGACCTGGGTATATGGGTAGATTCAGCTATAAGTTTTTCTAATCATATCAACCAATTGGCTAATGATAGTTATAAAACTATAGGTTGTATAAAAAGATTTATAAAAGCTAGGAAATCAAACATAATGAAGTCATTGTTTGTTAGTTACATTAGACCCAAACTTGAGTATGGAATAACAACATGGAAACCCTATAGGAAAACAAGCATGAATAAATGGAAAAGCGTACAGCAGAAATATACTAAGGGCATCTGTGGATGTGAAAATCTAAGTTATTATGAAAGACTAAAATATCTGAACTTGTACAGTGTCTTACAGCTATTTAAGAGGAGATCTTATTCAGGTATATAGGGCATTTAGGGACAACTATCTCTAGGAATGTTTGGGGTTATCAAAAAGTACTAGACAATCATCAGATAACCTATGTAGAAGATTCTATAGGAATGAGAAGTGTATTAATTAGTTCTCTGACAGAGTAGCTGATGCTTGGAACAGACTATCAAATTACATTAAAGCAAGTATTAGTTTAGATATTTTTAAGAACAGCCTGGATATTTATTATGGGAACAAGTGTTTTGGCATATTGGCAGGCTAGAAGGGCTTTAATGCCCGTGATTGAAACATTTGTATGTATGTATGTAAATAATTCTAATCATATAAAGGAAATCTTGCATAAAATTGGGAATATGAATAAAAAGGCAACATATTTAAAAGACACATTAGAATATTTTACAGATTATTATGAACAAATTAATAATAACAAGATATGTGTTGATAACAGTAGTCTAACCGATAACATTTTGAAAGATAATATACTATGTAAGTTAACTAAAGAAAAAAATATTAGACTTGATAAATCTTTTTCTTTTAAAGAATTAAAATATCAAATTAAAAAAAACTTAAAACTGGTAAGTCCCCAAGTGTTGAGGGTATTATACCAGAGTTGTATATGTTAATTCTTGATAATATATTGAAAATTTTGTTAAAAGCTCTTCAGGATGTTAAAGCAAATTCAAATATGCCTCCTTCTTGAAGATTGTCTATTGTAGCTCCCATTTTAAGATAAGATAAGGATCCTAAATTATGTTCTTATTATCCCATTTCACTATTGAATGTGGATTATTAAATCTTTGTCTATGTTAGAAAATGATTAAATCTTGTTTTGCCAAGTTTAATAAATTATGATTGGATTGGTTTTCTTTTGCATATGAGCATTCATGATAATATTATTAGACTTGATTCTTTGATAGATAAAGCTAAGAAAAATAAAGAACTATTAATAATACGTTTAGATTTAGAGAAAGCATTTGACTCAGTTAGTTGGCCTTATGTGTTTAAAGTGCTAAAAGAATATAATTTATCACTAAAATGTATTAATATTATAGCAATATTATATAATAACTCATTGCTTTGGTTAAAATAGGCTCTTATCTATCTAGTAATTTTAAAATTGGTAAAGGTCCAAAACAAGGCTGTCTAATGTCTCCTTTGTTATTTACACTGATTTTGGAACCCTTTGTTAATTATATTAGATTTAATGTGGATATTAAGGGTTTCTTGATTGATAGCTATCATCTGTAAGATTCAGCTATTTGCAGATGATATTTTACTAACTAGTGATGATATTCATTCATCTCTTATTCATATAATTAATTCCTTAGGTTGCTTTGAAAGGATTTCAGGTTTGATGTTTAATCATGGTAAAATGCATACTTTGCTCATTAATATATATATATATATATATATATATATATATATATATATATGTATGTATCTATATATCTATATATATATATATATATATATATATATAGAGAGAGAGAGAGAGAGAGATGCCTTTTTCAGGAATTGTAAAGGATACCATGCCAATAAATTATAAAATTTAGTTGACATTGTTACCAAATTAACTACTAACTGGAATAAATTATTTTTTTACAATGGAAGAATGGCTTGTATTGATAGAAATGGTAATATTACCAAAATTACCAATTTTATTTTATGTAGTCATAAATCATACTCCCTTCAAAAAATTTAAGAACATAAGATCTATTCTCCTTAGCTTTTTATGACATCCTAATAAACCTAGAATATCTTTTGAATGACATGCAAAACATTGTGGGAAAGGTGGCATAGGCTTCCCGAATACTGAATCATATGCTAAGTTTGTTATGCTTAACATAATTACTTTATGGTTAAATTCTTCATATGATTCAAGTTGGAAAACAATACTTGAAAGATTATTACTTGTGAATAATAATGATGTTGTAGAATCTAATATGTAATTTGGAATTAATAAATTTTATTAGATTTTAAAAGATTATGTTAATGGCATGAATGATTTCATTGACATTCCTTTTGTAAGTGAAATTCTTCTTAATTTTTTAAAAGATTTATGAACTCAAATTTTACAGTTAAAGAATTGCTACTTTTATTATTTCCCATACCTATACTATTGGATGTCTAGAATCATTTAATCTAAGTAAAATGTTAGATCTTAATGATACTAATTTAAACTTTTGACACCAATTTCTTAATGGTAATAAAATACACTCACTGACATCCTTCTGGCAAATTTGGAGAAGAATAATTGGTCGAGTATGCATAATTGTAAAAAATATGTGAGTGATAAAATTAAAGTTTATCTAGATTACCAACTAAAACAAATTCCAAAAATATTGAATTATCTTTAATGTCAATAATTAAAAAAATAATAAATCTTACTTATCTACAGTATATTGAATTGTAAGAGTTGCATTTATTACCCCCAGATATGACTTTTTTGAATTTGTCAACAAAAATAAATGCAGAAGTATTTTCAGACACTGACAGAAGATTAATTTTAAACTTTGCAGGAAAATCTTCTTATGCACTTTATTGAAGAATGTATACTTGGCAATATTTACACATAAATTGTTTTAACTCCATATAAAGTTACATTAATATTTAATACAAGGAAAATTAATTGCTGGAGATGTGAAGTTGTTGATGCTGATTGGCTTCATATGGTAATTGAATGCAAAATAATAACTTCCTTTTGGAAGGAGTTCAGGAATTTTGCTAAAGCTTAGTGGTCAGATAATTGTATTATCACTAATTCTTTAATCTTATTTAATGCCCCAATCCCAGACTCTATGCCAATTTCACACGTGCCTCTTCTTTGGTCTATATTGGGTATAGTGAGGAAAGTTGTTACAAAGAACTGGAAATGCAAACTACCCTTTCTTTCACTGAATTTGTATGTTTAGCAAAGGCTGCCTGTAAAGAAGAACTGTTAACTATATAAAACAAGAACTTCAAATGTTACTCATCAATACATATCTTGGCAAAAATTAAATGACTTACTTTAAAAGTTTTGATGGTTTAGTTTAATATATGCAAATCTTGTTATGAACTATTGTAAATAGTTATGTATTTGTTATGTTTTATCAGTTCCATTTTGTTTATTTAAAATCTAATAAAAAGTTGTTTGGAACAAAATAAACATATCTTTGTACTGAATATAAATTTATTTATTATTTTTATTTTACATTTACTAACCGGGTGTGTCTGACTGAGCCGAAAAGGCCCTTTTTCAGCAGAGGCCTGAGGAGAAAATCTCCAGACAGAAAAATTACAGATACATTTAGATATTTAAACATGACCAGTATACACACAAATTACAATACACATCTTTTTACAGTGGTATGCAGAACATCAGCTGTTACAGTGGAGAGAACAAACAAGAAAATATTAATTTAAAAATAAAGGTAATTAATAGATTTGTGGTGTACAGCTGAAATTTGGCTCAACAGTCTTATAAAGGTAAGTAATGTCTTTCAGTATATGAAAAAAAAAAGCAAAATCCTGATAGTGCTACTACAAGGTAAGCATGTCAAGTTATCAAGGGCAGGATTTCAATTAGTCTACTATTCTCTACTTGCCTACTAAACTCCTTTCTGGTTGCAGCTGTTCAGGGGATCACTGTAGCAGTCAGATGCAATTTGTTAGCATTGATGGATGGACACTTATCTTGAAAGAAAAAAAGAAAGTGTGGGGGTTAATTTTATATCTTGAGCAGATGACACATCAGCAAAGAAAACCCCAGAATGCCTCCTATAGTAAAGCAATAACTAGGCTTTTCACACAACTATAAATCTCGGACATTGTGCATAGATACATACGTACAAAGGCTCTTGCAAAGTAGATACTTCCAGCCAAAAATCTGGGTACCTAATTCAAATAATATCTGAATGCTGCATGCCATATAACTCTTCCCATCAACAAAATGAATCTGAACAAATCTCTTTTTAAGCAAATGGAGAACTGTCCTCCCTAGCTTTTATTTGGTACCCTCCAGGAAGTGAAAGTGAACCTCAAGGGTAGACATTGGGATATGATCTTGTAGTGGAGAGTTATTTTGGCAACTTAAGTTAAATGCATAGGATTTACCTAGATTGAATGACAATATTAGTATTTCTAGTGTTGTGAAGCTGCGGTCAATGAATTTAATAATGGATTTTGTAGATTTCATAGTGTATGGAAACAAAGTTTGTTTTATGTTTTTATTGATATTTATGTTGATACATGTACATGTCAAAATCCATATGGTGAACTTAATTTTTAAAAAAAGTAACAGATAGGCATAAGAATTTAAGTCTATATCTAATAATATATATATATATATATATATATATATATATATATATATATATATATATATATATATATATATGTATATATATATATATATATATATATATATGTAGATATATATATATATATATATATATATATATATATATATATATATATATATATATATATATATATATTTATATATAAAATATATATTTATATGGGTCCCCTTTACATGGTCGACATTTCAAAAAGTCGAAGACCATATAGCCAAAACTATATGATCGATCTTTGAAATGTCGACCATGTGGAACGGGCATCTCCATACAGTGCAGAATGGAAATATTTCTATCTTCTGCACTGTAGTGCGATTTCGGAGTTTGAATATTTAAGTTGCAGGGGGTGTGGGGGCCCCCCTGCTAGCAATGTGAAGGTAAGTTATTGTTGTGTTTTTTTTGTTTTTTTTTTATTACACGGTCAACATTTTGATTGTCAATCATATGGTCTCACCCATAGGGTTTTCAACTTTCTGAAATGTCAATCATGTAAAGTAGACCCATATATATATATATATATATATATATATATATATATATATATAAAATTTAAAATTGAAACTTATTTTTTTAAATAGCAACAGATAGACACAGGACTTTATGTCAGGTCTATATCATATTGTTGAATGCTTAATTAACCAAATCGCTATTCATCAAACCCAATTAAGGGAAAGCTCAATTAAGGGAATGACAATTTCAGCAAAAACTTTCCAAGGCAAAGTAACCACTGGGCCAGCCCCTGGCCCCCTGACAATAACAAAGACAACAAAATGTAAAACTCTGCAAAGTGGGGGGCTATGACCCCCACACTTACCAATGTGGTAGCTTCTCCCCCACACCCCCCTAACTAAATATACCAACTCCGAGATCGCACTATAGTGGGAAAAAGTGCAAATACCCAATAACAGCCAACCACATCATTTCCCCAGGAAAGTTTTTGCTGAAATTGTCATTTGCTTAATTGAGCTTTCACTGGATAGGGTTCTATTAATAGCGATTCCCTCAATTAAGAATTCAACAAACTGAAGTAGACCCTTTAAGTCTATATATAACAGATTTATTAGTGATTTAAGGCCCATTAAAATTATTTCAACATTTTACATATTCACACTTAATTTTTAACATTTTTAATGAATTATAAAACTTTTTGTATGCATCAGTAAAATATGAAACTGTAACTATGCATGTTTCTTTCATAGGATCATAGGATGTTACTAGGCTATTGGCCTTACAAGCCTAGCCAAGAATCAGCACCCTATGCCACTGTCCAGCAGGGATACAGGTGGAATCCCAGGGGTGTATTTTCTGTTTCCCATCCAGTTATCCAGGTTGCGCTTAAAAACGGTTAATGAGGTACTCTGCTTTACGTGGAGAAGAGTCTATTCCACAGAAGCAGTAGTCTCTGGGACACAAATCTGTCCCACCACTAAGTCCTTTTGATGTCACAGACCAGGTTGAGGTCACGCGTGTAGGTTACTCGAGTGGAGCTTGACTTCCGGATATGCAGCAGTCCCATCAGGGCAAGGTATGAAATTGCTTTGTATGTCAGACAGGCGTCACCTCTGAGGAGTCTGTAGGAGATTGATTAGAAGGACAGATGTTTAAGGTAGATGTTTGAGGCCCTGATTTCTCTCTAAGATTTAATTACAATTTGATGATGCTTACACCAGAATAGTTTATATTAAGGTGGTTGGATCAGTTCCATTTAGTTCTTAAGAAGTCCATTCATTTTAACATGAAGAAAGTGCTTAAATAATTTATTACTTTTTTATTTTAATATTTGTAATAAAAGTGATTTACTCACAGGTCCCGAGTCGCCTTCTTGCAGGCAGAATTGCGTTGGTTAGTATATGCGAGTTGAACCATTTCAATCTTTTTACTCTTCATCAATTTCCTTCAGTATTAGATTTTGTCTTTCTTGTAACCCCTGCTGTTGCACTCTGATCCATTCCTTATATGCCTTCTCATGTCCTTCAGGTTCTTTAAAATTTTCTGGCGGAACATCAGAAATGGTTTAACCAGGCATCTCCACTCTGGATTCTTCCATTTCTGGGGTCCTATAGCTCCCAAAGCATGCACTGCCCCTTTGCACTGTTGTTCCTAATTGGACTTGTAGTTAGCTAGTTCTTCTACTGCAGTTTCTGGGTCCAGATACAATCAGATTCCATGCAGAAAGAAGATTTTTAATACTGCAAGGCATAACAATTTGAAATGGAAGTCCCAGCTGCCTGCAGATTTTAAAATGTTGGGTAAACTTGCCATGCTTCATTTGCCCAGTGAGAAATCTTGATCCAGAAATATTGTTTGATTCCCTATTGTCAGAATCGTTTTCTCTATACAGATTGTCGTAGCTGTTCTTTCAAGTGTTATGTTTGGATCTTTGCTACTATAGGTCATGTGAGACGCCTTGCTCTCCCTGCCAGGGGGGATACCCTTTGAGCCCTGTATATCAAGATTGATTATTTTGGGAGCTCTGCTCATGGTTGCTCCATTAGAAAGTTTTTACCATTACTACCTTCAATAGCTTCTGGGACATTAATGAATCGTAGATACTCTCGTCTCTCCCAATGTTCCATCATTTGTAGTTTTTCCTGCGGTTCTTCTTTGGTTATTTCAAGCACAGATAGTCTTGATGATGCCTCACATGTATTTATTTTTAGCACTTCACTTTTGTCAGAATGACAAGATAAGGTTGTCTTCTGCTTCAATTTAGAAAAAAAAATTGCCAGGGTATCTCCTATTTTAACTACGTCTGTATATAACTTGCCAAGTTTCTCTGCAATGGTAGCCATATTTGTTTCTGATGCCATGCGGTTACTCTGTACTGGGCAACTCCTGCTGCAAAACTATGTCTGAAGTATTTTTTGCTTGGCTAGGTGGTGATTGTTTTTGACTTCCTGAGACTTCTTTTTTCAATTAGACATATAGTGTTTGTCTTGGTGGTCTAAGGGCCCAATTCAAAAGTATTTCCATCTGCTTATTTTATGCAATGACAGGAGAGAACTCCTAATGCTTCCTTACCACTTGGTGCCATCCCAGAGGCCATGCTAGACAATGTTTAATGTTACATCCGTGTTACTACACTACGTGACAATCATTATACACTTTACAAGGAGTCATATTATATGCTAATTTGCTGTCAAACTGTTTCTTCTAACATTTACATCAGAACTCTTGGTCACATGACATGCAATCAAGAAGTAACTGAGAGCTGTTCAGTCTACAGTAAATACAAACATGTTCACCATACTTAATTTGTTACTTCAGTAGAACTATGCTTAAATAAGATCTATTTATTTTATAATTAGAAAGCCTACTTTACTTAATGAAAGCATAATTACAGCAAAAAGAAATTGTAACAAAAATCATTGCATTTCATGTTTCAATTTAACCCCTGAATTTCAATTATCTTGCAAAAAATCTTTGTAAGTACTTTAATACTTTATTGTCTTTTTATTTACACTTCATTAACCAGGTTAGCCCCTCTAGGTCAATCGTCTCTTTTCAGGCGAAGCATGGTATTCATGCTGCCTAGGGAAAATTTGGCCAGGACACTGAGGAGCTCTCCTTATTTTCTATAAATGTTCCACCTGAACCAACCCGGGCAGATGGGGCCTCAGTTTAAAACTTCATTCAAGTTACTTACAAGGTAGACACTTGATAGTCACCCCTAGGCTTTCAAATACTGGCCAAGGCTCTTGCTGTCCCCATAGTGCCTTTTTTAGGCAAGGCTCAAAGGACAAACCAACCACCATAACCTGCACAGGTAACCAAAAACTAAGGGTAATGCTACTCAACGCCAGAAGTCTCAACCTCAAAATGTACGCACTCGAGGCAATCCTCAGTATGGAAAAAATCAATGTTTTTGCAGTGACAGAAACCTGGTTCAAGGCTCCAGAGAGCACCCCAGCACTACCAGGTTACAATTCATATCATACCTTCTGGCCTCAGTTACTGGATCGTAGTACAAAGGGCGGAGGCATATCCATATTCATCAAGGATACCCACATCTCCAGGTTAGTGGTACAGCGTGATGCCCCAGAGATCATCCAAGCGCAACTATCAGCAGGCAAAACCACATTTCAAGTCATAGCCTGTTATAAATCACCCACCATGTCTCAAG
Source organism: Protopterus annectens (assembly GCF_019279795.1). Taxonomy (NCBI): domain Eukaryota; kingdom Metazoa; phylum Chordata; order Ceratodontiformes; family Protopteridae; genus Protopterus; species Protopterus annectens. The sequence continues at coordinate 1,545,214,658 of NC_056726.1, forward strand.
ATGCTCACTCAGCATTCCTTGAGGCATTGGAAAATATAAAGGTCCTACCCAACACCATCATTTTGGGTGATTTCAACTACCCTGGTATAGTCTGGGTGAACTACCAAAGTTCTAACTCCTATACCCAGTGGTTCATAGAATTTATAAATTCAAATGCCCTCAAATAACTGGTATGTTCTCCCACTAGAGGGGACAACATATTGTATTTAGTCATCACAAATATGGACACCCATTGTACCACACCTGTTATCACTCCCTCTCTGGTCAGATCAGACCACAAACTGATAACCCTAGCCATCCTCACCCCTTAACCTCCCCCGGTCAAAGAAACCATCGTAAAAAACCTTTCCAAAGCAAACTTCAAACTACTTGCGTCAGAAGTGGAAAGCTTCACTATCCCCCTGCAGAAGGATAATGATATCCAGGATGCAGAATCCTACACCAAGGCACTTTATATACATCTTCAGGATTGCATGGACCATGCTATCCCAAATAAGATCAAGACTCCTTCCTCAAGCAAGAAGAAACCAGTCTGGTGTACCCCGGCCTTAAGCAAACTATACAATAAAAGGAGGAGACTTATACAAAAAAAGGCCAAATCTCAAGTAGAAAAATCTTCCCTGATCAGCTTTAGTAAGAAATTGAGGGCCCTCATCAAGTCAACTAAAGCCAATTTCGAAAAGAAAGTTGCCAAGGATGCCAAGGATAACCATAAGGCCTTTTATGGTTACATCAAAAACCTAAATGGCAATGCTCAGGTCTGTTCTGACCTAGTACAAAATGGAACAAAATACAATGATCCCACTGACATTGCCAACATCTTGGCTGACAGGTTCAGTGCAAATCCCCCCCACCACCACCACCTACAGGGCCTATTACTATTCCAGGGGATTCTGTAACTCCAATTATTACTGATACATTGGTTAATAAAGCTCTATCTAAAGCTAAAAACACTGCTTCCATGGGACCAGATGGTGTCCCGGGCTGTGTCATACGTGAGCTCCAAAATGAATTAACCCTGCATATGAATACCCTGTTCAGTCTCAGCCTCTCAACAGGATATGTGCCCATATATTGGCACACAGCAACGGTAGTTCCGCTGCACAAGGGTGGGCCTACAACTGACCCTGGGAACTACCGACCAATAAGCCTGACCAGTCTGATCTGTAAGGCAATGAAGCAAATCATTATGGAACTGATAAATGGGGAGATTGGGAACCTCCAAACACTTGACCCCACACAGTTCGGCTTCATCAAGGGCAGATCATGTCTCCTGAACCTGGTGGACTTCTTTGAGGCAGTTACTCAGGCTATAGATAAGGGAAAGGAGGTACACACAGCGTACCTTGACCTTGCTAAAGCATTTGACCCATTCCCCATTCGGGTATTATTGATAAACTCACCAACCTGGGCATAAACCCTTACGTCACAAGATGGATCGCAAACTGGCTCTCAGACAGATCCCACAAAGTAAGAGTAGTGGGATCTATGTCCGAATCCAGACCAGTAACGGGCAGTGTGCCTCAGGGCTCTGTCCTGCGGCCCCTCCTGTTTGGCATATACTTCTCAGAAGTACAGGCAAGCGGTGATGGGCTGTGGCTGACCATGTTTGCAGACAACTGCAAACTGGGTCCTATAATAGAGTTTCCGGCCAACATGGATATCCTCCAGAAGGGCCTTAACGAGACTGATGCATGGTGTCAAAGCCATGGTCTCAAGCTAAATGCTAAAAAATGCGTAGTAATCCCCTTTGGAAAAAACAGAGTACCCGCGAACTACCACATAGGAGGTAACCCCCTGAAATCTGAAGTAGTAATAAGGGACCTAGGGACCCAAGTAGATAGTCAGCTTTCCTTTGATAACCATGTTGCCAAGGTGGTTAGAAAATCCTTCTATGTGACCCATCTGATCAGGAAAGGGTTCGTATCAAGATCTAAGGATGTAGTGGTGCTCCTCTACTCTTCCCTCATCAGACCCATTATTAAGTACAATGCACCAATTGGAATGTACCTGGCTAGGCATCTCCAGCAGCTGGAGAGACCACAGAGGTACCTCACTAAGAGGATTACTGGCCTCAAAAAGTTGCCCTATGCAGCATGATTGAAAACACTAAGGCTTTTCTCTGTTGCATACCGCCTTCTCTGAGGCGATCTCTGTCTAACATACAGAGCCATGTCCAACCCAGAACTGTTGAACATGCTCCATCTTAGCAAAACCAAATCCACTCGAGCTACACGCTCTAAGGATATAAACCTCAGCACAACAATGAATAGAACATGCTGGAGGGATAGATTCCCTTCGCAAAGACTTCCCTTACTATGGAACAAGGTCCCAATCTACATAAGACAGAGCCCCTCACTATCACTCTTCAAGAGGAACCTTGACGAGTGGATGGGTAACAGAAAGTTCACACCAGGATCATACCAACAGCTCTACTAGATAGGGGCCAAGGGTACTAGCTGCTAGATCAAGGGTCTAGGGAACTAACCAAATTGGTGGTGAATACCGCACAACATGGCTGGGCTAATATATGCCATTGGGCAGATAGCCCAGTATCTACCTATGAACCTATGAAACTATGAACCTATTTAGACCATCACATAAAAATGGTCAGAGAAGAACTCAGTAGCTGACTATTTAGCATTCCGTGTTGATGAGTGAGCCAAACCTCATTAGACTGAATGCACTAGTAAATATTTAAAGTAAAATGTCATGGGCATTCTGAAGTGATGTAGTAATGTCCTTAAGGTGTCATTTGCATATATCCCATGGGCCTCCACTACATGAAGATTAAGGTATTACACAGTGAATATTCTGGCTTGACTGGGGTTTTCTTGTAGGTTTTACTAAATGGTTTATCTGCACGATCTTTTTACCCCTTGACTTGATTATTTATTAATATATGCAAAACTTATCCAACTTGGTTCCTACAGTATCTCACCAGTGCTGGTAGTGTCAAGATTCAAGTATCGGAGTATGGAAACATGATTTCTAGGCCTGTGGTAGACTGAACACTTCCTGTTCAGAGATAGAAAAATATTATAAAGCTGTCAGGGACCTGATGTTGCTAAATATTTGTTATTGTACCGAGTCAAATTGTTAAAAGTCTCTCTGAGGCTGCTAAAATACAAATACAATTTTTAGTGTTGGTAGGAAAAGAGTAGTACCTGCAAATGGAAGATAGTTCTTCTACCAAGGATTTAAGAATGGCAACCAGAAGTGCAATTAGAAACAAATTGGCTTCTTATCCTGGCAAAAGTTAAAGGTGAATGGAGAAAGACTAAAGTTGATGAAATGTTTGAAGTGCATGAACATTTTTAACAACATTTTATTGAAAACATTTTCTGATTAGAGACAGAATAAAAGTATAAACAATACATAACAAGCTAAACTGAATACAGATAGAAAAAATGACAATAAATAACATCCAATTATTTATAATAGCTAACAATATCTACAAGTTTTTGTACATATACTCCCAAAAAAAATATGCAAAATAAAGGGTATGTGGACAAAACTCTCATAAATATAATCAATGGTTTTACATGTAGAAAAAAATGTCAGAAAAGATATGTATGAATAGAAATTAAAAAGAAGGTGGCATATGATATTCCCTGCCTCCAATCGTGGATATAATTTGGAGTCCATAGGTTCATAGGTTCATAGGTAGGTACTAGGCTATCGGCCCAGGGGCCTAAGTAAGCCTAGCCAACAAGGTTCCCTGGCTTTTGCCACCAAAGAAAGTTATTTTCCTGTGCCCCTGTTGGGCAGAGCCACAGAAGTGATCCCTGGGGTGAATTTCCTATTTCCCATCCACTCATCAAGATTTTTCTTGAAGACTGCTAATGAGGAACTCTGCTTGACATAGATGGGTAGTTTGTTCCAAAGTATGGGAAGTCTCTGGGACAGAAATCTATCCCTCCAGCATGTTCTGTTTATTGTGGTGACAAGGTTTAGATCCCTAGAGTGTGTAGCTCGGAGGGATTGGGATTTCTTTAGGTGTAATATGTCCAACAGCTCTGAGTTTAACATAGCTTTATATGTTAGGCAGAGATCACCTCGAAGTAGGCGATATGCTACAGAGTAAAGCTGGAGTTTTTTGAGATGGTCAGCATAGGGCATCTGTTTGAGGCCAGTAATCCTGTTGGTGAAGTACTTCTGCGGCCTTTCCAGCTGTTGCAGATGTCTTGTGAGGTACAATCCAAAAGGGGCATTGTACTCTATAATGGGTATGAGTGATGAGTAGAGGAGAACAATGACCTCTTTTTTACTGGATGAGAACCCTGTCGTGATGAGGTGTACCACATAGAAGGATTTCCTGACTACTGTGGTGATGTGTTTATCAAAGGAGAGGCTACTGTCCACCTGGGTCCCAAAGTCTCTTATCACACATTCGGCATTAAGTAGACTGCCACCTATGTGGTAGTTCATGGTGACAGAGTTTTTACCAAAAGGGATGACAATGCACTTTTTGGCACTGAGCTTGAGGCCATGGCTCTGACACCAGGTTTCTGTCTCAGTGAGGCCCTTCTGTAAGATGTCCATGCCATTTGTGGACTTGACTATGGCTCCTAGTTTGCAGTCATCTGTGAACTTCATCAGCCAGAGACCTTCTGTGTTAGCCTGCACTTCAGAGAAGTAGATACCAAACAGGAGAGGACCTAGGACTAAACCCTGTGGAACTCCACTTGTCACTGGTTTGAAGTCAGATTTGGAGTCTGCAACTTTTACAGTGTATGTTCTGTCAGTAAGCCAACTGGCAACCCATCTTGTGATGTAGGGATTTATACCTAATTTAGTGAGTTTATCTATAATTCCAGAATGGGGGATGGTGTCGAAAGCCTTGGCGAGGTCAAGATAGGCTGTGTCAACCACCTTACCCTCGTCTACGGATTTGCTGACTGCTTCAAAGAAGTTGATCAGGTTCAGGAGGCATGATCTGCCTTTCACAAACCTGAACTGAGCAGGGTCCAGAGTTTGGAGTTTACCAATGTTTTTGTTTATAAGTTCCAGGATGATACGTTCCATGACCTTACAGACCAGGCTCATTAGGCTAATAGGGTGATAGTTCCCAGGATCCATGGTGGCTCCTCCTTTGTGGAGTGGGATAACTGTTGATGTGCATCATTCAGTGGGCACAAAGCCTGACATGAGGCTATGACTGAACATGATGCTTAAAAGGGGAGCCACTTCATTCTGAAGTTCATGTAAAACACAGCCTGGGATGTTGTCCGATCCCATGGATGCTGTGTTCCTGGCTTTAGACAGTGCAGTTTTTACCTGCATAGTTGTGATTTCAGGGACTCTGCATTCTTCCAGTATAGATGTGGGCCCTTTAGGGGGTGAGAGGGGGTAAAGTTAGCACTGAACCTGTCTGCCAGGATTTTGGCAATATCATTTGGCTCTGTAATTATTGTGCCATTGTGCTGTAACTCAGAGCAGATCTGGGTGTTGCCATTGAGATTTTTGACATAGTTATAGAATGCTTTGTGGTTGTCCTTAGAATCAGTGAAAATTTTATTTTTGTAGCTAGCTTTTGGAGGATTTTATGAGGAATCTCAGCTTCTTACTGAGGCTGACCAGGGAGTTCCTCCACTCATCGGATTTTACTCTCTTTTGCAACAGTTCTTCCTTCTGTTGTAGAGTTTGTTTATGGCATGGGAGCACCAGATTGGTTCCTTTTTTTGGAGGATAGCATCTTGGGTCTGTTAGGAATAGCCACAGTCCATGCACTCATGTAAGTGCTTATAGATTGCATTTGTGTAGGATTCAGCAGTTGTAACTGTATTGTCCTTCTGCATGGGTGTCATGACGTTCACCCCTTCTGTCTTAAGAAGCATGAAGTTGGCTTTGGAGAAATATTTTACAGTGGTTTCCTTAATGGGGGGTGGGGGTGGGATGTGGATATCTAGGGTGATTAGCTTATGATTGGATCTGAGTAACGAGGAGTTGACTTTAGGTGTGGAGCACCAGTCACTCATGTTGGTAATGACTAGGTCTAGGATATTGTTGTCCCTGGTGGGGGTGTGGATAAGTTGATCCAGGGCATTGGAATTTATGAATTTCAGAAAGTGTTGAGCGATGGAGTTGGTACATGAGTAGTTTTCCCATTTAATGGTGGGGTAGTTGAAGTCGCCCATTATTAAGGTGTTTGGTTGAACCCTAATATTTTCCAGTATATCAAGAAAAGAGAGTGGGAATCCTGGGGCATGGTGGGGGATCTCTAGTAAGCTACAATTTGGATTGTAGTTTTGCCCAGAGTTAGTTGCACTTGGATAATCTCAGATGCATTATGCTGAACAACTAGCCTGGAGGTGAGGATATCCTTAATAAATATAGACACACCTCCGCCTTTAGTGTTCCGGTCCAGGTTAGATGGCCAAAAGGTGTGGTATGAGTTATAGCCCGGTAACCAGGTCTTAGTCACTGCACAGATATCAATGTTCTCCATTTTAAGGAGTGCCTCGATTGAGTGCATTTTGAGATTTACAGTTCTAGCATTGAGTAGCATTACCCCCAGTTTTTGCTTGTCTGTACCTGTTACTGTGGTGAATTTGTCATTTGAACCTTGCCTAAAAAAGGCACTATAGGAGCGACAAGAGTCTTAGCCAGTATCCAGAATTCCAGGGGTGACAGGTGCAGGCCATCTCTGGCAAAGCATTGTGGTCTGTCGACCATGTCATCCCAGGCAGACAGATACTGGATCCCCTTTGAATGACACCAGAAGCTTAGCCAATTGTTGAAATCAATCATTTTGTTCTTGTACTGTGGTATCATTCTGGGTGATGGCAGGATGCTACTCAGGGCTAGGGTCAAACCTGCCTGGGCTACAAGATAAGAGAGCTCTTACATGTCTCTTTTCATGTAGTCCAGGGAGGTACATCTCGGGTAATTCACACCAACATGGACAAAGACAGTCATATTTGTACTTGTTGTGGAGTGACCTGAGTGCGTGGGATATGAGGCAGATCCTGGCACCTGACAGGCAGCTGACAGTAACCTTCTCCTTGTTAAGCCTGGTGAGTAGGACATCAGTGTCCCTGACTATAGAGTCACATATGACTAGTGTGTTGGGTACGTTGTTTTGCCTTACGGGTTGTGGTTGAGTAGCACACTGAGTCTGTGGGCTATGTGTCATTTGGGTTGTGTTGCAGGGTGGATGTTGCTTGCATGTCTGATTTGGAGGTCTTTGTTGCTTGGGCAGATTATCACTGAGAGTCTCCATTAATGTTTTTGTGTTTCTATGTGTGGTTTTTGGTGGTGTAGGTTTAGTGGGACTATGTGATGAGTGTGGTGTGGTGCAAGTGTTTACCTTCTCCTCTTGACTATCAAGTTCAGTCTTGGTTGGAGAAAGCTTTGCCTCCAGTTTGACTAGATAAGTGCATCTCTCACAGGTTGTAGTGTTGGGTGGTAGGAGGAGAGGGTTGTCTATATGCATGAAACAATTGCTACATTGCCCCAAGATGCCCAGATTCATCAGGTAGACTGGATAGAGCACCAGGAGCTGACCCTTGGACATGCCTGAATAAAAAACTATTTACATCTAGACAAGTGAGGAAAGTAAGTACAGGAGCTGTTTTTTCCTCTAGGCAAGTGAGGAAAGTAAGTACTAAAACTGGTTTCCTCTGGGTAATGAGGAATGTTGAGTGCTGTAGTAATTTGTAGCTTACTTAGTGCTTACAACAAGTTCTGAACAAGTGATGAACATGAGGAAGCAAATTCAAGTGTTAAAACTAAGAAACTGGCTAGTTCTAAGGGAAAAACTGAAGAGTAGACTTTGTGGCACCAGGAATAGTTTATCCTAAGCTAAGCGGTGCTGCGCAATGTGCAAACTTGCTGAAACACAGGTTTTTAACTCAGAAAGTTTAAAGGGATACAAATCAGCACAAAACGGCCAATAAGGTACTATTTCAGAGCTGGAAAAAACTCCTCTTGTGTCAAATAGGCTGCTCAATGCTTATCACTCTCACTGATAAGCAGAAAGACTTCCCACTATCACAACAAAGTCTGGACAACTTAGAAACACAAACTAAAGTCCTAAAACCATCAAATATGGGATCCGGACTATTCTAGTATAGGAAAAGGTGGGAAATGAGCAAAACAGATAGTATTTTTTTTTTGTTTTTTTAACAAGAGAGATGGATTGAAGGCTTTGTGGTATTGCATTATTAGCTCGGTAAGTTTAGATTAATTAACTGACTGCAAAAAGTACCATTTCTTAGATATACAGAATTTTATCATTATGAACAAAATAATAAGTACTCTTTATTGGATGGACTTAATATTTTTAGGTTTTAAGTGTAAGCAAATTGTGATCATATGGGTTCTAGAAGCAGGAATTGGGAATGGGTTCTTTGTTGTGCTATGTGTCATTTTTTTTTTGGTAACTGGGCATTTCCAAAATATATGTAAAGTATCTGAGATGGGAAGATTGCAAGCAGTACCATTAACTGGGAAAGATTTATTATAAAGAGCTGTTTTAGCAGGCATGATGCATGCAGTGATATTATAAAGTGAGTGTAAGAGAATTTCTTGATAAGGGATGAAATTAATATTAAGTGTAATTAAATGATTACAGCATTATCATTTTTGGCCAGTGACTGTTAAAAACAGATACGACTGACTAACTACTACATTCAGAAATAATTTTTATGCTAAAATACTGACATATGCCAAGAGGGCCTTAGTCAACTGTTTGAAAATGTCAGTCTTGTCTGACTATGACCCACTGATGATAGGATTGCAGAGCTACAATAACTGTATTAATAAGAGCGGAGTAACTTTTTTAGCGTACAGAGAGATTGTCAAATATGAAGCAAGAGGTGATGTTTAGTCAATCAGTGTGCCAGATGGTATGAGATTTTAGTAGAGGAAAGGAATTAAGATTGATCATAGTATTCAGTAAAACATCTGGATTGCTGTGTAAAGGCTCTTCCAAGTCTAAGATTTTCATTACGTCTTGCAAGTAGTCAATATATTGTATTCATTTATTTTTCATTTTTAACCACTTCATAGAATTTCCATTTAAAATTTGTATAGCAGGAGGATTACAATTGTAATGTTTAATACACCAGACTATATATGTAACCAGGCTGCACATCAAGTAGATTTATTGAGATTGAAATTAATGGACTTATTGAGATGGGATAATCTGATTAAGTAATAAATATAAAAGTCAGGTTATATCATTCCTCTATGATATTTAGGGTGTATTAATTAAGCAATAACCCACGCCTGGGTGTGGGTAATGCTGGATTTACCCACAGTTGGTGTGGTTTTGTCACGAGGGCGAAGCCCAAGTGGCCAAACAAAGGCAACCGTGGGTAAATCTAGCATTACCCACACCCAGAAGTGGGTTATTGCTATTATACAATGACATTATTTAAGAAAAAAATACTTAGTTTTCTTAAATAATGGCATTGTATAATGCCTCTGTGCTGCCCTTCCGCAGCTGTCCGGTATTCTGCGGCAGTTCTGATGTACTGCACATGCATATGCTTATGCAGTACATTAGAGCTGTGTGTGTAAGCAACGGAGAAAGGAAGATCTCAGTTGCTTTTTAAAAGGTGTCTCGCTATATTAAAAGAGTTTAACATAGTGAGAAAGCATTAAAAAAGCAACAGAGATCTTCCTTTCTCTGTTGCTTTTTTTAAAGCTGTTTCGTTATGTTAAACTCGTTTAACATAGCGAGATTACAGCAACGGAGCTCTTCCGTTTTCTGTTGCTGTCTAACACACAAAAAAAAGACATACTAATGGAAAAAGTTCAGGTGACCGGACCTTTTTCCATTAGTATAAGTCTGATTTACAACGAGCACTTTGACCAATCAGCGTGCACATTTTGGAATATTAAAGGAGGGCTCATTGTATAATTTGCTATAATCAATTATTGTTATTTTTGGAAACAAATTAATTTTGAAATGCTAATATGTATAATTTAAGAAATGCTTAAAGGGATAAAGTGTATAGTTAATGTAAGAAAAAAGAGAAGTCTGGAAAAATGTTCATTTTAACAATATCTGTCTTGGATAGAAAAGTGAGATTGAATGGCTGTCACCTTTTTATGTTAATAGTGATATTAGTCTAGGTTTTCAAGAAGTTTATGTGATAGTTGAGATGGAAATCAGAAGGTTTATTCCCAAATATTTAGTTTTAATTAAGCCAATACCATCTAGTTTTGATACATCAATAGAGTAATTCCATTTGGAAAGAAGAGTAAATAAAGAAGATTTTTGGAGATTTAAGTTGTATGTTCAGGATTCCTGATATTTTAATATAGGAGAAGAGATATATATTTACATCATCAAGAGATATATAGTTACATTGTCGGCAAAATCAGTAATAGGACTAGCAAAGTTATGTGGGTAGGGAGTTAGAAAAAAGTTTTGATTGAATTATATATCGAGAGAGGACTTCAATGTACAGATTTAATGGATATAGGGAGAGTGGGCACCTTTGTCAATCTCCATTTCATAATTGGATTTGCTTAGATAGGTTCTTGTTGACTATAAAATTGGTAGAATTGTCATAAAGTATTGTAGTACATTTTATGAAATCTATAGGTAGGCCAAATCTGGGTAAACTATTGAAAATAAATTGAATGTTTATCAAAAGATCTGGATTGATTGATAGAGCTTAGATATTGGTAGTATAGTTAATGTTGAGCAATTGAAGTGATTCAAAAGTTATGGTCTGGTCAGAAGTTTGCCTGTGCTATAGAAAATCAGATTAAAAGGGGAAAATTATAATGGACAAGGCATTTTCATACATCGTTGCATATATCTATATACCCAGGTTAATTAGTACAATAGGTTCATAGATATGTACTAGGCCAATGGCTCTGGAGCCTTTACAAGCTTACCCATAGAAGTGCCCTGGCATTATGCCACTGTTAGTTCCTAGTGTCTATCAAGCAGAGCCACTGGAGTGATCCCAAGGGTGAACTTTTTATTTCCCATCCACTCATCAATATCTGACCCATCTATGAATAGGTCCAATATTATTTTTAATTTATGGCTTCTAATTTATTTGACTTTAATTGATTAAAATAATGTTGGATCTATTCATAGATGGGTCAGATATTCCATATGAACTTATAAAACGGAATATGTGAAGTAAAATATCCATTTGGTCTTTAAAATGTTTGTAAATGTCAGATAGAAAACTGTTTGGCCCAGGTGTTTTACTCCTTTTTAGTCTAGTTACAGAATTATTAATTTTGTGTAATTGAATAAGGCTGGATAACAGCAAGTGACTAGGATTTATTGTGGAAATGTAATAGGGCCTAACTAAGTAATATATGAACATTTTTCAACCATGGGCTCAACTTTATTATGAGTAAATGGCAGTGCCATCAATATAATAAAAATAAAACAAAAAATAAAACAACAAATCATCAAATCAGAATGTACTAAGAATAAGAAAAAACATTAACAGTCAGTAGATGTGGTTAGACCAAAACTAAATCTAATTAAAATCTTGTATAATTCTCCAATATAAAAGCATGGACTACATCTGATTCTGTAAGGTCATCTCATGTTGGTTCACTCCTTCAAATTATGACTCTGAGAAAAATGTGTCCCCAGTTCAATGAGAACTTACCAGTATTCAAAAATCTCTTCAATTAATGTATGTACTTTATCCTTTTCATTGTAGTTTTAGATTTGAAAAGTCATTTGTAACATTCTGAATGCCTAATAAAACAAAACAGCACATCATTATCATTGGACAATTTATAATGAATAACTCTTCTTACAGCTCTGTAGACAGCACACCACAGTAGTGGCACATTAGGACAGGACCAGCATAAGTGACAGTAATGGGCTTCCATGCTACCACAGTGGCAACATCAAGAGTAGACCCTCCATGCACTTACCAAATGATGATGGAGTATATTGCCAACAGTAAAACCATTTTAATGAGCAATCACGACAATTTTTAGCTTTATTAATTGCTGTCAAAGCAGTACTTAAGTACTTACTGTAGCCTAATTACTATAGGTATTTATTGAGAAAACATTACCATAGTATGAGAATTGTATTTACTGTAGTGTGCCTGCTAGAGGTATTTGTTAGCATATTACTGAAGCATGACAGCTAAGTATTTACTATACTGTGGTTGCTATAAGTATTTATTAAACTATCATTTCCAGAGAAAGGAAGAAGGGTTGCATACAAAGACTGTTAAAATGTCCCATGTGACAGTGTATAATAAATAAGTGATCTAAAGACAATGTCTGTGAGTTCAGTGAGTGAATTACTACACTGCATGAGTGATTTAAAAGCAACTCTAAAGAATAAAAACAGTTATGCAAAATAAAATAGCTTTGATGCAAAGATCATTTTGCTTCAGATTCTCACAAACCACCCACCATTTCAAAATAATTTTATTGCAAAACATCTAGTGCACCTAAGGCCCCTTCCTATACCTTATCATGTTTACCAGCTGACAAACTCCCAACCTAACTTAGAACCTTCAAATTCTATGTTTTCCCTAATCAAAAATATTTTAAACAGCCAACTAAACTAGCAAGGAACTCTGCACTCCACAGACCTTCAGACAAAAGAGCATCTCAACTGTGGATTTCCAAGCTTCCAAAAGAGTTTTCAGAAGCACAGCATATTGATTTACATCTACAAGAGGCCAGCAAGCCTTAATTCAGACCTCATGTCCTATGTCTGTGAGACAGCTCATTGCTTATTTGATATGTCCCTAAAGAAGACAATTTCTTAACAAGTTCCACTGTGAGACACGGTTACATAGTTGCAGTCCAGGGGATCATTGAGGAGCCTAGAACAATTTCCCAGTCCCCTCCCCCTCCAAGCACTGGCTGGTTAAGTGACAAACCTGTACCACAGGAACTGCCTGCATCACAGCTTTAACCCTCAGTGCCAACCACCAGAAACTCTTTCATTTGTGCTATAATTTATTTACATTTAAAACAGTCATAGACTACAAGCTTACAAAACAATACATTTCCCAGAAATGCATATATAGCAATCTCCTGCATGCTGTTAACTTTTCTACCCTTTAACCCCCCAACCCCACCCCATCAGTTGCAGCAGTCTTTTATTTATTTATGTATTTATTTATTTAACATTTGAGTATGCAGTAACACATAAACAGCTTTACAAAAGACAACAGCTGGAGTAATTAATGTCTTCAGCTCTGATGCACGGGTTACAATGCCTGTGTGGAGTTTGTATGTACTCTCTGTATCTGTGTGGGGCTACTACTACAACACATGCTGGGTGTTTCTACTTCGACTTCACTGAAGAATGGAGTTGTGGGTAGCAGAACAGACTCTAGAGTTCATCAGAATTAGTGGCAATCAGACTCCAGTGTAAGGATATGGCATTGTTCATAATATCAGTCAATTTCCCACAGCATGTTTATGATAGTAAGGAAAAGAAGGCATCTGAGCAGCAGTTACACGACCTACGAGATAAAGCATGGCAGCACAAGTTGATACTAATAATGGAGGACCTGAATGAACATATTTAGACAGACAGAACAGGATATAAGGACTGTCTCGGTCTACATGGGTGGAGCAACAGGAATAAAGAAGAGATCCATTCTAGACTTCTGTCTGTCAAATTACTTGATGGTGGCCAACCTGTGGTTCAACAAGAGAGATATCATCATAAGATTACATATGAGACTGGCTAACATGCAAATGAGGTACACTTCATTCTAGTAAGGAAAGGGCACTGGGATAGAATCAGAGATTAAAAATCATCCCCATTGAACCATTTGGCCAATAGCATAAACCACTGGTTGCCACAATCAGCTGCAAGCTCTAGTCAGAAGGATCTAAGGTCAACAGAGACTAGGCTGAGACCTGGTAGCTGACTGGACCTCAGCAAGAAGAAGAAATATGTAGAATTGAATGGCACTGCCTCAAAATATCATATGGGAGTACTAAAGAATAGATATACAGCCAAGCCAGACAGGGTCATAGGTTGGTACTAGGCTATCAGCCCTAGGGCCTATACAAGCCTAGCCATAGCAATTCCCTGGCTATTTCTTCCCACACTATTTACTTCCCTGGACCCCTGTCTAGTAGGGTGACTGACGTGATCCCCAGGGTGAATTTCCTTTCTCCCATCCAATCGTCAAGGTTCCTTTTGAAGACGGCCAAAGAGGCACTCTGCTTGACATGTATGGGCAATCTATTCCAGAGTCTGGGGAGTCTCTGGGTCAGGAACCTATCCCTCCAGCATGTTTTGTTTATTGTGATGACAAGGTTTAGATCCTTGGAGCATGTGGCTCTGAGGGATTGGGATTTCTTTAAGTGTAGCATGTCCAGCAGCTCTGGGTTTGACATGGCCTTGTATGTTAAGCAGAGATCGCCTCTGAGTAGACGATATGTGACACAGTATAGCTGGAGTTTTTTAAGGCAGTCAGCATAGGGCATCAGTTTTAGGACTGTGATTCTTTTAGTGAGGTATTTCTGTGGCCTTTCCAGTTGTTGCAGATGTCTTGAGAGGTACATACCAAATGGGGCGTTGTATTCTATAATAGGTCTAATGAGGGATGAGTACAGTGGGACAATGACCTCCTTTTTTCTGGATGAAAAGCCCTTAGTGATGAGGTGTGCCACATATAAGGATTTCCTGACTGTTGTGGCGATGTGGTTATCAAAGGTGAGACCACTGTCCACCTGTGTCCCTAAGTGTCTTATCACACTTTTGGTGTTTAGTGTACTGCCGCCTATATGGTAATTCACGGGTACATGTTTTTTCCCAAAGGGGATAACTATACATTTCTCGGCATTGAGCTTGAGCCCATGGATCTGGCACCAAGCATCTGTTTCTGTAAGGCCCTTTTGTAGAGTATCCATATCATTTGGGGATTCAATAATGGCTCCCATATGGAAATAAGGTACAGAAGGAATGCTGGTGGTAGAATGTCGAAATCCAGGAAGTCATCAAAAGAAAGGCATGCAGGAAAAAGTGGGATATACAAAAGACAGATCGAGCTAAAAAAAGAGTACTGGTTGGCTAACAAAGAGAATGAGAGCAGTTGCAATAGCAAAAAACATGACATCAAGTTGGGAGGGTGGCCTAATGGTTAAGGTGTTTGCCTTACAAACACAAGGTGCAGGGTTTGAGTCTCACAAGGGATAATTGGCTAGGCTTAAAATGGCTCACATGGGCAGTTAGCTTAGTACTAATCTATGAACCTATGAATCTATGAACCTATAATCAGAGGCACTTTACCAATTTCTGGAATGGGGACTCAGCAGATGGCACAAAATCTGTCAAGTTGCAAGGCAAAGACAAAGAAAAAAGATGGCCATTACATACCCTTCATAAGGGATGCAAGCAACAGCCTGCTCCCCAAACCACATGACATCAAAAACAGATGGAAGGGGTACATCCAGCAGCTTCTGAATGAAGAAAAACCTATGGAAGCTGTATTGTCCTAGACACCATCTGCAATGAAAAAAAAAATAGGAGCCCACCCTAAAAAGTAAAAACAGCATTAAGGTAAATGAAATCTGGGAAAGCAGTAGGCTCATATGAGATTATTGTAGATATGATTAAGATGTTGCTTGAATTAGGAGGGAGAAATGGCTCCTGGGGTACTCATAGCAGAATGGAGAGAATGGTATATCCCAGATGACTGGAGAATAAGCATTCTAATGCACATGTACAACAACAACACAGTTCATTCACAACTGTGGGCAGTATAGAGATATCAAACTCCTGTCACACTACATGAAATTTCTGGACAGGGTGAAAATATAGAGTAGAAAGTAAGATGGGAGATAAGAAATTTGGATTCAGATCATGATGAAGCACAACTGACCTGATGTTGAAAAGGTAGAGATGAAGATAGGGTCCAACTGGGCATTCCTAGATTTGGAGAAAACACAAGAAGGTATCAAGAAAGCTGATTTGGACAGTCCTATGATTATTTGATGTCCCAGAAACAGAATTAATGCAGGCTGGGTACAAGACCCCAATGCCACAAACACAAACAATGTTTGGACTTGTAGAGGGTTCCCAGTGGAAGTGGGTGTTCATCAGGGTTCAGCTCTGATTCCATTTGTAATGAACTATATTAGCAATCAGAGTGGAGAGGAAAGATCAACAAATCTGGTATATGCAGACAATGTGGCATTACATGCAGGCTCTGAGCAAGAACAATGAGGCATTACAGGCAGACTATAAGAACAATGAGGCATTACAGGCAGACTCTGAGCAAGAACTTCAGCAAATGTTAGGGGAATGGAATACAAAATTGAAGGCACGTTGAATGAAAGTGAGTACAGATATGAGAGCTGTAATGGCAGCAAATGAGGGAAATCAGAAGAAGCTAAGACATGAGAGAGAAAAGGAATAGATGACTATGTTAATAGCTCCAAGTAACTGGGAGGGGTGGTTGAGGAAAAGCAAAGACTGAATAAGAAAGTCAGAGGTAGAATCACAGGGGAAAACTGGCACAGAGTTTTAGGGAAGTGTTTCAGAGAAGAATGCAAAATAAGCTGAAAAGTAAGGTGTACAAGTCAGTGGTGTCACCAGTACTACTGTATGGTACAGAAACCTGAACAGTGAAGGCAGAGCAGAGGAGAAAGCTAGAGGTGATGGAGATGAAGTGCCTGTAACAGGTGGTAGCATGCACACTGTGGCAGGGGAAGAAATGAGGACATCAGGGCAGAAGCCCATGTAGCTCCAGTTATAGAGAAGTTCAAAGAGAACACATTATAGTGGCATGGGTACAGCTGCTGGAAAGCAGCAGACAATGTGGTGAAGGTTTGGGATAGACAGGAAGGCAAGAGGCAATGAGAGCATCGAGGAAAGAGATGGGTGTCTAATGTGAGAAATGACCTGTGACAGCCAGGCATGGCAACTGAAGGTAAGACAGTGGCATACAATGCAAAGAGAACAGTTAATGCGCCACTGTGTAGAAAACGAGAGAGGAAAGGTGTTGATGAACAACACATTTCAAAATAAATACAAAAATTGTCTAAAGTCATGTAAAATCTGAGTACAGCAATGGTTCAGAAAACAAAGAAAGTGGATGGAAAGAAGAGTCATTTGCAAGGAAAAGCTTTTAAAAAGTGAAGTTTGAGAAAAAATTGCATTGCTGAAATTGATAGATACACAGGATGCAAAGTAAAACTTCTTTGAGAGGCCACACCATGGTAATAGGTAGAGGTGCCAACACAGAATGTGATTGGATCGTTCATTGGATGTAGCAGAGATTGAAAAAGATGATGAGTAGATACGGTGAGTGAGAGAAAGGTTGGGGGAGGTAAGAGGATGTGGGATTATTGCCATGAAAAGAGGCTATAAAGTGCCAGTATACAGTTTGAGGCTGGGCAGAGGATGATACAGAAGGGATGTGAGGTGAAAAGGCATGAAAGAGACAGACAGTGAGTGAGAGAGAAATCAGGGTAGTGAGTCAGGAGATGTTGAAGGGGAATAGCAGGATGTATCACAAATAAGCGGGAATGTGAGAAGAGTAGGTAGTGGTAAGGAAAATGATAAGGGAAAGGAAATGATTTAAGGAAGAGGGGTATTTGACACAGAGTTTCCATCAGTATAGTGTCCTTGTATAAGGTGAGGGACAGCATCGTTTATAGTATGCTGTGGGTGAACATGCTTTTTTGTCAAGCCAGGAGTTGAGCAGAAGCAGAGCACAACTATGTGTTTATTGGGTGGTGTTTTAATTAAGACTTGGAATATTTTGCCTGAGGTATTTTAAGGACAAGGGGGTGGAATTCCAGATGTTAGAGATAGGGGAGGAAGAGTCATCAGCTGAATTATTTGGTTATTAAGAGCAATTTTTTACCTACTGAGTGAAGAAGCCTCTTACAGTAGTGTTGAAGGATGTCAGTTAGGTTACGGCATCCTTCAGGTTTGTGAATTAATTTGTGTGTTAATAATTGAAAGAGTCAGGGAATGAGGCAGTTTTAGCCAGTGTAGCTGCTTTAGTGATAGACAAACCCCGGGATTCATGAAGCTTGCGCCAGGCGCATGCATAGCGTAGGCATTATAACGCCAAATATGGCCACCGAGCGATTCAGGTACGATCCAATTCCATGTGCACTACAAGCGTACCCCACATCTGCGCAGCCCCCAGCGTAGGTATGCAAATCACCCCATGTGCAGTGTTGCACCATGCAAATGAAGGCATATAGCGATTCATGAAGTGGTGCAGGCGTAGCATACGCCCACAGAAATGTAAACCAAAAAAAACGGTTTACATTTTCCCAAACATAACATCGGAGCTATGGAAGAGGGCCAGACCCAGGTATCACAACGTGAACATATGCCAATGGCAAAATACACAGCCAATGGCATAAGAAAAGATGCACAATGCGTATATAACAACATTTAATGTCATGTCCACAGTAACGCACAGCAGAACCGCAGGGCATGTGTGCGGAAGCTGTAACATAAAGAAATAATATAAAAATGTCATAAAATCGCAACGTAATAGAAATCAGGTTTACAGCATAATACACAATGGTAGGCATGGAACACCACAACCAAGTTGCAAGGGTTGCTAAGGGCTTGCGATAGTGTTCGGCACGGTAACTATGAATTAGTAGTCAATGCCATGCAAATGAGGCAGATAATACTGAATCGCAAATGTCCCGCCGGATGAAGGTTGTACCATACGGCGCAGCGGTATAACACCGAGGAGTGGCTGAGAGGAGATACATGACATCAGCAGAGGGGTGTGCCACCATAGCACTAAGCACATTGGAGCAGTGCAAATCTGGCCTGTCCGTTGCTAAGCAAAGCTGCAGGACAGGGGTGGGGAGGAATCGTTTAGCTGAGAGCACACATGGTGGCCAAAAGCGCATGTGTACGAGGATGGAAACGTGCCCGAAACCCAGTAATCAGACGCACGCGCCACAAACAATAGCATAAACAGGAAGGACAGGGGAAGAAAAGAAGGAAATGCGGAAGTAGGGTAATCGGAGTAGTAATGAGCAATCAACACCAATCAACCCACGAAGGCCAATCGACGGCAGCTGACAAGTCCGCTTGCAGAAACCTGCAAAACAGGATAGGGGAGGCATGTGAATGCAAAGAAAGCAGGGGAGGTATTGGATTGCAAAGATAGGAGACCTGACACAGCAGAGCAAAGCAAACCGACAACAGACCGGCAGTAGCACACATAATGCAAGATACGCCAGGTCCAGGAAAGCACAAATGAAAGTAGGCTGCAGGATGCACGCCAGAAAATGGTAGGTGCAATGCGCAGAAATGTAAAGGGAAGGTCAAGAGGTAATCCACAGCAGGCAAATGTAATTCAACACCAAAGGCACCACAATAGTAGTCCCGGCAGTAAAACACATAACGTAACCTGTAGCTACGAACGTACATACACACCCTATGACATCATCGGTGTTCACAGCACAATAGTATAAAGTGTGTAAGCACCCAACACACACCTGTGTATTCCCAAACACCGCACCATAGGTGTAAACACACGAGGAACTTTTAAAATGTACATGTTGGGAGCTGCCATAGCTGTGATTCATCAGCGTCAGAGACTGACGGTGTTGTTGAGGATGATGCCGACAACCACCGCAGGCCTCGGAGGAGAAGGAGAGTGTTCAGACCAAGGGTAACTTACCAGGGGCTACATGACCTGGAGATAGTAGAGTGTTACAGGGTGGACAGAGACATCTTACAGCAAATAGTGGAGCTGTGCCGGCCACGCCTGAGAACCAGAAACAACAGAGGGGAACCCATACCAGTGGACACGAAGGTATGTGTAAGCTTGCGAATAATGGCCACAGGTACCTTTCAAAGGCCAACTGGAGATATAATGGGTATCTCACAGGCATCAGCATCCAGGGTACTACACCAGTTCCTGGATGCCATGTTACCACATGCTAATGAGCAGATATACTTCCCCAGAACTCAGGAAGAGTTGGCCAGCAATATGCATCACTTCCACCGTGTGGCACAATACCCGGAGGTACTGGGTGCGATAGACTGCATGCACATACAAATCAAGTCACCACCTGGTGAGCAGGGTATGCGCTACATAAACCGCAAGGGATTTCACTCCATCAACTGCCAGGTCGTGTGCAATGCCCAGGGCATTATCATGGATGTGTGTGCTGGCAGCCCTGGAAGCTACCATGACTCCCATATCTGGCATGCCTCACAGCTGTATCAGGTATTTGTCAGGGGGGACATCCCACATGGCCATCTCGTGGGGGATGCTGGCTATGCACTGGAGCCGTGGATGATGACTCCCATCAGAAATGCACACACACCCATGCAAGAACGCCATAATGAGGCACACGCACAAACCAGAATCATCATAGAGCGTGTGTTCGGGATGCTGAAATCACGGTTCCGGTGCTTGGATACATCTGGTGGAGCCTTGCAGTACTCTCCAGGCACGTGTGCCCACATCATCATAGTATGTGCCATGCTACATAATATGATCCTGTGGAAGCAGCTGCAGCAGGGACAAAATGGTGAAGGCCCTCATAGCCCACCACAATTGCCAAGGCCAGTACAGGCACAGAGGGATTCAGACCATGAACACACTGTGCCAGCCCCAGTAGGCAGACGGAGGAGTGCCCAATATGCCTACGCCTTGGCAAAGAGGGAACGTATAGCACATACTCTGACCGTGTAGGCCCCTATGGACTGACACCTCTCCACCTGCACACACAGTAAAATGGATGGCACACAAACATGATCACCTGTAAATTGTAATGTATAGGTGGCCCAATGTGTGACTCCTACATAGGCAGCCCTCAAAGATTGTAAACACAACAGCCAGTGCAACACGGAATGCCAACACCTGAACAGTACATGGGTCCTACAGCATATGGTGGTGCTGTGTGCCTGTCACGTTCCCCACAGATATATATATATATATATATATATATATATATAGATATATATATATATATAGATATATATATATGTACACATATGCATATATATGATACAGATAGAAAGAGCAATAGAGGGATATATGGTGATATAGATGGATTCAGCGATATCTGCAAATATGATAGATAGACCAACGACATTCATAACATCATGGAGGTACAAATAAATAGGATACCGCCAACCAAGGAATGTGTAACATACCGACATGCGTAACCACGAGGCTGAAAGACCGATAGAACACAGTACCAGAACAGTACATCCGCGAGTAATAGTATGATGATATGAAGGGATGGTTAGTCACCGCTGACGGTGTCGTGGTCCACGTAGGTACTGAGTTCAACTGAGTCTGTGAGTGCCGTGGTCTGTGTAAGTGTACTTCGAGGGTGCCGTGTGCATTTCTGTGTGACTGTAATGTGTGTGTGTCCGCAACATGTGTATGTTGGTGCCAAGTCAGAGGCAGACCAGTATGGTAGGTGTGGGTATAGCTAGACGTAGGCATACGGTTACTACCTGTACCACAGTAGGAGGGACATCCCCACCCTGGGCAGGTGTGTCCTGACATAAAACAGTACAAAGGGCAAATGTCCGAGATGGTATATGTCCCATATATAATGTAACAGTCGTATTTAATAGTCATGCCTGTATGTAAGAAACTTAAATGTCACATGCAATATGATAGGTATCCAAAGTCACACAACAATAGGTATGTAGTGAGGATAAAAGTATGTGCTACCTGTGTACTGACCGTGGCCATGTGTTGGCCTGTAAACACCGCTTTGTGTCCCGCAAGTGTCCAACAATGACCATATGATAAGGTGGCAACCCATGGCAAACAGGCTCTTTTAACAACACAACCACAATGACTGCAAATATCTGGGACAGAAATACAAGGGATAGCTGTCACCTACACATATCCCCTGATATATCGCTGCAATTACGGAGGTATACAAGTAGTAAGCTCACCTGCAGATGATATAGAAACCAATTAACAATGGCCCAACGTACAATCCCGTAACATAAGTCTACTAACTGTTAGCTCTCTAATCAGGGACGGAGCCCACACACATATATACGGATTATGTAGAAATGCAAGGCCCACAAACTGTATATGTTACGTACAACCACCGACATCCCCCACACTAGAAACTAAAGCAATACAAACTGTAATAGCAGCACATACATCCAGTCAGTCAATTACATCTGCAGAACCCTCAACATACTGTGTGAGAGACACAATTAAAGGCGACATGCAAAATTGCAGGCGTAGTATAATGGAACAAACAGCCAGGTTACAGGTATTGATTGCAATACTCCGTTATCAGACGTCAGGATGACAGGTACACCCACATATTGAACCAAATACTCTACCTGTCACACACAATCCACGGGGAACATGAATCCAAACTATACTTGTCTCCATGCATAGCAGTTGCAGTTACACATAACAAAACACAATACAGACCGTCTCCCCGAAGGTAGGGCAAATAGGCAACGCCCAAGTGGAGAATCCAATTATACCCCACTGTCACTGCGTAATTGGTGAATGGAGTAGCTGCACAGCTGATATGCAAGTAATTAGTCACTCAGGAACACCAATTGGTGGGAAGAATCCACATGTTTCAGGTATCGACGTATATAAGGATGACTTGCCAGACATTCAAACCGTATGCTCATACCAAAAAACATTGGAAACGCTGTGAGAGAGATAGAATCAAACCGCCGTAACTACGACAAGGTATGTAGAATGCCCAATATGTAAGGTTATATATAGCATGATCTGTATTAATTAGTTTTACTGTATGTATAGCCTGGTTTGCATTAATTAAACGTGTCCGCAATGCATAAAGTGGGGAAAGGTATTTATGTAGTGATGTCTTGCCGAGCATACTAACACTTGTAGAATCTGTGCGTCCAGCAGTGGGACACAAAGTACATAGCACAGACACCAGAAGGGATGCTATATGAGGCCATTACACAGAACAATGCCATACAACCCGCCATCAGTGGTAGGGTATGTCCAACAAGGACGTGCCATAGCAGAGGATAGTATATGTTGATCTACTGTCACAGCACACATGTGTACGGGCAAATAACGTTAGTGACATATGTAAGGTGGTCCTGCTGAGCAAGTATGCTTTGCATCATGGGATACTATGTGAAATATGTGCAATGTATAGCATTATAGGTAGATATGACAAATATTCAACACAGCATAACAGGCATAACATGCATACTACAGGAACCGTCTATCGGTATGTACAATAACAGGATACATATGGCCTGTAGGTATGGGACATAGTAATAGCATGATAGCTAATCTAAATGGAAGGGCTACCAAGTAACCATGCACAAAGGACAAGTAATAGCTGCACAGGTGCATAGTGGAGTACTATGCAGTCTGTCAAGTCCATGTATAAGCACAACTACAGTGTTCACACTAGTGGCACCTCTCCAGGGTAGTGCCCTGTGAAGAGCAGAGCCAGGCATCACCTGCACCACTGCACAGTACAGCCACTGCAGTGATCCCAGGCCTACATGTGTCTCCCAACCACCAAGGGAGGTATCACATGAACAGTGCTACTGAGTGTCCCTGCGTGATGTACTGAGGACTTATGTTCCACAGCATGGTGAGTGTCCAGTCTGGGAATGTAACCCAGAAGCACATCCCACTCATTGTGGCATGTGTGCACATATCCATGAGCATGTTGCTCACAATGGCCTCTGCTTATGTTGCGTATGAGGAGTATATCCATCAATAATGTTGTGGACATGGGTCCTGTCTGATCAGCAGAGGTCATGCCTGAGTATGTAGTATGCAAATGTGTAGAGATGTGGTGTCCGTAGTGCAGCCGCAAATCGGCACTGTCGGAGCTCAGTAAACATCATGGTGTGTTAATGTTGTGGCATGTAAAGCTGTAGCTGTTGTGTAAGGTACACCCTAAATGGGGTGGTGTACCCTTGAATGTGTGTAGATGTCATGTGTTCAGAGGTACAATGGGTGCCTATGTACCAGTTACACACCCAGTATAGATAGGTGTGGCCACGTAGGAGGATATCCACGCCACAGTGGCAATACGGTAACCACAGGAGTGGGTGCGACATATGTGTGTACTGCAAACATGTACAATGTGATATGTATGTAGGGGACCACCATCCATGTGATAGTCAGTGGGTGAATGGTGTAATGCAAAGGTGATGTGCATGCACCTTGTGTCATGCTGCTTGCTGCCATGATAGTCATATTATGTATCTGTCACAGCGACATCCGTATGGTTGGAGTCAGTATCAGCTGGTGGAGCAATCATGGTGCTTGGTATGTAGGGGTTCTAAAGCCAGGCAGGGAAAGTCCCCTGTGCCAGCCTGTTCCACAGGGAAGCATATACATAACATGAAGGGTCCTATGACTGAGGACCGATGTATGCCAAAGTACCCGACATGTAGTAGGTGCTATGGTATGCTGGCCTCAGTGTGTGTCCTGTCCATGAGCCACATAGCATAACATTGTGAGACACAGGGTACGATGTGCAGGTGGATGTGTATGTTGTCAATACCAGAATGGGGAATGGTGCTGAAAGGCAATGAGAGGACAATGTAGGATGTGTGGACTCCCGTACCATCAGCAACTGCCCTGGTAACTGTATGAAAGGAGTCCACCATGGGTAGGGGCCATGCTCTGGCCTTAACAAGCCCAACCCGGGTGGCAGCAGAGGATGGGAGACCAACAATGTCTCTGAGAATGACGTCCCTGATGATGTGCCCCATAGCCACACAGAACAGTCCAGTCAGGTGTGTAGGACTATAGTCCCACTCGTGCAATGCGGTGCCACCTGTGTGTAGTGTGATAAATGCTACCGTGTGCCATTCATGGTCTACAATGTCTGAAACAAGGCTATTACTGAATATGGTGGCCTAGTGGTGAGACATGTAATTCGGAGGTTGGTGGACATCACAGCCTGGGACGTTGGAAGGTGACATGGGGCCAGTGTCCCAGGGCACATAGAGTGTAGGTCAGTACTGTGTAGGTGTGACCACAGGGACACCACAATGTTCATGTATGGATTGTGGCCCTGTAGTGAGTGAGAGGGTGTACTGTCAGCATTGAATCCATCCTCCAGCATGTTGCCAACAATACCTGGGTCTGCAATGTTCCTGAGTGACTGTTGTATGTGACAGCAGATGTGGGTGTTGCCATCGAATACTGACATACCACCATAATGCCTGGTGGTACACCCCGGAATGTGTGGCAGTCATGTTTACGTAGCTAGTCTGGGAGTATGTGATAAGGGACCCTGTGGCCCCACCACGGTTGACCAGTGAGCCACCCCACACATGGGAATGTACACCACTGTGCAACAGCCTACACCTGTTGTTGTACATCATATGTCTGTGGAACATGACCATCAGAGTGGCGTCTGTTATCTGGTGTGTACCATCATGGCTCTGTGTGGAATAGCATGATCCATGCAGTTGTGTACATGCTAATTAAGTGCACTGGGGTATGTGTCAGCATTTGTATGTGCATTGTCCATCTGCACGGGTGTCATGATGTCAACAACCGCTGTCAGCAGACGTCTGTAGTAGGTGTAGTAGTACACATGTACTGTGTACGCTGTGATGGGTGTGTTTCCGGCATGTGGCTAACACGGTAGATTAGCATATGTTTGGAATCCACCAATGAGGGGATAACCCCAGGTGTGTGACATCAGTCACATGGTGGTAGTGTCCATGCCAAGGGTAATGTAGGTCCTGGAGGTGGTGTGTATGTGTTGATCCAGCTGAGTGGAGGGTATGACTCATGGATGTGTCGGTACATGAGTGGCTATCCCAGTGAAGTGTGGGGTAGTGTCAGTCACACATTAGTAGTAGCTGAGGCCCACTGTCCACTATACCACCATAGAAGGTATGTTACCCATGGGGTATGATGTTGACTCTGACGCTTGATACAATGTGTATAGCAGTCCCGGACACAGTTAGTTGCACGTGGAGCACCTCTGATGCATTGTGCTAAGCAACTTTCCAGGATGTGTGGCAACATAGTGGGATATGGGAACCCCTCAGCTGTGGGTGTGCCGGTCCAGGTATGTGCCTGGAAGGTATGGTCCGTCTATAACCTGTCATTGCAGGTGTGCTCTGCAGAGCCTACAAGCAGGTCCCAGTCACTGCAGAGATGTTGGAGTGGTGCATTATAAGGTGTGCCTTGCCTGCGTGTGTCACAGGGGAAGATGCAAGCAATGTGTCACATGACCCTATGTCGCGCATGCCAGTTACCGCCCTGCCGGTGACAGTTATTGGAAGCTGTGCAGGACAGGCAGTATAGAAGCAGCAAGAGACTAGCATGTGAGCTGTACTCCCAGGGCCGACAGGTGCAAGTCATCTGTGCCACAGCATTGTGTTTGACCAGGACAGTCATAGCGGACAGATACCACATGCTTGTGGAATGACAATAGGAGCATACGCAACTGTTGCAGTGACACAGTTGGTCACTGTACAGTGGTATCGTGTCCGGACGAATGCAAAATGCTCCCCAGGGCTAGGCCCATACCCTCAGGGCTATAAGACTGGTGAGCTATTGCATGTCCCTGCACACGTAGTCTGTGAAGTGGCATCACAGGGCAGTCACACTAACATGGCGAATGACAGACATATCATACCTGGTGAGGTGTGGCATGGGTGCATAGGTTATGTTGCAGAAGCAGTTACCCGACAGCAAGATGTAAGTGACTAACGCCTTGTGTAGCCTGCTGTGTGGAACTGCAGTGTGACACCCTACAGAGTCAGCTATGACTGGTGTGTTGTGAATGTTATAACACACTACTGGCTGTATGTGGTGGGCACACATGAGTCTGTGGGCTATAAGCTGGTGATGTTGTCTTCCATGATGGGGGCTACCTCTGGTGCCTACAGTGAGTATGGGGACGTACTGCACAGGTTGTCCTCGTAGGCGTGGCCAGTGGTGTAGATTATGCGAGACAATGTGATGGGTGGGGTGTGTTGCGAATGTTACACATCACCAAATGACTGTCAGGTGCAGTCAGGGTTAGCGACAGCATTACCCCCAGCCATAGCTGCCATCCTCCTGTCCCCAAAATGAGGAACATTAGCCCTCATACAGTGTGACAAATGGGCGAAACATGGAACACTTACAACTGGCTTACTAACAGCGTCAACTAGGAAGGGCATATGATGGCTAAAATAGGCTGGACTTATGAATAAAACAGATATTCCAATGAATTAATATGATTCTCATCTATCTAGCCATGGCTAGCAGGTAAACTATGTACAACAATGAATGTGTGATGTACCCTTCCAATGTGGAACCTTGAGGAACATGCACCTTTTAGAACCCCAAATGAGGTACGTTCCCCGTAATGAGGTACACCTGAGAGCTATGGCCCAGCACGGCTGCAGACGTGCATCCCCTACAGGCTGTAGTGCCATATGTTGGGAAGTGAGCATTGAATGTGTACATGACACAATTGCTCTATTGCCACATGTACGACATATCCCTCATATAGACAGGCAGTAGCACTGGTATGTGACAGTTGGACATGCCTGCATATACAACCATGTCCCACAGGATGTGCGTTACGTGTGTACAACAGCTGTCGTACCTTAAGCAAGCTGGGAAGTGTAGGACAGCCAGTGTACCTGTGGGAAGTAGTGTGGAATGGGCGCTATAGTAATCAGTAGCTCATGACATGCTCACATGTTCTGAACAAGTGCCTAGCATGACCATACAATACAGATAGGGTGTTGGATAATATCAACCCACAAGAGGTGATGACAGTCATTTAGGGTGGCACCGCATTATAACCCTGCTGAGTATGGTGTGCATGTCCATGAACCATTAGCACTGTAGATGTTAGCAGTACATATGTACAAGATAGCACGGATATCTGATTACAAATACCTTTGCATGTCACATGTGTGTTCCACCAGTGGCCGGTTGACAGACCCACAACTACAAAAGGTGAAAAAGTGACATGTGTACAGCACATCTGTGCCAGATACAGTAGAACAGGGTTAATGTGTTGTACCCCACCCTCATTGTAGCCCATACCACACAGACAAATCTTAGGCATCTGTGTATGTGAGGCTGTGAATGGCCATGACCTATCAGTTTAGCTGTGTCAGTGTTGTGAACAACATACAGAATGGGCTGTGTGTGTGAGGTGTGTCACATATGTGCACAGTCTGATGGATGATACCAGCAGTGTCACCGCTAGGTGAACATCCCTGTACCCATAAACTGCTACCTAGGCTGTGGTCAAAATTATGGACACTGTGTAAGGGATGGTGCTGTGCAGGGCACCCCCGACATGGTGACGTCTCCAGGCCCCTTAGGTAGTCATCTGGGGTACCCATGTCATGTCAGGGTGCCATCCATGAGCACGGAGATCACTGGCCAGGCATATACAGCACTGTGGTGACCAATATTGGATCACATACCACCTGTAAGGGGTAATGGCTATGCATGGATGTGCGAGAACAGCCTTCACAATCCAAACCTTCACTATGCAGCATGCCGTCTACCTTGCAGAAGGACATTTGCTACACCATGATGATGGACATGCTACATGTCCATATCCTGATCTATATGACATATGCCATGGACATCCACCATTCCAATACTAGGATCACCACAGGCTGGACAGATCCCTGTGCCATACATGTGACATACTCCTGCCATTCCATGCAAGCCTGTCCATCAAAGCTGCAGATGTCATCCCAGTTATACATGGTGTGATGGCCGCATGGTAGATGTACTATCAACTGACTGGATCAGTAATGTGGCACTGATGCAGCTTGCGGTGGCACAATGGCCGTCTGTAACAGCGTGGAAACCACGCCCGCACATGCTATGGTTGATGACCAACCCTGCGAATGTCGTCTGACTATCCATTGCCCCATGTCTATCACATGTGTAATACAGGCGATCCGTGTCAGGATGTTGAACAGTTGTACAGTGCTGTGTAGATGTATATGGCAAAACACATGCATGTACAGGTGTCCATGCGTATGTGTGCATTGTCACTGCTCAAGTCCATTCCGGCTGTGTCTGTGTTGATATGTGACATATACACAGCATCCAGGTCAACAGTAGTACCGTGGACACATCGAGGCATGTGCAGATAGGTAAGAACACAAGTGCAGGCAGATAGACATGCCCACAGCAAGACAGCATTTACATGGAGTATGAACACTGCAATGAGGCAACACACATATATGGTGATGATATCCAATGCATAATGGGTGTGACATGTGTGACACAAACACGTCAGTCGTGTCAGTGTCATGGTGCTTTGCAAAGATAACTGTGCAGATGCAGTAGATGTCATAGAAATGTATGTGCAGCAGTATCTCTGTACATCTCTGAAACTGTGACCTGTCACCATCATTATGTTTTACAGATAATGCCCCATACATGCCTCCCAGCATACACCCGCCAGGAGGATGATGTCCTCATCCCACTGCTCCATAACAACTATGACTTGTTGTTCAGCCATGTGCCACAGCATGCCCAGCAGCGGGATGACCTGTGGCAGGATCTACGCAGGAGGGTGAACGATGTGGGTGGCCATAACCGCACCTACCAGCAGGTGCGCAGACACTGCATGGACCTGATACGACATGCAAAACAGCATGCCACTGCAATCACCAGGGAACAAGGTGGAACAGGTGGTGGGCCACCAACCCAGCCCCCACTCACACACACCGAGGAGCTACTGGCCAGTCTGGGGACACCCAGGAAACAGCATCCAGAAACACTAGCTGCCATCGTGGAGGTGGGTGTCTCCCAACCAATGAGCCTGGAGTTGCCTGGTAAGTCAGTAATGCACATATGGCTATTATATCCCATGTAGTTGCATGTGTCACTGTACATAATGTAAAGTAACAACATATGCCAGGTATGTGAACACACATGCTGCATAGTACAGTATGCTATGTTGTGTATGCACACATGTGCATACTATATGCTATTACACAGGTGAATGTGTGCACATGCACAGTGCAACCTGTGGCTGTCATACAGTCATGGATAATGTACATACTGGTGTGTCACCCCTATACAGGTACCTCTGGCGTGCCGCACAGACATGGTTCCGTTGCAGGTGAGACTGTCATCAGTATCAGGCATGTTACAGTGTAGATCTATTTGCCATGTGGCCAGTTAACACTTGCACACCTGATGTTTGTTCCAGTCAAGATATGCAGGTCGCACCAACATGCATTCACACATGCCACCCATGTGCAATATATGCAAACGTAATGATACACAGACTTGAAACCACAGTACATGTCATTGCGACATGTGTGGTCAGCTGTGCATACAACGGTGGAGGTGTTCTACAATGGAGGCATATGTAGTATGCATTGGAACAACATGTGTGGTACGCACACAGTACCACACAGTGAGCTGTGATATGGGCAGCCCACAAGTGTCACCATTGTGTCATATGCCCCCGCATCAGGTGCACATACTGTGATGTGCCACCAGACATGTCCCAGACATGTAGTGTCCTGTCTGCAATATTGTCACACTATCACATGACCTATACCCCACATACCAAACATACAACCCGTTGTCTGCATAGACCTGTGGAATGTGACATATCTGACATGTATGGGTGTATATTATATGGGACCACACAGAAATGTGGAGAAGATGCCCATCACACACAATGGCCACCACATGTGCACACATGGCCATGGGGGATGGCCAGAGACATGTAACCACACAGTACATGGGATGTGTATACACCCTGTTGCACATTGTCCACACATGGTCCAATTATAGCCCTAGTTGACCGATTATACAGTTGATGTGGTACAGTGGACAACCTAAAAGCCTGTGCACAGCTACTGGAGGTGTCACTGACGTCTACCATATATGATCTGTCGAACATCACAACTGTGTTGCAGTTATGGCTATGCAATGTGTACACATTATGCATTCTACAGCAACATACATGCCTCATGTTGCCATACAATGGCACAGTGTCTGTACTTCACACTGTAGAGCAATGTAGACAGCTCACACTACCCTCCCGTGCTTATGCACATTTAATAAACATGCATTCTATCTGTAGGGCATACACACAACACTGCAATGTGAAGCCCATTATGATGCTGTACATGCGTCAGGACACCATTGTGTCAAACATGTATGCATGTTAATGCACATGTCAGCAAATTACATGTCAAGGACACGTCAGACGTGTACTGTTATCCTGTTCTAGCCCACATGGTGTATCACGGAGATGCATGCATACTACCATGATTGTGTGACCTGCATGGCTACTGATATGACACTTGCTTGCTGTAGTGTGCACCCCAGGGAGGCATGCTTACTAACACTATTAATGTCTGAGCTGCATGCCCTCTGCTCTATCGCAGGCATGCTGCATGCCATCTGACAAATCATATGCATGGTGTGTCTGTGTGTGTGTCTGTGTGTGTGTGTGTGTGTGTGTGTGTGTGTGTGTGTGTGTGTGTGTGTGTGTGTGTGTGTGTGTGTGTGTGTGTGTGTGTGTGTCTGTGTGTCTGTGTATCTGTGTGTGTTGTGTGTGTGTCTGTGTGTCTGTGTGTGTCTGTGTGTGTGTCTGTGTCTATTGTAGTTTACAGTATTTCTTTGCATTCACAGGTGATGTAGGTGCGTTACCCTCCTGCGGTCCATCTGATGTTAGTGTCCCCACAGATACTAGCGGTGATGAACATATGCATGAGGTACAGGCAGGGTTGTCAGGGGCTGAATCTGTGCCAATGGTTACCATCCCAGCTATGTCCCCCTCTTCCCCGCACACAGTTCTGCTGCCAACACGTACTGCATCACCGGTGGTCATAGAGGAAGGACAGTCAGCGTCTGTTGGCATGGGACAGGAACGTGTGGTGGTTACAGAAGGTGTGTCTGCACACCATGGTGTCAGTGTAATGACTGCAGATGTGCCACACAGGCATGTGGCCGGTGCTGCTCGTAGGAGGACCTCTGGCAGACATGCACCTGCAGGACAGAGCACAGCAGCTGGTATCACCAGATGCATGTTCCAGACTGTAATGGTGGCACAGGCACGTGCTGAATGGCAGAACAGAGAAGGGCAGAGGCTGCAGAGGGCTGCTATCCACACCCTAAATGACAACATCCAGGCATTGGCGAATGCTCAACAGCAGATTGCTAATGTTCTGGATAGGCGACTAGGTGAAATGG
The DNA here is from genome assembly GCF_019279795.1 of Protopterus annectens. Taxonomy (NCBI): domain Eukaryota; kingdom Metazoa; phylum Chordata; order Ceratodontiformes; family Protopteridae; genus Protopterus; species Protopterus annectens. The sequence goes on from NC_056726.1 coordinate 1,545,246,751, forward strand.
TCGGTATCCTTGACCGAGGCATGGCAATCCACGAGCGGGAACTGGCTGTGCTGGAACACCTGGTAAGAGTGAGGCATAGGCCATGTAGACGTAGGCCAGCAACACCACCTAGTGTAGGTCGACGTGACCATGCCACCTCACATGTCCACTCCCATAATGCCGGTAGCAGTAGCAGTGCAGCTGCTGCTGCGCTGTCAACACCAGGACACAGCAGGCCATGTGGACGTGGCCCTGGACGGTCTCAGCAGGGACACGTTTCCAGCGGACATGTGTCGTCGGACAGTAGCCACTCTGTACCTCCACCTGGTAGTGCCCGTGCAACCCCAGGCAGGCACAGGTCACGTGGCCATGGACAGACACAGTGAGCTGTAAAACCTGCACTGTACAATCTGGGACTGTCAATTATACCCCATGTAGGCATCACAAATGGCAGAACTGTGTACACACATACACGCACACAGCAAACACAACTGCAGGGCTCCACAACACCCACATGCATTCTGCACAGATATGTCCAGTCAACTCACCGGCCCTTACACACACACATGATGTTATCCATTGGTGCAGCCTATGCCCCTGGCAAACATATCACCCTGTGCATATGATGAAGCCTGTGCCGCATCCCTGTCATCCACACCATTGGTGCAGGATTATGCACAAATATTCTGATGCACAGGGTGAACAGCATAGTGAGAGGTATATGTAATACCTGTGTATGCATAGTGAGAGATGTGTATGTCACAGTGGTTGTGTGCAGCCTATGCCCCTGGCAAACATATCACCCTGTGCATATGATGAAGCCTGTGCCGCATCCCTGTCATCCACACCATCGGTGCAGGGTTATGCACAAATATTCTGATGCACAGGGTGAACAGCATAGTGAGAGGTGTGTATGCATAGTGAGGGATGTGTATGTTGCAGTGGTTGTGTGTGAATACTGAGTTGTGTATGTGACATAGGTTTGTGTACTGCCGGCATGCACCAGTCACACCATGTAGTGCAGGTGCAGCATGCATTGTGATGTGTTCACGGTATGTGTCTCGGTTACATCTGTAGCAGCATGTTTGTTGTGATACCCTGGTTCCCTCCTATGGTGTACTTGCATGTGCCTACAGGTAGCAGTGTTTGCAGTACCCCACGTGTAACTGTGGGGTACACACAGGCATGTCTGGCAATATCAGCATGCTACATGTACCCTCATCCTGACTGTTGGACACAGAAACATGACACAGATGTCTGCACATATACTGCACCTGACGCATGTGGTCGGTGCCACAGGCTACACTAGACAGAGACATGACATACATAGCAGGACACATTACAGGTATGGTGACATGGTGCAGGGGTTGTACACAGCGGCCTGGCCAATGATGATGTGAGGTGTCACTTGGTAGCTGGAGGCCACACTGTGCAGCAGGAGGACCCGTAACAGTACGTGAACATGGCCGCAGTCACGGGGTGTACACCACTATAACGCACACCCCATAGTGTGCAGCTGGGGACCCTTGCCTGTGTGGTCATCACCCTCACAGTACTATGCACCCACGCGAAGTGTCACAGAGAAGGGACATGCACAAGTAGCCAGTATGGCTGGGACCTATGGCATCAACAGGGTTGTGCAATGCATCACCATTACGGGTTAGTCAACACGTGGGGCCAGTGATAATTTCCCACCGTATATCAGCATACACACTCACACCAAGCACCAGACATACATACAGACACACACACACTGTGGTGACCACACATGTGTATACGGACAGCCGATGTGTGTGATGCACATCACCGGCGAATGTCATGCTTCCCACACTGATGTATGTACAGTTCTTTACAATGGTGTACAGGGATGTATAGCAACTGAGACATATTCCCCGCGATATGTGGCAACCCTGGTCACACATTCGGACACACATGGCAGTGCTGGGAATGATACACCAGCCATATGATGACACGTTTGCTGGACATGCAGCAGTATTGATTGCATTATGTGTACCAATGCTATATCTGGCAAATGTGCTGCTATATACACACGGGAGGTTGTAGGTGTTACAGGTGCCATATGACATATAGTTGTTAATACCTGACCGCTGTGTATGCATTATGTCAGCACCATCACGTAACAGCGACATAGCGTACAGTTAGCACATGGCATGATAGGATGGTGTGTGACACAACTGTGAGCCACCCCCTGCACACATACATCTAGACAGGTGGCTCACCACATTACATACACACATCCCTCCATACGTGCTGTTTGTATGTCACCGTATACAGATGTCAATGATGGGTCTGCATTGCGTCTGCATGTCGTAGGTAGGTAGGTGCAACTATGTTACGGACATCGGCCACTGCACATGCATGTTTGCTGCATGCACAGTACAGATGTCACATGTGTCTCCTGTTGCCATGTTTGTATGCATTGCTATTGTTGGACATGTGTGTTGACATACATGACACATGGACTGCGGTATGATATCACGGGTGTCACAGGCGACCAGTACAGGGGTAGGTGTCCCGGTCAACACTGCTACCCCCTGTAGTGTGAGCATTCAACAGACATGAGCCCACTTTCAATTCGCATGTGTAGCATTGATTGGGCCAGTGTTATGCACAAGGTACATCAAAGGCCATGTATGTATGTGTTGTGTGTGCAGTCCATGCACACATCCACACAATCACATGTACGATGGACCCAAACGTGTGTTCATTGGTGTACAGCAACAGTCAGGTGTCACAGCTGTGCAAGGGCCATGGTATGTCATGAGCCAACCTGTTCATGTATACTGGCATCGTTGCAATGCATAACACCTGTTGGATCCCTGTTGGTACGTGTGTACTCTGCACAGCTGGTGTACACCGCTGTACAGCCCAGTGGTCATATGCAACATAGTGTTGTGGGACCGTAAGGCTGTGCAGTGCTTCACCAACGACATGGTGCTGACTTGACAGCTACAGTGTACACTGCAGTGTGTACATGTGTGACCTGCACCTGTGACAGCTGTGATGGCAGCTGTGTGTGTACAGGTCACTGCATGTGTGACCGCCCTGTGCATGAGGGCAGTTATACCTTACTGTGCCATTCTGTGTGTACACTCCATCTGCATGCAAGATTGCCCTTTGCAACAGCTAAGTGTGTGAGCATGCCCAGTACGCCGTTGTGTAGATGGACACACAGTACATTCCACACTGCGCCCCTCCGTGATTAAACTCCGTCTGCATGCAAGATGGCCCTTTGCAACAGCTAAGTGTGTGAGCATACCCAGTACACCATTGTGTAGATGGACACACAGTATATTCCACACTGCACCCCTCCGTGATTAGGCTCCGTGTGCATGCAAGATGGCCCTTTGCAACAGCTAAGGGTGTGAGCATGCCCAGTATGCCATTGTGTAGATGGACACACAGTACATTCCACACTGCGCCCCTCCGTGATTAGACTCCGTGTGCATGCAAGATGGCCCTTTGCAACAGCTATGTGTGTGAGCATGCCCAGTACGCCGTTGTGTAGATGGACACACAGTACATTCCAAACAGACGTGTGATACTAAGCGTGTGGGCATGGCCATTGACATCCTGTATAGCCATGGTGGTCATCCAGGCACCAGATGTCCAATTTCAATGTCACGATGGATGCCTACATTGAACACACTTGTTGCTCTCTCGAAGGGTGTACTGTCTGTGGCGCATCCCATATCTATTCAGTGTTTGTTGTGCTCCGTAGATATTTAGTTGGCCCGTTGACAGCACTGGCGTGTTTGTGTACGTCTACCTTGGGACGGTAATATGCTTTCAGACCGCTCACTCTCTAAACATTCCCTATCAGCATCTTTGCCTTTGCGGATGATGTCACCCACCTAGAAGTATGCCTCTGAGCGTGCTGTGTTCAGTAATCTCGGTATCGCATTCTGTAAATGCGTAATGCTGTAGTGTGTTAGAGTAGGTAGGTGTGTGTTCAACTCCCGGCCCTTCCAAGTGTGTGTGTGTATGTGTGTGCGTGTGTTTCCATATGCCTGGGGACACAGTAATGCTTTTAGATGCCTCACAACACATACATTCCCTATCGGCGTCTTTGCCTTTGCGGATGATGTCACCCAACTAGAAGTATGCCTCTGAGAGTGCTGTGTTCAGTAATCTCGGTAGCGCGTTCTGTAAATGCGTAATGCTGTAGTGTGTTAGAGTAGGTAGGTGCGTGTTCAACTCCCGCCCCTTCCAAGTGTGTATGTGTATGTGTGTGTGTGCGTGCGTGTGTTTCCAGCTGCCTGGGGACACAGTAATGCTTTTAGATGCCTCACAACACATATATTCCCTATCGGCGTCTTTGCCTTTGCGGATGATGTCACCCACCTAGACGTATGCCTCTGAAAGTGCTGTGTTCAGTAATCTCGGTAGCGCGTTCTGTAAATGCGTAATGCTGTAGTGTGTTAGAGTAGGTAGGTGTGTGTTCAACTCCCGGCCCTTCCAAGTGTGTGTGTGTGTGTGTGTGTGTGTGTGTGTGTGTGTGTGTGTTTACAGCTGCCTGGGGACACAGTAATGCTTTTAGATGCCTCACAACACATACATTCCCTATCGGCGTCTTTGCCTTTGCGGATGATGTCACCCATCTAGAGGTATGCCTCTGAGAGTGCTGTGTTCAGTAATCTCGGTAGCGCATTCTGTAAATGCGTAATGCAGTAGTGTGTTAGAGTAGGTAGGTGTGTGTTCAACTCCCGGCCCTTCCAAGTGTGTGTGTGCGTGTGTTTCCAGCTGCCTGGGGACACAGTAATGCTTTTAGATGCCTCACAACACATACATTCCCTATCGGTATCTTTGCCTTTGCGGATGATGTCACCCACCTAGAAGTATGCCTCTGGGAGTGCTGTGTTCAGTAGTCTCGGTAGCGCGTTCTGTAAATGCGTCATGCTGTAGTGTGATAGGGTAGTTAGGTGTAGGTTCGATTCCCAGGCCTGCCAGATGTATGTGTGTGTATGTGTGCATGCTCCCGTCCGCCTGGGGACTCAGGTGATGCTTTGCAATACAGACGTATCCTGCTGCCGTCTTTGTCTTTGTGGATGTTGACACGCACCTAGTAGAATGCCTGTGTGTCTGCTGTGTTTAGTAGTCTCGGTAGCATGTTCTGTAAATGCATCATGCTGTAGTGTGATAGGGTAGTCATGTGTAAGTTCGATTCCAGCCCTGCCACATGTGTGTGTGTATGTCTGTATCTCTCTCTCTCTCTCTCTCTATATATATATATATATATATATATATATATATATATATATATATATATATATATTTTCTGCCCATAACCCTGCTCTTGCATGGGCAGCTGACTGTTTTATGTATCGCATATTTGCATAGCTTTCACATATCAATGGGGTGCGTTGCAACTCCCAACATTGTCCATGCAACGTCCGTGTTACGGGTGGTGTTACATGCCCTTACAGGCATTTGCTGTATATCTTGGCAGACATCTATCCTTGCTGTACTCTCACTGTACTTGTACACACCGGAGGCTTCATGTATCATGGCCTAGTTTTGATGTGTGTATGTCTATTTGGGCTGTGTGCATGGCTGTGGGTATGTCCCAGTATCATCATTTGTAAAGGTGACAGCCCTAAAGGTTCTTCATGTAGACTGCTGTGTCATTTGCAATGTCAGCACATACCTGCGGACAGTACTGCACGTCCTACTGCAGCGCATGTCATACCTTCTGCGTTATCTTGCAGTCGATATTGCTGTTTCCTCACACATGTATCTGTTTCTGTTCATACCACTCCACCTCCTAGAGCAAGTTGCTGGACAAGGCCTTATCTGATAGTGGGACACATAGGGGTAGTATTGACATGTTGCTCTTACAAACGTAAATAGTTGACACAATAATAGGTTTTGCATTAGTATGGCTTTTCTGTCGGATTTGGTGTCTTACGCATGTTTGTCATCATTTCATGTCTTCAGTTATCATGGAAGTGCCAGAATGTTACTGTTACTTGGAACACACCCAACATATGAGGCAGAACTCTGCACATTCATCGTAAATCTGTACAGTTGCGGAGTATGTGTCTGTAACAAAATATCAACTTTCTGACACCAATACACACACTGTATGGCGGCATCACAGGCCACATGCCATTACATTTATATTGCAGGACACACCCACCCAGACAGTTGTATTTCTCACACAGGCCAACAGCTGCTTATCCACACTAATTGGTCTATCATGTGCCATATGTGTGCGCCGGTATTTGCGCTTTCCATCAGTGGCAGAGCTCACGCACGTGTCTGGGGGACTGGACATTGTTACGGTGACACTGCATGACACCCTGAGGGACACATTACGTTTGTGTCTATTAACCTTCCACATTGACATTCACAGGGCATACGTTGTCATTCACATTTGTCGGTGTACATGCGTGTGACTTGTACATGTTTTCTCATTTTTCCTGATGTCTTTCTTCTCACCTGTCCACCTAGTATCACTAGCTCTGTACATGTATTCTGTACAGGTTACATTCATACCCCTAACCTGTACACATTATGGGTAAACACCCTGACGTTTGACCTTGTTACATTTGTCATAGTGATGTGCCTTTCTGGTAAATTGCTGGCAAGGCATTATGGACTGTGCGGTAGATAATAGTGACTGACATTTCCATTACATGATTAGTAACACTCATAACATCCGTATTCATGGGTACGCCAGTATTCTCACAACGTTCTGACATTGTCTGGGGTATATCTAATATAGTCCCTATTTGTATTTCATGTACTATGCCTTAGTGCAGCTGTGTTATTCTGACAGTTTGCCAGTTATGGGTACCATCTTGGTCGTACGCATGTCCATCCATGATTATCACCTACATGACACTGATATAGGGCCCTACATATTGCCAAAATGGTTTCCGCAATATCCAGTGGATGGTTTGCCCCATTATTGGGGATATAGGCGTGTGCTATACCCACATCACTCCCGTGGGGCGGGCCTATGAAATCCCTGCCAAACAACACCTAGGCCCATATCTGATAACCCATGATTCCCATACCTGACAACCTTCTACAGTACCCATTACACATTTTTAATGTGTGCGTTACTGAAGTGTGGAGACACTTGTATGCACTCCCCACTCTCTGGATATCAGTTCGCACGTCATACATTCTATCGACACATGTGTCATCACCCTTGCACCTGATACTGTTGCATGTACAGCTATTTCGTATTTGCTGCGGTCACTTCTTTTGCATCAGTGTCGGTTGACACTACGTATTCCAATTTATGGAGTCCTGCAATGGACACCTATCTGCATGTTTAAAGTGTAGAACTTGCTGGACTGTCACTTTCTGGCCAATGTTTTTGAATGCTGCAGTTTATTCACCTTTCCTGCATGTCTGTTTGTCTACCCATATCAGATGTAACGTCGCCTATTTATGTACATATGTCATATCTACGGGACATAAGTCTGTTGTTTATACATATATACATGTACAATCCTCATTTCATAACTTGCTTTGGTTTACGCCTGTGGATTATGTGTATACACATATATCTATATCCATACCATACCTTTCCACTATACAGATTGTCGCTGAGCGTACAACTGCTTGCCCCTTTATCTTCGCTGTGTTTTACATAAACCTGTGTCTATTTGGCAATGTAGTGGCATTTCATCTGAGACTTATGGTGGGGATTTCTGGCAAGCAGTTCAGGTTATGACTGCATACCCTTCAGAGAATCCATGCTGCTGACACACCCATTATTCTATCCACTTTCTATGTTTGTTCTGGCACATATTTGGGGTTTGTCCCTATATGTACCGGTAGTTTGCATGGCTTTGTCCGGTTTCATACTTTATGAGGTTAACGGGTTTGAGCCATGTATAACTAACGTGGGGGAAACAGCATTCATTTACTATGCTGTGAGCGGATCACACACGTACAGGCGCACTTGCATTTCCTTATTGTAGGTTACGCGTGGGCGCGCATACATATCCTTATTGTGGGTTTCATATGTTTACTAAGTCTTTGTGCTTACATGGGCTTTATTACTTGTGACAGTACCAGTACTTATCTGTAATCCCGTTAACGGACGTTTGCGAAACACATGTTCACCTTTACATATTTAACTGTCTGTACAGCACAGACGCATTCATTACACTTTCACATTATATGTGCTGTAGTCGTTGTTCAACCGGGACTGCATTCACGTTGGCCGGATGCTGTAACCAGTATACGTTTGGTGTTCTGACTCATTTATATGCATACCCATAGTACATAGCTACATTAACATATGCCTCTCCGCTTCACTTACGTCACAGGCATCCATTCTCCTGCTGGGAAGAATGCGGTACTACATGTTACACATTCCCTATTCCCTACTGCTCTGGACCCAAGCTGCATATTTCATCACTGCAGGGATATTCAGAACCCAAAGGCTTATATTCCTGACACATACAGGTCTTTAATTGTCAGGGTGTTCATGTGGTGATCTGGGTTTAGGCTTGTCCGACTGGTGAACAGAACTGCCCTGACCGTGTTCAAATGTCAGACAAAGCACATGGACAGGGATTGTACATTTTGAACATTTAATCTGTTTACAGACACAGGTGTTTGGGAACCTGTCCGCAGCTTATGATGTTGGCAATACATAATATGGGTGGGGGTGGTTACGATACATAATCCACGGTGAGTGGTGTTCCCATTCACATTTGACTATTTCCTGTATTCATTCTTATGGGGGTTATTATTTTGCACATGACGTAACTATGAATTAACTACAGGTATGCAGTAGTACAGTCAATATATGTGACGGTTTGTTACAGTATATTTGTACAGACCTCTGTAATACTGGGGACTACCCCACATCCTTCACAACATTTCCTGCTTATGTACATACTATTATTCAGTGAACTTTCGAAGCTTGTGGGAGCAGTAATTACATCTGTCCCTATTTATCCTCCCATCCTTTTGGGCTTTGTCCAGGTTTTGTTGCTGTAATAGGTTGAGAGGTGGTGTCGGTATGTGATTGAGTTGAATATATACTGTCGATAATTTGGTGGGGTGTAGGGTTACCACTTGTTCTTCTTTGCGAGGGGAGGTCCCACTTTGGACAGTTGTGTCCTGCGATGACACCTAAGACATGGCAAATGTCCTGTGATTTTAAGACAATAATATATTTCTTATTTTCTGTACTAGTTGCATGATACAGGTATTTTGTATCTGGTACACATAACTATTATTTGGGATAGCATAAGCTATTCAAATGCTATGGCATGAGCTTTTATCTTGGCATACACGTGTAATTCTGAACTTTGCACTGGCCGGGGGTATGTTTTATCCAGCAAATTCTCACATTTCTACAAGGGATGTCCCACCTTGGCAATCTGAACAGGTGGCAACCCTAGTGGGGTGACCTGCATGGTGGACAGCTGTTCCATCCTGTGTAGTATGAATTGCATGTCTGTGTAGAAACTGAACAGTACCGTGACTACACATACATGTTTTGTCCAGATGTGTACAGTAATGGACACCGTGGCGTGTAAACAACTCTGAGGTTTCAACAGGTTACTTATCCCACGCGGGATGTACACACATTTTGCCATAACATTAATGCGCGGGCATTTGGATTTACGTACCTGTGATGGGATGTTTACATTCGTGGGATACATATTTGCAATCCGGACACTGCCTAGGACGATACTTCCTACTACATATGGGGAATACTCGCTATGTGCAGGTGTACAGATGCGCAAGGCTGGTAGCTGGATTTGGTGGATTCAGACATGGGCGCAGGTTATGTGCTATACTGGGGTTGTTGCGTATTGCATTTGCATGCATGGGTTCTACTTTTGGATATCCCGGTTCCGCGTATAGCATCCTATGTGTATGTGACGGTTACGTTCCTGTTCATGTGTATAGCACATTTTAATATACATATGTTTGTGTGTGTTTGGTATAATATTTGGACTGTCAGGTTTCTTTACGGTTGTTATATAGCCACAACTGCCCTGCTGTGTACTATCACTACCACTGTGGAACTGCTGGTGGCCATACCCATGGGGCTAGACGTGTGTATTGGCGGCACGCTGACATGATGCGCTTCACTTCCACTGGGTATAACTTCTGACAGTGCAGTACATTACGGACACATGATTTTAAATATCATTTGTTCCATGGACGGAATATTATCTTATGTTGTGTGCATTTCTGTTTGGTTCTCCATTTTGTGTGGCCGGGAACTGTCTTGCATGCTTTGCATACGTTTCATTATCCATGGACACTGATAGGTGCGATGACTATTGCAGGCAGGCTATAATATTCAGCAGTTTAGGTTGCTCATTGCCAGCCGACATTAACACGCCTCTGGTCGCAGCTTAGTAACGCCCCATGCACTCGTGCACGTGTCTTATGCATGTGGATGTGGTAGCGGCGCACCTTCATTAATATGCATATGGTGCTACTACACCATTTATACACCGCACGGCCGGCGCAGGCCTTACACCGACCTTGCGCCAAGCTTCATGAATCCGGGGGAAAGTTTTAAGTCACATTAACAAAAAAAATAGCTACATTGTTGTAGTATTGCTCAGTGAGATTGTTCTGAGTCGCCTGAAGATTAATAAGGCTGAATAGAGGAGAGTTGGAAGGTAAAAAGTTGAAGTATTTTGTAGCACTGTGTGTGAGGTACAGCTTTAACCACAAGAGGGTG
>NC_056726.1:1545564931-1545647431 GCF_019279795.1 Protopterus annectens
CTTTATCCACCCCCCACCCCCATAGCCTTTTTAGGCAATGCCAAATTGACAAACCTACTGGCATAGTGAATAAATCCCAAAGGAACCTAAAGGTGTTATGGCTCACTGCTAGGAGTCTATACAAGAAAGTCCACACCCTACAAGGTCTCATCACTCTGAAGAATATATAAATCTATGCTGTAACCAAAACATGGTTTAAGTCTGCAGAAAGTACTTTAGCAGTGTAAGGCTTCATTACCTTCCACACATTTAGACCATGAGCTGCATAGACAGGGACAAAAGGTGAAGGAGTCTCAGGCGACATTAGCAACAACCATAATTCTACATTGGTTAAACAGGATGATGCCCTGGAATTTAGCCACATGCAAATCACCATAGACAAAGTCCCATAACATATCCTAGCAAGCTACACATCACCATCTATGTCCCTTGACTCCCATATCTCATATCTAGACCTATTGGAGATACTCAGCATTAAACCAAATATCCTATTCATGGGATATACCCCTGTATAGACTGAGAACCATGCACTGCCTCATACTGTCTGGCACAATTTTTCCTGGATTTAATTAACATAAATACCCCTCACCAGATAGTGCATACACCAACCAGAGGTTTTAACATACTGGACCTGGTATTCACCAATATGGGAGAGTGTTGTATGCCCCCATCCCAGTGTCACATCCTGACTGGTGAGGTCAGACCTCACCACAAAGCTGTCTCTTTTGAAATAAAAATCAGCTCAGTAACACCAACAAACCTGTAACAGTTAGGAACTATTCCAAAGCAAACTACATTCTATTAAACAATCTGATGCCCTATCCAACCCCAAGTTCACAGCAACCTCTACAGAATTGTTCACAGAGACGTTGTACAACTATGTAAATGGCTGTATAGATGCTGCTGTACCTAACAGAAGTAAGCCCAAAACATACTCTTATAGCAAATCACACTGGTGGAATCCTAACCTTAATAGGGTATAAAACAAAAGGAAAAAAGTCATAGCTAAGCTCAGGAATAGAAACTCCCATACTGTTCTCTGTATTCACTAACAAACTGTGCACTGCTACAAATAGTGCTACAATTATTCAATATGCAGATGATTCCTCCTTCATATGCTTAGCTCCTACCCTCTCCAAGCTCCTTGAAACAATGCAAAATAGATTTCTAGATATCGAGAAATAGCTCTCAAACTATAATACTCAATCCAAATAAAACAAAGCTTATAATCATTACAAAAAGATCAAACAAAGGAAGTCAACCACCATTTTCTATCTACTCCTCAAATAATACCAAAATAGTACATGTAGAGCTTACAAAACTTATAGGGGTCACATTGATAACTCACTAAAATTTGATACACACTTAGCTGTAACCATAAAAAGGTCCACATCCTCTAAAGAGCCAAACCATTCCTCACCAATACCACCAGCCAAGCCACAGCACGCCTACTCTTTACCCTCTTTACCCTCTTGTATGCCTCACCCATACTTACAAATCTTAGAAAATCAGAATTAACCAAATTGAAGGCCTGTTATAACAAAATAGCTAAATTTGCTCTTAATCTCCCCAATAGAATGCATCACTGCATTGCCATATGATAGCTAAACTGGACTGAACTTCCCCAGCTACTGTACACAAACCAACTAACCATTGCCACTCAATTATATCTCAACCCAAAAACTGCCCAGCCCTCCAAAACCTAGTACAACCATGTAGTAGCAAAAGAGCTCTAAGATCCCCTGAAAAAACTGCTACTCCAAGCCACTAAGGCAAATAATTAATCGGGCAAATCTCTATATTCACATAAGATATCAAAAATCTGGAACACAATCCCTCAACAAATTCTTAGCTCAAACAACTCTAAGAAAATCAAACTTTTCCTCATGGATCACTTCAAAAACAAATGGCTCTGTTCTTGTACACCCCAGGGTAAGACTACTTTCCCTACCTCTTACCCTCCAAGTATGGATCAAAACCAATACACTCTATGTACCACCATACACCGGAATCCTCAGATCCTAGTACATTTATATTCTGTAATACCCTACTCAAGTGCCCCTTGCTCCTAGCTTACACACTGTTCTGTATCACTCTACAGTAACAATTAGGCAATCATTGCATCATTGTCTGTGTTTACACTGGCACTGTTTAAAAAATCTAGCATATTGTTTTCTACATATGTATATTAGTGGGATTCACTTTATATCCTTGAAATACTGAAATATCGAAATTCAGTATTTCGAGGCTATAAAGTCAAAACCTATAAAGAACAAAAACTCAGAAGCGTGAAATTCAAAATCTCGCACACTGGAGATTTTGAATTAGTGCTTTTACTCAACACACACACACACACACACACACACACACACACACACACACACACACACACACACCTTCCTCTCCACACACAAACACAAGCTCTCTACTGCATAAAACTAGGGGGGCAAGCACCCCTGCAACCCTCCATGTGGGGGGCTGTGCCCCCCACACCCCCTACTTAAATATTTTAACTCCAAGGTCAGACTACATACAAACACACACAAAACACCACCACACAAGCTACATTCTCCTCACACACATGCACACACACACACACACACACACACACACACACACACATCGCAGCAACAAAACACACTAACACACACCACAGCCCCTACCCAAAACCCTTAACATACAAACACTTACCTGAATACATAACCACAGCAAAACACCAGAAGGGCTAATTCAAAACCTCTGGTGTGCAAGATTTTGAATTTTGCGCTTCTGAGGTTTCACTCTTTTCAGGGTTCCACTTTATGAGCTTGAAATACTGAATTTTGATATTTCAGTATTTCGAGCTTCTAAAGTGAATCCGTATTAATGTTATCCTATTAACAACTATGTATAATTTTGTACTCTGATGGACTCGTACATTTTTGTAACTATACTGGAACACAAATTATCCTGTAAAATTCATGTTTTCAGTCTGCTATATTGTATGTGGAGCTTTTCTCCCAAGGCCTCCGCTGAAAATGGTTATCTGGCCAAGTCGGACACTCCCGCTAAACAAATGTTAAATAAATAAATAATGTTAGGAACTCCCTAATTAAACTAAAAAGGAAACTAAGAGGACTAATTAAAATCAGTTGAGAACAAGCAACACTGGAACAGTAGAGATAAGCTGAGACAGGATAAATGACTGCTCGTCCAACAAGGATATACCAAGATGAAAACACAATTTATTGTAGAACAATAACACATCCAGGTTTAGCACTTTCGACTGAGCACCAGTCTTCCTCAGAACAAAAGACTACTAAAATCCTTACACATTTATACACATCAATTAATTGCTTAATGGTGTAATTAATGGAAAAAAGTCCGCCAAAAAAATTAAAGAAACAAGACTTCTTATACTTACATCTGTATAACAGCCTATAAACTATTTCACCTATGAAATACATAAACGTTAGATAGACATAAATAAAAATACTAACTATATAAATGTAAAAATCAATAATTAATAACTCAGAATAACAACCATTTGTACATTTAAATATATATGCATATACACAATAAAATGTTTGTAGGTGCACTGTGTAACTAACTCACCCTAACCACTCAAATCTAGTATATCTAAATAATGGATGGATGTGAGTATGGTCATGAATATAATGTAAGGCCACATATCTATTAATTAAATAATGTAAACTAAGTATATAAGTGTGGGCTGACAGGGGAGTATATATAAACAATTATGAGGCTAAAGCTAAAAAAGGTTTGATACTTATAAACTCATTTAAGCCAGGCGGTCTCGTGGAATCAGTTAAGATTTGCCATTTACTCTCCAATTGGGCCAATTTCATTTTCCAATTACCTCTGAAGGGTGTATCAATTATTTGATCAATAATAGAAAAAACAAAGTTGTGCTCTTTACCCTTCTCTGCTATGTGTCTATATAACGCATTTTGGTGTCACATTTGCCTATCTTATATATGTGTTCATAAATGCGTTTTTTCAGCTGCCTTTCCGTCTTCCCTATATAATGTGCATTGCATTTTGTACATACAGCGATATAAACCACCTGCTTGGTGTAACAATTACCTGTCCTACATTTGATGGTAGTATGACATATATCATCCAGTTTAATAATCTTGGTTGAATTGATATATTTACATTGCCGGCATCTTCCACATTTGGATGTACCTTTATATATATATTATGAACTTGTTTGTTGTGGCTGGCTTTCACTAATAACAACTTCATATTAGGGGCTGTCTTGAAAACACATCTGGGTTTGGTTCCTAGTATACCCTCCAAATCCATGATGGTTAAAGTGTTCCAGTATCTTTCTAGAATTTCCTTAATCATGTAAGTATTGGGTGTATAGGTGAGTATACACACCCTTCCAGATATGTCACTGTCAAGACGTGTCTGTCGCTCCATTCTATAACAACCCAGCAAGGGTTTATACTTGATTCCCCATTCATTATACACATAATTAATTACATCCATAACCATTTTATCTGGATATGCTCTACTGGTGAACATATCCTTGATAACATTTAATTCAAGTTCCAAGATATGCTTATTGGATGACATTCTCGCTGCACGTATGCATTGCCCTTTGATGACATTTTTGAAAATATAAGGGGGATGGTTACTACTGAAATGAACATAATCATTCGAGAATGTGGGTTTCCTGTAGATCCTAGATGTAAATCCACTTGAATCCTGACTCAATAATACATCTAAAAATGAAATTTCATTTTTACTATAATTATGAGTAAATTTTAAGAAATCTACTGTATTATTGATGTACTACATAAATTTATGTAGTCTTTCCACTGATGCTTTCCACAAAATGAAGATGTCATCCAAATATCTAACATATAAAACTATGTCTTGAAAAAATTCACTTTTGAACACATATTCGGATTCCCAATCCGCCATCACTAAATTAGCAAAAATGGGAGCACACGCTGCTCCCATAGCTACTCCCTTAATCTGTCTGAAAAACTCCCCTTGGCATGAAATATAATATGAGGACTAATTAAGTCTAATAAGGCCAATTACAAGGTCAGTTAACCTCATAGGCTACAGGCAACCACAAAGCCTTCTACAGCTATGTCTGAAACCTCAAAAGCAGCACACATCCATGTGTCAAACTGGTGGTCAAGGATACCACCTTAACTGAGCAAAGTGACACAGAAAATTTACTGTCTGACAAATTCATCTCAAATTTCACTCCCCACTCTCCCCTACCTCCCCCATGAAATACCTACTAGTATAATCCCCCTGACTGTTAACAGGGAGCAGGTTCTGGCGGCACTCACTAAGGCCAAAACCACAGTCTCATTGAGCCCCAACAGTAATCCAAGATGCCTCCTAAGTAGCTCAAAAAATGACCTATCAGGACCACTTCAGTTACTTTTCAACTATAACCTCAAAACCGGCTTTGTACCATAAGAATGGAAGACTGCAATGATTATCCCACTTAACAAGGGCAGTCAAGCAACTAACCCCAGGAACTACAGGTCTGTTGGTTTGACTAGTCTAATTTGCAAAGCCATGAAATAAATCATCATGGAAATGATAAAGACATACACAACCTTCAGAGAGTGGACCTAACTTAGTTTGGTTTTTGTCAAGGGAGGGTCATGCCTACTAAACCTATTGGACTTCATTGAAAAGTTCATCAAGGCAATGGATGGGGGGATAATGGTACATACTTCCTAGTGAGATCTGGGTAAGGTGTTCAATACAATACTGCATTCAGGTATAGTTGATAACCTCACCAAACTGGGCATAAACCCCTAAATAACTGACTGGATTGCCAGCTGGCTCACTACAGGATCCAGGAAGTCAGGATTGGCGATACTATTTCTACTAAGAAACAGTTCACCAGTGGAGTTCCTTAGGGATTCAAGTTGGGACTGCTCCTATTTGGCATCTACTCCTTGAAGGTAAAGGCTAATGTCAAGGGCCTTTGGACAACCAGATTTACAGATGACTGCAAACTGGGAGCTATCATGTATTCCCCCATGGCACAAACATCTTACCCATCACAAAGAGGGTTTAACAAAGACAAATGACAGGTGCCAAAGTTACAGACTCAATACCAAGACATGCATTATAGCCCCTTTTGGGAAAGCTGCCAAATAGGCTAATTATTCCATCGATGAGACATCCCTAAGATTTCATCCAGTTGTCAGGGATCTTGGAACATAAGTAGACAGTAATCTGGCCTTTGACCAACATGTGGCCAAGGTAATAAGAAAATCATTCTATGTTGTCTAACATAAGTAAGGGCATGGTATACAGGTCCAAGAAAGATATAGTGCCACTTTATTCGGTGCATATCAGACCCATCATTGAGTATAATGTCCCCTTCGGCATCTACCTGTCAAGACATATACAACAGTTAGAATGCACACAAAGGTATCTTACCTGGAGAATCTAAGGTATAAACATGTTGTCCTATATGGATCACCATAAAGCCCTATCGCTGTACTCTGTTTCCTATAGGTTAGTGAGATGTGATCTATGACTGGCATGCAAGGCATTGTCAAATCAAGTTCTGATGCACCTTTTGCACATCCACAAAACAAATACCATCACAACCACTAGAATCAAGGATTTAAATTTTGCTTGTGACATAAATAAGACATTTTGGTGAGACAGATATGTGGCTCAGAGGATCCCCATGACCTGGAAAAGACACCCCCATCCATGTTAAGGAGAGTTCATCCCTAACCCTATTTAAATATAACCTTGACCAATGGATAGGAAATTGGAAAATTACACCAGGCCTGGCCCCCATGTCTCTGATAGACAGAGGCAGACAGTAATGCCCAAACTAACATACCCCCACATAACCTCTAGAAACTTCCTAACTACTATACCCCCTCCTAATAAATGCTTATGATACATAGGGATACAATTTGGTTGGATTGCATGGCTAGGCTTATAAACGCCCTGGTGGTCATTAGCCTAGTAGATACCTATGAACCTATCGTCACTGACTACTGCAGTATACTTACCCTACTGTGGGGGAGGGTAGGAAAACTATGAACCTCAGGCCTGTTTGACACCTGCAGGGGAAAGTCATGGAATCAGTCATAAGTGAATGGGTTAGTAAGGTTGAGGTTGGCATAATGGTTAAGGTGTTTACTTCACAGAGATAAGATACAGGGTTTGATTCTCACCTTTGAAGGGAAATTGGCTAGGCATAAAATGGTCTGGGGCAGCACTGGGGCAGCTAGCATAGTATTTACTTATGAACATGGCATGCAAACTATGTTTAGAATGTGTGAGGCAGAGAGTTGTATTATACCAGTATCTGGCTTTCCAAGACTTCTCCAGTGGTACTGGAGATTGGCACTATGTTCTCTACCTTGTGGACTTAGGTAGGCTGCTGTTTGAATCTGGCATTCTCTAAATAATAAGAATGTGTGTTACTGCACTCACAGGGATTGCTGGATTATGCAACACATGTGGTGCCCACTCACACAAGATATTAATCTGGGGATAGACCTCACAATACCCTTTTAATCACTTTAGGCCAGTGTGGTGCAGTGGTAGAACACTGGATTCCCAAATGCAGGTATGTGAGTTTGAGGCCTGCAGGCCCAACTATTCTATCTTTCTTTGAGTTGGGATAGTGCTTAAGGTGTTTGACTCGGAGAAACAATGTACTGGAATTGATCCTCACCTTTAAAGGGGAATTGGCTAGGTTTAAAATGGCCTTCAAGAACAGCTATCCTAGTACTTACCTATGAGCCTATGAACCTAAAAACTGCTTCTTTCTAGGGGATCAGTAATCAACATGGGTCCGTGACCAGAAGAAGATGTCAGTCAAAACAGAATCAGTTTTCTGACTAAATTATTGGGGAACTTGACATGTTCGACATGGATTTCACTAAGGCCTTTGACTCAGTTCCACAGAAGCATCTGCTAGAAAAACTGGAAAGGTCGGGGGATGAAAACTAATGAACTGTGTTGATCTGTTTTTGAAGGGTAGGACACAGGACGTTGTGGAGAGATAAACAGTATCATGAATAAGGGAAGTATAAGTGGAGTATACAGGCATTGATATGTGGGCCAGTATTATTCAATATACTTATTTCAGGCATGTCTAAGAGAAAAGAGGACAGGATCATCCACTTGATGATGACATAAAGATACAGTAGTGGAGTACGACAACACGATCCTAGGTAAGTAAGAGTTTGGGAAAGCTGGCGCAGTGAACAGAAAGTGGCATCCAAGTTCAGTACACACAATATTATATGCCTTGGTTTGTTTACACCTCAGTAAAGATTCTCCTTTCACTGTACTTCAGGGGTAGCTACAACAGCTAGACCTTCTATTCTCAGCTCTTTAACAAGTATGCGAAGTGAGCAATATAGAAACAAAAAACAACGGAGATGTTAACAATATGCAATGTCAACTTTAACATCAACACAAGAAAAAAAGTAGGGTGGCATGTACCCCACAGCACAAAATGACTAATTCTGAGATCACCAAACTTTGAGGACAAGAATAAAACTTTCTTGCCACACACAGTTCCATAATCTTGCTGATCTTGTTGCCTGTTTTTTGACTTAAAACAGGAGTCAATAATGCTAGTTGACTCTGTTCACATTTCCTGCAACCAGATAATCCTGTTTTCTCAGTAAGGCACCAGGTCAGGGAATGTTTTGCTTATGCATCTGACACTTGGACATGCTATCTTCCATTATTCTTTAGATTTCCCTTTTTTGAGTTAAGTGGGCATTATGTGCCTATGTCACAAGTGATAATTCAATAAAGGTGTTGAAAAAATGACCTAATTAAATAATTTGGCTAAGGGTGGTAGGACATGTCACAGACATGAAGAGACATGCAGAAGAACCAATAATCTATTTTGCCTCTGCAGATGATGCCCAATTTCCTTTGCAAGTTATATAAAGTTACATCTATTAAGAGAAAATGTAAGGACTTGTAAGTTCAAGCAGTATAATCCACAGTAAACACTGCAGACAATGTAAAAAGTTAAGGAGGTGAAGAAGATAGGTATAGCTACTGTCAGAACAGGCAGCATGTCTGCTACAAGGTCAGGAACACTGAGAGCAACAGTGGCAGTAAGTGGTAAAGTACTTCCTTAGAAATGAGTGGCATATTAGCCATTTAGCCGTGGGTGGGGTATTATGCTAGATGAGGTCAAGCCTCCTTAATGTGAGCAATGGTGCCATATTAAAAATTTTTTTTCTGATATTCCAGTGACCTCACTTCCACTGCATACCTTCAGTTTTCCAGATATAGCTGTACGGATAGATTCATACTCATGACAGTAACAGACTACCAGTTTTTAGAAAACAAAATGTCATTCCTTTCAGTGCTGCTTTGGAGTGTCTGAAATCAAGAGGAGGAATATGCTGCCAAAGTGCCACCAAATGAGTCAAAAATAGTGACTCATGGACTATAGCAAAATGGAGAAATGGCAGACTGGTAAACCGACAGAAAACACTGAAACTCGGAGGTTATGTAATACCATCTGCTGTGCCAACATATGTTCACCCCCCCCCCAAAACATGTTTGGGACTTCACTCCCGTACTTCATTTACTGAGTTACCTCACTTACGTATAATAACTCGGAGGTCACAAAGCTGTAAATAAAAGAGGAATACCCTTCGAGGTTGTATTGGGTAGATACTCAAACCATAATCATGTAATCAAGTTACCTAGTGGAAAACACACTGGAGAAGGGTAGTTTTGGACAGATAGAGCAGGGAGATAAAGAGTAGATCATTTGGTTGTTGTTTAATATGCATGTGTTGAATGTAGGTAGTGTAGCAGCATGCTAGACTTTTATTCTATGACTGCAATTATTACCATTTTGTTTCAGAGTCACAGTTTTTTTTGCACTCTTTTTCTCACCCCATGCTTCACACTTGCAATTTACTGTGGTGTTCATGTCCAACTCTAAGTCTACCCTCCCCTCCTTTCAACCCCCCCTTTCACCTCCTCCAGAACTATCCATGACCATTCTGGGGGCCAATGTAGAGCTTAAGGACATCCTATGGCCATGCTCGCCACACTTCTGCTTTGGGGGGGGTTCTTTCTTAGCCTATTCTCATAACCTCCCAATGTATGCTTTGACAACCTCCAAGGGGCAATGCAATGGATGGACCACAACAAACCACTCCTCCTTTTCGAGTAGAACTGATGTCGGCAAGCCAACCCCTGCCTCATCTTGAAGAACATCGCAGATGGCTCCCCAGCCTCTGCCAGGCAACTCCCTTCATTTTGTGTGCCCATGCACAAGTCATCAAACCACTCGCAATGGGTCTGCCTGTCCTCCTTGGCAGCACCTCAAACACACAAGATGCTAATCAAACCCGGGTTACCTAGGCCTTAGTAAGGGCTTTATCCCTCTATGCCATAGCACTGGCTTAGAATCATAGATTTTACATCGCTTACAATGAAATTAGTGGGTAGTTTAGCACTGCTTGATGCCTTACGTGAGAAATGTCTGATAAGTAGTGCACAAGTATCCCAAAAGGAAGAATTTGGGCAGTATGGTGGCTCATTCATTTAGGTTTTTGCTATACTGTTTCAGGGTCTGGGGTTCAGTTCTTTTTTATTTATTTTTTGCCACTCATTGCCTCCACTGCCTGTTCATCCCATTCATCCTGCATCACCAGGGCAAGGGGTGACCAGGAGAGGCCATCATACAGACAGACAGAAAACAGGAGTGGTTCAAGGATTCACTTGTTTTTCTCCCAGCCCTAACCATGTACACCTGGAGAGGTGCTGGAAAGGGACATGCAATGAGCTGTGTACAGTGGACATTCTCTCACTTCTGTAAGGGTTGTTCTCATCAAGCAGCCCTTCCCCTCACCACAGAGCATGTTTGGTAGTTTCCTCAGTTTCTACCAGGGAAGTTGCACTGCCTAGCATGCTCTTGAGTACATACAACTCCCCATCCTCCAGGAGAATCAAACAGGCTACAACGTTTCACTACTGCCCCTCCCTGCCTGGCTGTTCCAGTGCTGAGAAGACTAATCAAATCACAGCTGTTTGAGTTGCCATCACTAAAGATTCAGGCTGTTCATTCTTTTTTATATATCAGTTTTTGGCCAAATACTCCTCAGCCACACAGCATTTATCCTCTGTTGGCTTATTCATTCACTCCTCCCCCACCAACATTCTAGGAGACTGGAGAAGCAAGGCAAGAGCTGAGGATACATCCTTCTTCCCATAGAGGCTAGGATGCATCCTTCTTCCTGTAGAGGCTAGGATGCATCCTTCTTCCCGTAGATGCTAGGATGCATCCTTCTTCCCGTAGAGGCAAGGATGCATCCTTGCATTTGCTGAAAAGTACAATGCAGTACGTTACCGGACTCGCTATGAATGAGCACTTGTACACATTAGTGATGCCATTTAGAATGCATGTGTACTCCAGGGTCATTAATGCAAGTGGTGGAATCACAGACCTTCCCACAGGTGCAGACCTTGCAGTTAGGACTCTGCTTTCCCTTTCCTAATGAGGTGGATGAGTCATTTATAGCTGTTTAGTCCTGTTCCTCTCTCTCTGCTTAACTCCTCTGGTACCTAAGCAGCTTACTGAACCTTCATTATTCACAGAGTAATCAAGGCCAAAGCCTCTGTGCCATGAATCCAGCATACACAGTTTATTTCTGACCTCCAGCTAATGCCTATATGATGTTTTACATACTCTTCTCACCCATACATGTATTTTTACTAAGTGTTCTGGTCTCCTGCCTTCTCAAAACATGCCATTTAACTGACTACGCTAAAGCGCTGATACATATACTGCACTTATATCTGCCATTGGGGCCTCCATTGTTGTTGAAAGGGGTCCAAGAAGAACCGGTTCACTTACATCTTTTAATAAATAAATACATTCAATTAAATTCAGTAACATCACTTAATACATCATGTCAGTGAATACATTTAGTTGGTGACCAGGACCCAGTGTTTCCTTCACACAGATGCAGCCCAGAGCTGTATTTGCAAAGTTCCATTGATGGTTCTGTTGGGATACAAAGAGAATGATTGATAAAGAACTGCCGCATTATTAGCAGTAGTATGAAGTGACAGCTGCTACCACCATGTCAAAATAATGTTGAACTTTTTTGTATGAAATATAGTCACATGTGGGAATTATTAGTAAGAAAGAATATGGCAAAAAGTCTGCATCATTGATATATTTCTGTAAGGGCGACATAGAGTAAAATGTAGCTTACAAAAATTGTTATTTTTAGCTGATTAAGTGCCTTCCTGCCTGATCGCCTACCACCACCCCCAGGTTTCAACATCTTCCAGCACCTATGCTGGGGGTCCCCTTCAAGGGCTTGCATTGGGGATCAGTATGTTTTAAGTTACAGCTCTGTGAAAGAAATGCTAAACAACCCTAGAAATGTTCAAAGGTTCATTTCAAGGTTTAAACCCCAGACATCCTAATGACACTTGAAGGACATCCATGGTGTAATTAGTTCCCAAACAAAGGGTTTCAATTATGGTGAATAACTAGGGCTTAGCTCCCCCCCCCCCCCCCGAGTAAACATTAGAAAAACTCCATAGATTGTGTGAATAACTGTCCACAGGGTCACCATGAATCTATGAGGACTCAATAGCACTGCACACACACACACACGCACACACACACACACACACACACACACACACACACACACACACACACACACACACACACACAACACAAAAAACCCTTCCTCCCTTCTTTCTCTTTCTACATGCAGTTGGTATTTTATTTCTTTGTGTAATCTGTTTTCACTGCTGCTCATTTTGTTTTTGGCTTTAACCAACAAAACATGAACTTTATTAATAATATAATTACTGCTTTAATTAATTTTCTGGCTGTAGTAAAGTTTTGCAAGAGAATGAAAAAGCTCATTGAAGATACTCTTACATGTGATTTCACAAAAGGAAGTATATTTTGAATATTATGCGCTGGTTTCTCAGCACATCTCTTTAAGAAATTCCAGATAACTAACACAACATCATAGTTGCAATTAAAAATCTGCTAAGAATTAATGCAAACAAATTACGCCAAGTTCAAAGATACTTCCCTTCTCAGCTTTGAAAATATTTAGACTGAGGACTTTATTACCATATTTGGTACAGTTAACATAAGACAGCAAGCACACAAAAAAACTCCAAGCAAAACATGACAAAATAAGAAAACAAAAGGAATACACAGATGGATAAATAATGTGTTCCAGACAGGTAAAGCCCAATAAGACAGAACACATTTCAGTGGAAACCCTGCAGGAAAAATACATATTACAAGTAATTACATAAGAGAGCAGGTAATCACATAACTAGTTTATGATGAAGCAGTCTGAAATATAATGTAATCAGCATTTTCGTTTGCCTAAATACATTTTGTCTGCAGATTCATATCTGTAAGATGCCTTAAAATGGTAACTTATATGTTCTACTGCTATTTGTCAGCAGGTAGGGCAATTAGTAAGGAACTTATTGGAAGACCAAATAGAGAGAGAGAGAGAGAGAGAGAGAGAGGGAAAGGGCTGTAACACTTTAACAAGGGTGAAGAGAAGGACATCTATCAAGATAACATAGTACACTGCAGACTATGGTATAGAAGGCTAATTTGTTTTCAAATTCCAACCAATAATAAGCAATGATAAGTAGTGGAGGGTTCTGGGTGGATCAATGGAAGTGAAAATAGGAATGCAGATATCGGCTTGTTTGAGATTCTCAGTTTGGGATAAACACAAATGTATGTATGCATGCATACAAACACAAACACAGACATATGTATGTATATATATATATATATATATATATATATATATATATATATATATATATATATATATATCTAGGGTTCCTATCAGCAGACCGAAGACGCATGTTTCCGAATACATCTTGGTCGAACTGAAAACACTGAAACGTCAAAATATCAAAGCGGTATGTAAGCAAATTCTTTCCCTGGTAAAGAATTTGCTTGTCCGCTTCGGTAGTTTGCTGTTTTCGGCACTGTAGTGCGGTCTCCGAGTTGGTATATTTAAGTAGGGGAGGTGGGGGTCACAGCCCCCCACATCAGGGGGTGGGGGGGTGAAGCTCCCTACTTAATGTTATATTTTAAAGTGTTTTCTTTCTTTGTCTTTTTTTGTTGGAACAGCAATTTTTTTTCCCTTGGAAGAAAATCGCTGTTCTGACAGTTCAGTTTTGTAATCTTTTGCTTACATGGGGTCGATTAATCACCATTTGCTTACCTAAGCATTCAGTGATCTAATATAAATGTATATATATATATATATATATTTATTTATTTATTTTACATTTGTTGACCGGGAAAGTCTGACTGGAGCGAGGTCCATTTACAGCGGAGTCCCAGGGAGAAAAGCTCCACTATTAAACTATATGTACAGTGGGAATTTTTACAATACAAGATATTTCATGCAAGAAGAATACGATTAAAGTGGTTTGTTACAACTAAACAAAAAGGACTCCATTGTAACAATACAATCATCAGAGACATCACATATGACAGTATAAAAGACAATATTTTTGCTATACAAGTTTAAGTGTGACTAGAGGAAGGCCCTGTATGGCAGTTTTGAGGAGTTGTTAGTACTGTAATATAGAGACAGTAAGCAGAATATAGAGGTAGTTAGTACTGTAATATAGAGACAGTAAGCAGAATATAGAGGTAGTTAGTACTGTAATATAGAGACAGTAAGCAGAATATAGAGGTAGTTAGTACTGTAATATAGAGACAGTAAGCCGAATATAGAGGTAGTTAGTACTGTAATATAGAGACAGTAAGCAGAATATAGAGGTAGTTAGTACTGTAATATAGAGACAGTAAGCAGAATATAGAGGTAGTTAGTACTGTAATATAGAGACAGTAAGCAGAATATAGAGGTAGTTAGTACTGTAATATAGAGACAGTAAGCAGAATATAGAGGTAGTTAGTACTGTAATATAGAGACAGTAAGCAGAATATAGAGGAAGGCAGGAAGTATTTGAGGAGAGCAGGGAAGCATTTATGTGATGCAAGGACAGAGCCAGGAATGCAAGAGGTGTGATTTGAGTGATTTTTTGAAGAGTGAGATAGAAGGTGCTGAGGAAATATTCTGGGGGAGGTTATTCCAAATTTTTTCTATGGTATGAGAGAAAAGAGCTTTACCTGCAGTGTTGTTGGCTTGAGTTATACGCAAAAGGGTTTTGTTGGATGAGTGGAGTGGACGGTTTGCTGAGTATTGGTTAAGTAGTTGATTCAGGGCTGGAGTCTTGTGGGGATTCTTTAGGATGTTATAGGTGAGGACTAGTTGGTGGTAATTAATTAAATGAGGAAGTTCTAACCACTGTAGTTCTTTTAGAACAAGGCAATAATGGCTACGAAAAGCAGAGTTATTGGCAAATTTAGCAATTTTATTGTAACATGACTCTAGTTTGTTCATGTCTGTTTTCCTAATGTGGGTTAGGATTGGAGATGCATACATTAGGGTAGACATAAGATGGGTTTGGGCTAGGGTGACCCATGCTAAGTGTTTGTGTTTATATAGGGTTCCTAAGTTTTTATGTATTTTTTTAATGGTTTGAGAGATATGGACATCGAAGTGAAGATCTTTATCTATTTCAATGCCAAGGAGTTTTGTATGGAGGGAGGGGGAAATTGTGGTGCCATTTTTGGAAGTGATTGTGAAAGAATGGGGTGTGTGTCTGTATTTGTTTGGGGTGAATAGGAGTAATTTGGTCTTGTTGGGGTTAAGAATCAGTTGGATATCAGTAATCCATTTTTCAATGGAGTTAAAGGATTCCTGGGTAAGGTTATGAAGAGTGGTTAGGGATGGGGCTGAGCAGATTAAGGTGGAGTCATCTGCGTACTGTATAAGTGATGCATGTAATGTGGAGGTGTGTAGTCTGTTGGTGAAAATAGTGAATAGTAATGGGCCTAGTATTGAGCCTTGTGGAACACCTATGATGGATGATAGTAGAGGTGATAGTACTCCTTGCCATTTGACTGTTTCCTATCAGAGAGATAGTTTTTGAACCAAGCAGTTGTAGAGGGGGCAAAGGACATTGATGATAGTGTGTCTAGATGTAGGTTATGTGAGACCATGTCAAATGCCTTAGAGAGATCTAAGAATATGGCAGATACAAAGTTGTTGTTATTTCTAAGATGGTTAACCTGGTTAGTGAAAGACAGAAGAGCAGTGGTTGTACTATGGTTTGGGCGGAAGCCATGCTGGGTTGAGGAGAGGAGATTATGTGAGGTTAAGAAATGCATCACTTGGGTATTAATACATTTTTCAAGGAGTTTGGACAGGGGGATAGGATAGCAATGAGGCGGTAGTTTGATAGCTTGTAGGAGTTGCCACCTTTGTGTAGGGGGATAATATGTGATACTTTCCATAGTTGAGGGGTGTAAGCTTCTTTTATGGAGCGGTTAATCAGAATTGAGACAGGGTAGGCTAGAGATTCAGCTGCTAGTTTTAGGAAATTAGTGGGTAGGCCATCAGCTGCAAGAGTGGTTTTAGTTTTGAGAGTAGTTTTTTGACTATGGAGGTTGGTACAGGTGAGAGAGTAAATGATGGTATGTTATTGTGGTCCTTAGTGGGGGTGGATAGAGGGTTATTGCTAGATAGCTGGGTAGATAGTGATAGAATAGAGTCTATGAAGTGATGGTTGAATTGAGAAGCTAAGCTGTCATTAGTGGTATTTGTGTTGGGAGCTGGGGTGGTAGTTTTACCGGGTTTTAGAAGGGAGTTGATAGCATGCCAGAACTTTTGGGGGGTTTTAGAATGTTTGTTTTGGAGATTTAGGAAGTAGCTTTGTTTATCTAGCTTTGTTTGTCTTTTGGCTTGATTACGAAGTTGTTGATAGTTCTGTCTATTTAAGCTAGTGTTGTTCTTTTTCCAGATCTTCCAGGCATTATCTCTGGCTTGTAGTAAGTCTTTTGTGGTCCTAGTCAGCCAAGGGGCATAGTTTACTTTGGTTCTAAGTTTTCTAATGGTAGCTACTGTATGCAGAACATTCATAAAAGTACTATTGAAAAGTTTAATTGCCTGGTCTAGTTCCAGTGTATGTAATGGTTGCCAATTACATTGTTGTAATATACTGTTTGAATTTGTGGATTTACCTTGTGCTCATCTCTAGTTTCCTTATACAGTATGGGTTTGGCTATGTTTAACTTTTTACGAAGAAGGAAAGTGGAGCAGTGATCGCTGAGTGCATCAGGTAGGCAGCCCACGTGATAATTTTGACTAGGGAAGTTTACTAAAGTCCAATCAATAGATGACTGTTTCTGGGATGTTTTGTCCACTCTGGTGGGTTCTTGGATTAGTTGAGAGAATCCGAATAGGTTAATATGGTTTGTGGGATTGCTAGAATTGCAGGATAGCCAGTCTAGATTTAGGTCTCCTAACAGGATAGTTTATTTTGGCAGGTTGTTTCTTCTATTGTTGCTGAGTTATTTCCTGGAGAGATATAACTGCAAAGGATGTTAATTCTCTTTTTGTTGTTTAGAGATAGAACTGAGCCTAATGTTTCAGCATTTTGGAATTTGGGAAGTGGGGTTTGCAGAGGCTGGAGGTTGAGTTTGTTTTTAAATAGAATAGCAACTCCGCCTCCCTTTTTAGCATCT
This sequence comes from Protopterus annectens, assembly GCF_019279795.1. Lineage (NCBI taxonomy): Eukaryota > Metazoa > Chordata > Ceratodontiformes > Protopteridae > Protopterus > Protopterus annectens. Next base: position 1,545,582,561 of record NC_056726.1, read on the forward strand.
CTGTCTAGTCTTAGGATGTTATAGCCTGGTGGGAGAATTTCTTCATTTTGGGTGGAGGGTTTTAGCCAGGTTTCGGTAATAGTTATTAAATCTGGGGAGTATTGGGCTATAAATGTGTGTAGGTCATGCAGTTTGTTAGATATACTTCTTGAGTTTAGGTTAATAATAAGTAGGTCTGATGTTTGTTTGTGTGAGAGAATGTTGTTGCATGGACCTGGGTTGGGGTGTATGTCTCCCGAGATTAGTAAACATTTTTTGTAGAATAGTTTGAGTTTTATAGCATGTGCTAGGTCTATATTTGTTCTAGGTAGTGTTTGTTTTCTGAGAGGCTGACTGGTGTGTGTTTTGTATATATAGAATAATGAGCTATCACTAAATAGTGTAGAGCAGATTGTAAAATGTATGTGTTTGTGTGTGTGTGCGAAAGTATGTGTTGTGTGGTATGTATTGTTTAATGGTATGTTAGTGGGTGTGGATGTGGTGTAGGTTAGTGTGGAGAGAGTTAGTATTAGTACTAGTGGTAAGAATTGCATGGTTAGTGTAGCTACTAGAGATATTCAGATAGGAAGTAAGATGGGTGTGGTAGTGGTTGGATCTTAGTTCTTTAGTTTGGCTATTGAGTGGAGTGTTTGGTTTGGGTATGGCTTGGTGTAATTGAAGGAAGGTGCTGATTGGTGTGGAGAATGGATTGATTGTCAGGGTCAGGTATAAATGTAGATGCACTGGGGTGGGTGGGATTTGGGGGTAGGGTAGGGGAGCAAAGTGAGCCCAGAGGGCTAACGGAGCGGGAAGAGCCGAGAGGTGAAGTGGCTCAGGAAAAACAATCAATCAACAGGATTACAACTACAGGTAAAGCCAGGGAGTGGGATTATATCTTTTGTGGTGTCTGTACTAATAGTATGTTCAAGAACTATTTTAATTCCTTCAAAAGAAAAAGAAAAACCAGGGAGAAAAGAGAATTATTAAGTAGAAAACTCTGTTAAGAGCAGAGATAAATCCTATTTGGTAAGCCTTCAGGTCTAATAAAAGTGGGTTTAGCAGGACCTTTTTATGGTAAAATGCTGCCACCTGGTGGTGAATAAGGGGAGTGATTCCCAGCACTTAGGAGTCTGCACAACACTTGTGATGCTTTTATGGAGTTATTAGGAGCAGTCGAGGGAAAACTATGGACTCAGAGGGCTTGCGGTAGGCTGCTATCACATACACTGGTAGGACGCTGGATAATAGTAAAATGCTGTTACAATATTGCCCTTAGAGCTACATACACTGAGTTGTCCCTGTAGGAGTGGAGTTGTGCCTTTTTCTCTTTGGGAGGTGATTGTTATGCCTGGGAGCAGGGTATCCTCAGACGTCCTCACAATGACCGGAGGGATTCCTGACCAAAATACTATCCTTATATGTAGGAATAGTACAGGGGACACCCATGGTTACAGCTGTAAGGAGAAGAGAGGCAAAAAACCTTAGTACATCAGTAAAGTAGGAGGAGGATTGTGTATAGGATAGGAAATAGAAAAAGGAGCGTTCAGTGTGAGAGGGAATAGTACCAGCGTGAGTCAAGGACAGAGAAATACCAAGAGTAAAAGTGGGAAGAGAGTCAGGAGGAGGGTGCAACCTCTAATGTAGCAGAAGAAAGAGTAGAATAGGAGGCAGAGGGAGAGACAACTGTAAAAATAAGGATAGATGAAGAGAAATGGGAGACAGATTAGTAATACAAAGTACGGAGTACCACTATTAAATTCAGTGCCCCTGTTAACTCGGGGATTAGGTTCATAGGTTCATAGGTTTATACTAGGCTATCTGCCCTAAGGCATTTATAAGCCTAGCCCAGAGTTTTTGTGGCTTATGCCACCCCTTATGTTAAAAAATACTGTGCCCATTAGTTTGTTGTGCCTCTGTCCAGCAGTGACACAGAGATGATTCCCGGGGTAAACCTACGATCTCCCATCCACCGGTCAAGATTTCTCTTGAACAGAGCCAGCGAGGTGCTCTGCCTCACATGGACCGGGATTTTATTCCACAACACAGGGAGTCTCTGGGTGACAAATCTATCCCTCCAGCATGTCCTATTTATATCCGTGCTAAGGTTTAAGTCGCTTGCTCTAGTGGATCTGGTAGATTTGTATTTTTTGAGGTGGAGCATGTCCATTAATTCCGGGTTGGACATGGCCTTGTATGTCAGGCACAGGTCACCTCTGAGCAGACGGTATACGACTGAACAGAGCTGGAGATTGTTCAGTCTGGCAGCATATGACAGATTTTGGAGTCCCTTTATCCTTTTGGTGAGGAACTTTTGGGGTCTCTCCAATTGCTGCAGGTGTCGGGTGAGATACATCCCGAATGGGGCATTGTACTCGATCATTGGTCTGATAAGTGAAGAGTACAGGGGAACAATGACCTCACTTGATCTGGATGTGAATCCCTTCATGATCAGGTGGGCAATGTAGAAGGTTTTTCTAACCACTTTAGCAATGTGAGTGTCAAAAGAAAGGCCACTGTCAACCTGGGTCCCCAGGTCCCTGATAACCTCTTCTGTGCTTAGTGGATTGCCACCTATATGGTAGCTTGGGGTTACCTTGTTTTTCCCGAAGGGTATGACTATACATTTTTTGGCATTTAACTTCAGGCCATGGCTCTGGCACCAGCTATCAGTTTCTGTGAGACCCCTCTGAAGGATATCTGTGTCCGATGTACTTTCCACTATGGCTCCCAGTTTGCAGTCATCTGTAAACTTTGTCAGCCATAGTCCTCCTATGTTAGCCTGTACTTCTGAGAAGTAGATGCCGAACAACAGGGGGCCAAGGACTGAGCCCTGTGGGACACCACTTGTGACTGGCTTGGAGTCTGACATGGCACCAGCTACTCTAACCCTGTGGGTTCTGTCCTTTAGCCAGTTTGCAACCCATCTTGTGACATATGGGTTTACATTTAAGCTGGTAAGTTTCTCTATAATACCCGAGTGGGGTATTGTGTCGAAAGCTTTTGCAAGGTCAAGGTAGGCTGTATGGACTGCCTTTCCTCATCAATGGCCTTGGTGACTGTTTCGAAGAAGTCGACCAAGTTCAAAAGGCATGATCTGCCCTTGACAAAGCCAAACTGTGTCGGGTCCAATGTCTGCAAGTCCCCTATGTCTTTGTTTATGAGTTCCATTATGATCCTCTCCATAGCTTTGCAGACCAGGCTTGTTAAGCTTATGGGGCGGTAATTACCAGGGTCCGTTGAGGCACCGCCTTTGTGGAGTGGGACCACAGTTGCCGTACGCCACTCCTTGGGCACGTATCCTGTGGTAAGGCTAAGATTAAACAGCTGCCTTATGTGCGGGTTTAGTTCCTCATTGAGTTAGTGTAGCACACAGCCGGGGACACCATCCGGTCCCATTGATGCTGTGTTTTTAGCTTTAGAGAGAGCAGCTTTCACCTGTGCATTGGAGATGTCTGGGAGGCTGCACTCCGCTGGGATAGTTATCTCTCCTTTTGGGGGGGGTGGTTAAGTTTGCACTGAACCTGTCTGCCAGTATGTTGGCAATGTCTGTGGGTTCAGTGATTTTTGTATCATTTTGGGCTAATTCTGAGCATATCTGGGAGTTTCCACCCAGGTTTCTAACATAGCTGAAGAAGGCCTTATGATTGTCTTTTGAATCTATGGCAATTTTTCTCTCAAAGTTGGCCTTGGATGATTTTATGAGTGCTCGTATTATTTTACTAATAATGATCAAAGGTGTCTTCTCTTTTATGGATTTTGCTTAATCATGTAACAACTTTCTCCTCTTATTGTAAAGTTTGTTTATGGCTGGGGTCCACCAGACTGGACGTTTGCCCTTGGTGGAAAGAGTCTTGGTTTTATTAGGGATTGCCTGTTCCATGCAGTCCTGGAGGTGTTCGTAGAAGGCATTTGTAAGGGCTTCCGCAGCTTGGGTTGTGGTTTCCACTGGCTCGTTTGCTTTAGAGAAGTTCTTCACTGTGGTCTTTTTTGTTTGGGGTGGGGGCGGGATGTGGATATCCAGTGAGATTAGTTTATGATCTGATCTCACCAATGAGGGATATACTTCCAGTGTGGAGCATTTTGTCCCCATGTTTGTGATGACGAGATCTAGTATATTTTCTCCTCTTGTGGGAACGGTGACTATTTGTTCCATGGCATTTGAATTTATGAACTCCAGGAACCTTTGGGCTAGAAAGTTTGGGCTTAAGTAATGTTCCCAGTCTATATTCGGGTAGTTGAAGTCACCCAACATAATGGTGTTTGGAGGTACTTTTATACCCTCCAGTGTCTTCAGGAAGGCTGTGTGGGGTTTCTGAGTTTGAGAGGGTGGCCTGTAGCATGCTACAAATTGTAGAGCAGTTTTGCCTATGGTTAATTGCACCTGGATGGTTTCCGATGCTTCGTGCGTTGCCACCAACCTGGAGGTGTGGGTATCCTTGATGAATATGGATACACCCCCTCCTTTTGTGGAGTGGTCCAGGTTTTGGGGTCGGAACGCATGATATGAGGTAAAACCTGATAGTGCCGGGGTGCTCTCAGGAGCCTTGAACCAGGTTTCAGTCACAGCACAGACATCGATGTTCTCCATATTGAGAAGGGCCTTGAGTGTGTGCATTTTGAGATTTAGACTTCTGGCATTGAGCAGCATTACCCTTAGTTTGTTCCCATTTTTATTTTCTAGGGTGGTAGGTTTAGAATTTGAGCCTTGCTTAAAAAAGGCACTATGGGGGTGGCAAGAGCCTTAGCCAATATCCGGAATCCCAGGGGTGACAGGTGCAAGCCGTCCCTTGTGAAGCAGCGTGGCTTGTCAAGCATGTCATCCCAGGCAGACAGACACTGGATCCCCTTTGAATGACACCAGAAATTAAGCCAATTGTTAAAGCTGATCATCTTGTCTCTATGTTGTAGCATCATTCTTGGTGAAGAAAGGATGCTGCTCAGGGTCAGGGTCATACCTGCCTGGGCTACATAATAAGAGAGCTCCTCTATGTCTCTTTTCATGTAGTCCAGGGAGGTACGTCTCAGGTCATTCACACCAGCAAGGACAATGACTGAGTCATATTTGTACTTGCCTTGGAGTGACCTGAGTGCTTGTGTTATGTGACGGATCCTAGCGCCCAACAGGCAGCTCACCGTGACCTTCTCCTTGTTCAGCCTGGTGAGCAGGAGGTCAGTGTGCCTGACGATAGAGTCACCTATTAAAGTGTATCAGGTGTGTTGTTTAGCCTTAAGGGCTGTGACTGTTCAGCACACTGGCTTTGTGAGCTATGTGTTGCATGTGTTTTGTTTTTGGGTAGCGGTTGCTTGGGTGTCTGCTTTGGAGGTCTCTGCTGCTTAGGCAGATTTTTATTTAGCGCTTCCGAGTATGTTTTTGTGTGTTTATGTGTTTGGTTTGCTGTCGTGGTAGGTCTATGTGAGACTGGAATTGTAGTGAGTGTGGTTTCCTTTTCCTCCTGACTGGTTATGCCAGCACTGAGTTGAGAGAGTTTAGCCTCCAGTTTGGCTATATGGTTGCATCTCTCACATGTGTTGGAATTTGTTGGGAGGAGGAGAGGGTTGTCTGTGTACATGAAGCAGTTGTAACATTGCCTCAAGATTCCCAGATTCACAAGCTGGGCCAGAGAGGAGATTGACAACTGACCTTTGGACATGCTAGAATAGTACTGGGAATTCCTTTATAATTGAAAAAAAAGGGCCAATGGGGAACAAGGTACTCAAGAGGAGTTTGTGAGGGTGTAGTGCTTTAAATTCTTTAGTGCTGACCTATATAATTGCTTTAGTGAGCAAGTGCCAGGTAACTTAAATGCAATGTGCTACAGGTAACTTAAATGCAAAAACAACAAACAGTAACTTTCATTCAAGTGAAACAAGGAAATAAGTACAGTAAGCAATGCAGATATCACTGGGGATCCACAGAAGCACTGAAAAGCTGTGTTTTAGGTGGAATTAGCATTTCAGGGAAATAACAAGTAAACAAACAACAAGCATACAAACAAAGCTAGATTCAGCAGGCCTGGATCTAGTCTATGCTACAGCAAACAAGGTGTACCAATTTCAGTAAGAAACAGTTCAAATATGCAGGCACTATAAGCCTTTAACCAGAAATTCCCAGCTTAGAAGGACAGAGTCCAGCCTCTCCTCCCACAAGAGTGCAAACTACGAACCTTCTTAATGTAAAATAACTGGCCTGAAGCCCAAGTGCTTAAACCAGAACTAATACACTTTTAGAATAACAGACACTGAGCCCTCAATCAGCAGTTCCCAACTTAGAAGGATGTAAGCTACCTGTCCTGCCACAACAGTGCAGGCCACAAACCTTCCTAATGTAAAACAACTGGTCTGAAGCCCAAGTGCTTAATCCAAAAGACTTAGAATTATAGCTACACTTTAATCAAGTTACCACCAAGCAGTAATAAATACAATTGAATACTTTAAAGAATGCCTGGATTAGTGCCCAAGTTATACAAACAAAGCTAGATTCAGCAGGCCTGGATCTAATCTATGCTACAGCAAACAAGGTGCACCTATTTCAGTAAGAAGCAGTTAAAATATGCAGGCACTATAAGCCTTTAACCAGAAATTCCCAGCTCAGAAGGGCAGAGTCCAGCCTCTCCTCCCACAAGAGTGCAGACCATGAACCCTCTTAATGTAAAATAACTGGCCTGAAGTCCAAGTGCTTAAACCAGAATTAATACACTTTTAGAGTAACAGACACTGAGCCCTCAATCAGCAGTTCCCAACTTAGAAGGATGAAAGCTACCTGTCCTGCCACCACAGTGCAGGCTACAAAACTTCCTAATGTAAAACAACTGGTCTGAAGCCCAAGTGCTTAATCCAAAAGACTTAGAATGATAGCTACACTTTAATCAAGTTACCACCAAGCAGTAATAAATACAATTGAATACTTTAAAGAATGCCTGGATTAGTGCCCAAGTTATACAAACAAAGCTAGATTCAGCAGGCCTGGATCTAGTCTATGCTACAGCAAACAAGGTATACCAATTTCAGTAATAAGCAGTTCAAATATGCAGGCACTATAAGCCTTTAACCAGAAATTCCCAGCTCAGAAGGGCAGAGTCCAGCCTCTCCTCCCACAAGAGTGCAGACCACGAACCCTCTTAATGTAAAATAACTGGCCTGAAGCCCAAGTGCTTAAACTAAAAGGCTTAGAATGAGTTACACCAAGCAGTAATAAATACAAATACAACTGAGTACTTTTAAGATGACGCAAAAGCAAAATAAAGTAGGAAGAAACACAAATACAGTAAAAGCAGATACATTTTTTTTTTTGAGTGAGCAAATGAGATGGGCCCAGGAGGAGTATCCAAGTGCAAATTTACAAGAGGGGCGGGCAGTTTCAAAGCCACCAAGATTAACACCAAGACAAAAACAGGGAGGGTGGGTGGTGACCTACTGAAAAAACAGTCAACTTCCAGCTAGATATTGCTCAATGCAACACAAATTACTTTAAATTGTGTATTATTTGATAAAAGTGCAGGTAAAAATCTACTTAATACCACTCATGTAGGTCTCAGTTGGCCAAAGCTCACAGTTTAAACAGAAAACAATTCACTGTACCACTTGTATAAGACAGAAACCAAATAACAATGAGGTAAACTACCCCCACTTATCACTGGCTATGCAGGTTTTTTAACAAGCCTTAACTGCAAATACCACTTGTATAAGACCTACTGAATAAACAGTCAACTTCCAGCTAGATATTGCTCAATGCAACACAAACAAATTACTTTAAATCGTGTATTATTTGATAAAGTGCAGGTAAAAATCTACTTAACTCCACTCATGTAGGTCTCAGTTGGCCAAAGCTCACAGTTTAAACAGAAAACAATTCACTGTACCACTTGTATAAGACAGAAACCGAATAACAATGAGGTAAACTACCCCCACTTATCGCTGGCTATGCAGGTTTTTTAACAAGCCTTAACTGAAAATACCACTTGTATAAGACCTACTGAAAAAACAGTCAACTTCCAGCTAGATATTGCATAATGCAGCGCAAACAAATTACTTTAAATCGTGTATTATTTGATAAAAGTGCAGGTAAACATCTACTTAACTCCACTCATGTAGGTCTCAGTTGGCCAAAGCTCACAGTTTAAACAGAAAACAATTCACTGTACCACTTGTATAAGACAGAAACCGAATAACAATGAGGCAGACTACCCCCACTTATCACTGGCTATGCAGGTTTTTTAACAAGCCTTAACTGAAAATACCACTTCTATAAGACCTACTGAAAAAACAGTCAACTTCCAGCTAGATATTGCTCAAAATGCAACAAAACAAGTACTGTAGGTGTACACTATAGGTTAGTATCAGTATTTATCAGTACTGTAGGTGTACTGTATGGGTTAGCATCAGTATTTATCAGTACTTTACGTGCACAGTATAGGTTAGAATCGGTATTTAGCAGTATTGTAGGTGTACGGTTTAAGTTATTATCAGTATTTATCAGTACTGTAGGTGCACACTATAGGTTAGAATCAGTATTTATCAGTACTGTATATGTACAGTATAGGGTAGAATCCATATTTATCAGTACTGTAAGTGTATAGTATAGATTAGAATCAGTATTTATCAGTGCTGTAGGTGTACCATATAGGATAGTATCAGTATATATCAGTACTGTAGGTGTACAGTATAGGTTAGTATCAGTATTTATCAGTGCTGTAGGTTTACAGTATAGGTTAGAATCAGTATTTATCAGTACTGTAGTTGCACAGTATAGGTTAGTATCAGTATGTATCATAGGTTCATAGGTTCATAGGTACATACTAGGCTATCTGCCCTAGGGCATTTATAAGCCTAGCCAGAGTGTACTTGGCTTCCGCCTCCCTATTTGATTAGCCTACTGTGCCTCTGTAAAGTAGGTCACAGAAGGTACCCTTTTAAGATTAGTTTACTGTGCCTCTGTCTAGCAGGGACACAGAAGAGATCCCAGGGGTGAATTTGCGATTTCCCATCCACGCGTCCAGATTTCGCTTGAAGAGGGTCAGCAAGAGGCTATGTCTAACATGAATTGGGATTCTATTCCAGAGTGAGGGGAGCCTCTCGGAAATGAATCTGTCCCTCCAGCATGTCCTATTTATTTTTGTGCTGAGGTTTAGGTCCCTGGAGCGTGTAGCTCTAAGGGACTTGGATTTTTTTGAGGTGGAGCATGTCCATTAATTCTGGGTTTGACATGGCTTTGTACGTCAGGCATAGATCGCCTCTGAGTAGGCGGTAAGCAACTGAGTAGAGCTGGAGTTTCTTTAGTCGCGCTGCATAGGACATCTGTTTGTAGCCCATAATCCTCTTGGTGAGGTACTTTTGGGGTCTCTCCAGTTGCTGCAGGTGTCAGGTAAGGTACATCACAAAAGGGGCATTGTATTCAATTATGGGCCTGATGACTGACGAGTAGAGGGACACAATGACCTCTCTTGATCTAGATGCGAACCCTTTCATGATAAGGTGGGCTATATAGAAGGTCTTTCTAACCACTTTGGCAATGTGATTATCAAAGGAGAGATTACTATCTACGTTGATCCCCAAATCTCTAATTACTTCTTCCGTACTTAATGGATTACCACCTATGTGGTAATTTGTGGGCACCTTGTTTTTCCCAAAGGGGATGACTATGCACTTTTTAGCATTTAGCTTGAGGCCATGGCTCTGGCACCAAGCATCTGTCTCTGTGAGACCCTTTTGGAGGATGCTTGTGTCAGCTGGAGATTTGATTATGGCCCCCAGTTTGCAGTAATCTGTGAACTTTGTCAGCCATAATCCCCCCGTGTTAGCCTGAACCTCAGAGAAGTATAAACCGAACAAGAGAGGTCCCAGAACTGAGCCCTGTGGGATGCCACTTGTAACTGGTTTGGATTCCGACATGGCACCTTGGATTCTGACCATGTGAGTTCTATCTCTGAGCCAGTTTGCAACCCATCTTGTGATATAGGGGTTGATATTTAAGCTGGTAAGCTTATTTATGATGCCCGAGTGGGGTATTGTGTCAAAGGCTTTTGCGAGGTCCAGGTAGGCTGTGTGGACTACCTTGCTCTCATCTATGGCTTTGATAACTGTTTCAAAGAAATCAACTAGGTTTAAGAGGCAAGATCTGCCCTTAACAATGCCGAATTGGGTAGGGTCCAGTGTCTGGAGGCTCCCAATGTCTTTGTTTATGAGTTCCATGATAATACGCTCCATAGCTTTACAGACCAGACTAGCCAGGCTTATGGGGCGATAGTTTCTGGGGTCTGTTGTGGCACCACCTTCGTGGAGTGGGACCACTGTAGCTGTACGCCATTCTTTGGGTACATATCCTGCAGTAAGGCTAAGTTTGAACAATGACATAATGTGAGGGTTCAGTTCTTCTTGGAGCTCATGTAAAACACAGCCTGGGACACCGTCCGGTTCCATAGATGCTGTGCTTTTTGCTTTGGAGAGGGCAGCTTTCACCTGTGCATCTGTGATGTCAGGGAGGTTACATTCAGTTGGGATAGGCATTTGCTCTTTTGGGGGGGGGGGGAGAAGTTTGCGCTGAATCTGTCTGCCAGGATTTTGGCTATGTCTGTAGGTTCGGTATATTTTGTACTGTTATGCAACAATTCAGAGCATATCTGGGAGTTTCCGCCCATGTTCCTGACATAACTAAAGAAAGCCTTGTGATTATCTTTAGTGTCTAGGGCAATTTTTCTTTCGAAACTGGCCTTTGATGATTTTATGAGGGATCGCAGTTTCTTGCTAATACTGATCAGAGATGCCTTCCCTTTTTGAGATTTTGCTCTGTCATTTAGTAGCTTCCTCCTTCTGTTGTATAGCTCGGGGTCCACCAGACCAGTGTCCTGTTTTTGGAGGAGTGAGTCTTGATTTTATTTGGGATAGCATGATCCATGCATTCCTGTAGGTGCTCATAGAATGCATTTGTAAAGGATTCTGCAGATTGGGCTGTATTACCCTCTGGCCCAGGGGCTTTGAAGGATTCCACCTCAGTCTTGAGAAGTGCAAAGTGGGCTTTTGAGAAATTCTTTACAGTGATTTCCTTGGCTGGGGGTGGGGATGGGATATGGATGTCCAGGGAAATTTGTTTATGGTCTGATCTTACCAATGAGGGGTTTATCTCTGGTGTGGAAAATAGAGTCCCCATGTTGATGATGACCAGGTCCAATATGTTGTTCCCTCTTGTGGGAGTGATGACCAGTTCCATTGCGTTAGAGTTTATAAATTCAAGGAACCATTGGGCGAGGGTGTTTGGGCTTGAGTAGTTTTCCCAGTCAATGTTTGGGTAGTTGAAGTCACCCAATAACATAGTGTTTGGAGAGACCTTCATATTCTTCAGTGTTCTCAGGAATGCCAAGTGGGGTTCCTGTAATAAGGAGTGTGTTCTGTAGCAGGCTACAAACTGAAAGGCAGTTTTGCCCGCTGTTAGTTGCACATGGGTGGTTTCCGATGCTTCGTGCAGTGCCACTAACCTGGAGGTGTAGGTATCTTTGATGAATATAGATACTCCCCCTCCTTTTGTGCTTCGGTCCAAGTTTTGGGACCGAAACGCATGGTATGAGTTATAACCTGGTAGTTCTGGGGTGCTCTCAGGAGCCTTGAACCAGGTTTCTGTTACTGCACAGACATCGATTTTCTCCATACTGAGGAGAGCCTCGAGTGCGTGCATCTTGAGGTTTAGACTTCTGGCATTGAGTAGCATTACCTTTAGTTTTTTTATCCGTGGGTTGTCTATGGAGGTGGGTTTGTCCTTTGAGCCTTGCCTAAAAAAGGCACTATGGGGGTGGCAAGAGCCTTGGCCAGTATACAAAAGCCTAAGGGTGACAGGTGCAAGCCATCCCTAGCGAAGCAACGTGGCTTGTCGAGCATGTCATCCCAGGCTGACAGACACTGGATCCCCTTTGAATTACACCAATACTTTAGCCAATTGTTGAAAATGATCATTTTGTCTTTATACTGTGGCATCATTCTTGGTGAGGGTGAGATGCTACTCAAGGTCAGGGTCATACCAGCTTGGGCTACATGGTCAGAGAGCTCCTCTATGTCTCTTTTCCTGTAGTCCAGGGAGGTACGTCTCAGGTCATTCACACCAGCATGGACAATGACGGAGTCATACTTGCACTTGCTTTGGAGTGACCTGAGTGCTTGTGTTATGTGGTAGATCCAGGCACCCGACAGGCAGCTTACAGTGATCTTCTCCTTGTTCAGTCTGGTGAGCGGGACATCATTGTGCCGGACAATAGAGTCCCCTATAACAAGTGTATTTGGTGTGTTGTTTGGCCTTAAGGGCTGTGATTGTGAGGCCCACTGATTTTGTGAGATATGTGATTCATGGGTATTGTTGAGGGGTGGCTGTTGCTTGGATATCTGTTTAGGAGGTCTTTGCTGTTTAGGCAGATTTTTATTTAGAGCCTCCGAGTATGTTTTTGTGTGTTTATGGGTTGGGTATGCAGATGCAATAGGTCTGTGTGAGACTGGATTTGTGGTGTGGGTGATTACCTTTTCCTCCTGACTGACTGTGCCAGTCTTGGGTTGAGAGAGCTCTGACTCCAGTTTGGCTGTGTAACTGCATCTCTCACATGTATTAGAGTTTGTTGGAAGGAGGAGAGGGTTGTCTGTGTACATAAGGCAATTGTAACATTGCCTCAAAATTCCCAGATTCACCAGCTGGACTGGAGAGTAACCTTGAAACTGACCCTTGGACATACCAGATTGGTATAGGGAACTGTTTTTTTATTGATCAGATTAGGGAAGGAAACTGATTTTTCATTTGTTCAGGAAGGACCAATCGGGAGCCTAATACTTATGAGAAGTGTAGTGCTTTAGTTAGTTAGTGTTTCCTTATAAGAGCTGAGCAAGTGCAGGGCTTTAGAAAGAGAATAGAGTTAATTACTTTGAGAGTTTGAACAGTTCTAAGGGAAAAAGTGAAGAGCAGACTTTGTGGAGCCTGGAATAGTTTAAACCTGTTTAGGCGGCACTGCCCGACGCTGCTCAGTGCGCAAAACCACGCAAAAAGAGAGTTGTAGGGTTTTAAGAGAGAAAGATCAAGGAGTTTAGAATTGACCCAAAATGGCCAATAAAACTACAGCTTCTAGGTAGTAAACACTCCTCCAGGGACAGGCAGGCTATTCAGTGTTAACCACTCCCACTGTTGAACACAGAGACTTCCCTTTAGCCCAAGCAAGCACTGGCCTTCTAGAAACTTTCAAACAGTTCAGAATAGCAAATCTGTAACTGAACTTTGTTAACTTTCAGAAAGTGGGAAAAAAAGCAAGATTTTTTTTTTCTTTTTGTTGTAGTTTAAAGGTAGCAGAGATACACAAGCAGCAAAATAATCACAACAGTGCAATAAATGACCCCACACTTGAGTGCTAAGCCAAAATCAGGTAAAATGCAGTTTTTAGAGAAAAAAATGATTTTAAATTAAGTGCAACACAGGAAATGCAGTAAACAGGCTCTAGATGTGTTCCAAGTACTGTTGCTGTTACAGATATAAACTTTAGCAAGCTGGAAAATGCCAAAAAGTAGGCAGCAAAGCAGTAAAACTTAACAAAAAATCAGAAGAAAATACTTAGCTGTACAGTATAGATTAGAATCAGTATTTATCAGTACTGTAGGTGTTCAGTATAGGTTAGTATCAGTATTTATCAGTACTGTAGGTGTACAGTATAGGTTAGTATCAGTATTTATCAGTACTATAGGTGTACAGTATAGGTCAGTGTATGTATTTATCAGTACTGTAGGTGTACAGTATATTTTACTATCAGTATTTATCAATACTGTAGGTGTATACTATTGGTTAGAATCTGTATTTATCAGTACTGCAGGTGAAATGTATAGGTTAGTACCAGTAACTATCAGTACTGTAGGTGCACAGTATATATTATAATAAGTATTTATCAGTACTGTAGGTGTACAGTACAGGTTAGTACCAGTATTTATCAGTACTGTAGGTGTACAGTATAAGTTACTATCAGTTTTAATCAGTACTGTAGGTGCATACTGTTGGTTAGAATCAGTATTTATCAGTACTGTAGGTGTACAGTATAGGTTATTACCAGTATTTATTAGTAATGTAGGAGTACAGTATAGATTAGAATTAGTTTTTTTCAGTACTGTAGGTGTACAGTATAGGTTAGTATCATATTTATCAGTACTGTAGTTGTACAGTATAGGTTAGTATCAGTATTTATCAGTACTATAGGTGTACAGTATAGGTCAGTGTATGTATTTATCAGTACTGTAGGTGTACAGTATATTTTACTATCAGTATTTATCAATACTGTAGGTGTATACTATTGGTTAGAATATGTATTTATCAGTACTGCAGGTGAAATGTATAGGTTGGTACCAGTAATTATCAGTACTGTAGGTGTACAGTATATATTAGAATAAGTATTTATCAGTACTGTAGGTGTACAGTATAGGTTAGTATCAGTATTTATCAGTATTTTAGTTGTACACTATAGGTTAGAATCAGTATTTATCAGTACTGTAGGTGTACAGTATAGGTTAGTATCAGTATTTATCAGTACTGCAGGTGTACAGTATAGATTAGAATCAGTATTTATCAGTACTGTAGGTGTACAGTATAGGTTAGTATTAGTATTTAGCAGTACTGTATGTGTACAGTATAGGTTAGTATCAGTAAGTACTGTAGATGTACAGTGTAGACTGGTATCAGAATTTATCAGTATTGTAGGTGTACAGTATAGGTTAGTATCAGTATTTATCAGAACTGTAGATGTACAGTGTAGACTGGTATCAGAATTTATCAGTATTGTAGGTGTACAGTATAGGTTATTATCAGTATTTATCAGTACTGTAGGTGTTCAGTATAAGTTGCTATCAGTATTTATCAGTACTGTAGGTGGACTGTATGGGTTAGTATCAGTATTTATCAGTACTTTAGGTGTACAGTATAGGTTAGAATCGGTATTTAGCAGTAATGTAGGTGTACAGTTTAAGTTACTATCAGTATTTTTCAGTACTGTAGATGTACACTATAGGTTAGAATCAGTATTTATCAGTACTGTGTGTGTACAGTATAGGGTAGTATCCATATTTATCAGTACTGTAAGTGTACAGCATAGATTAGAATCAGTATTTATCAGTGCTGTAGGAGTACCATATAGGTTAGTATCAGTATTTATCAGTGCTGTAGGTTTACAGTATAGGTTAGAATCAGCATTTATCAGTACTGTAGCTGTACAGTATAGATTAGAATCAGTATTTATTAGTACTATAGGTGTTCAGTATAGGTCAGTATCAGTATTTATCAGTACTGTAGGTGTACAGTATAGGTTAGTATCAGTATTTATCAGTACGATAGGTGTACAGTGTAGGTTAGAATCAGTATTTATCAGTACTGTAGGTGTACAGTATAGGGTATTATCCGTATTTATCAGTACTGTAAGTGTACAGTACGGGTGATTATCAGTATTTATCAGTATTATAGGTGTACAGTATAGGTTAGTATCAGTATTTATCAGTACTGTAGGTGTACTATGTAGGTTAGTATCAGTATTTATCAGTACTTTAGGTCTACAGTATAGGTTAGAATCAGTATTTATTAGTACTGTAGGTGTATATTATAGGGTAGTATCAGTATTTATCAGTACTGTAGGTGTACAGTATAAGTTACTATCAGTTTTAATCAGTATGGTAGGTGTACAGTATAGATTAGAATTAGTTTTTTTCAGTACTGTAGGTGTGCAGTATAGGTTAGTATAATATTTTATCAGTACTGTAGTTGTATAGTATAGGTGAGTATCAGTATTTATCTGTACTATTGCAGTACAGTAAAGGTTAGTATCAGTATTTATCAGTACTATAGGTGTACAGTATAGGTTTGTACCAGTATTTATCAGTACTCTAGGTGTAGGCTATAAGTTACTGTCAGCATTTATCAGTACTGTAGGTGTACACTATAGGTTAGAATCAGTATTTATCAGTACTGTAGGTGTACAGTATAGGGTAATATCTGTATTAATCAGTACTGTAAGTGTACAGTACAGATTAGAATCAGTATTTATCAGTGCTGTAGGTGTACCATATAGGTCAGTATCAGTATTCATTAGTACTGTAAGTGTACAGTATAGGCTTGTATCAGAATTTATCAGTACTGTAGGTGTACAGTATAGGTTAGTATTAGTATTTATCAGTACTTTAGGTGTAGGTGTACAGTATAGGTTAGTATCAGTATTTATCAGTACTGTAGGTGTTCAGTATAAGTTACTATCAGTATTTATCAGTACCGTAGGTGTACTGTATGGGTTAGTATCAGTATTTATCAGTACTGTAGGTGTACAGTATAGGTTAGAAATGGTATTTAGCAGTACTGTAGGTGTACAGTTTTAGTTACTTTCAGTATTTATCAGTACTGTAGGTGTAGACTATAGGTTAGAATCAGTATTTATCAGTACTGTAGGTGTACAGTATAGGGTAGTATCTGTATTAATCAGTAATGTAAGTGTACAGTATAGATTAGAATCAGTATTTATACGTGCTATAGATGTACCATATAGGATAGTATCAGTATTTATCAGTACTGTAGGTGTACAGTATAGGTTAGTATCAGTATTTATCAGTGCTGTAGGTTTACAGTATAGATTAGAATCAGTAGTTATCACTGCTGTAGTTGTACAGTATAGGTTTGTATCAGTATGTGTCAATACTGTAGGTGTACAGTATAGGTTAGAATCAGTATTTATCACTACTGTAGTTGTACAGTATAGATAAGAATCAGTATTTATCAGTACTGTAGGTGTTCAGTATAGGCTAGTATCAGTATTTATCAGTACTGTAAGTGTACAGTATAGGTTAGCATCAGTATTTATCAGTAATATAGGTGTACAGTATAGTTCAGTCTCAGTATTTATCAGTAACGTAGGTGTACAGTATAAGATACTATCAGATTTATCAGTATCATATGTGTATACTGTTGGTTAGATTTAGTATTTATCAGTACTGTAGGTGTACAGTATAGGTAAGTACCAGTATTTATCAGTACTGTAGGTGTACAATCTAGATTAGAATCAGTATTTATCATTACTGTGTGTGTACAGTACAGGGTAGTATCCGTATTTATCAGTACTGTAAGTGTATAGTATAGATTAGAATCAGTATTTATCAGTGCTGTAGGTGTACCATATAGGATAATATCAGTATTTATCAGTACTGTAGGTGTACAGTATAGGTTAGTATCAGTATTTATCAGTGTTGTAGGTTTACAGTATAGGTTAGTATCAGTATTTGGCAGTACTGTAGGTGTACAGTATAGGTTAGTATCAGTATTTATCAGTACTGTAGGTGTACACTATAGGTTAGAATCAGTATTTATCAGTACTGTGTGTGTACAGTATAGGGTAGTATCCGTATTTATCAGTACTGTAAGTGTATAGTATAGATTAGAATCAGTATTTATCAGTAATATAGGTGTACAGTATAGTTCAGTCTCAGTATTTATCAGTACTGTAGGTGTACAGTATAAGATACTATCAGATTTATCAGTATCATATGTGTATACTGTTGGTTAGATTCAGTATTTATCAGTACTGTAGGTGTACAGTATAGGTAAGTACCAGTATTTATCAGTACTGTAGGTGTACAATCTAGATTAGAATCAGTATTTATCATTACTGTAGGTGTACAGTATAGGTGAGTCTCAGTACTGTAGGTGTACCATATAGTTTAGTATCAGTATTTATCAGTACTGTAGGTGTACAGTATAGGTTAGTATCAGTATTTGGCAGTACTGTAGGTGTACAGAATAGGTTAGTATCAGTATTTATCAGTACTGTAGGTGTACACTATAGGTTAGAATCAGTATTTATCAGTACTGTGTGTGTACAGTATAGGGTAGTATCCGTATTTATCAGTACTGTAAGTGTATAGTATAGATTAGAATCAGTATTTATCAGTGCTGTAGGTGTACCATATAGGATAATATCAGTATTTATCAGTACTGTAGGTGTACAGTATAGGTTAGTATCAGTATTTATCAGTGCTGTAGGTTTACAGTATAGGTTAGAATCAGCATTTATCAGTACTGTAGCTGTACAGTATAGATTAGAATCAGTATTTATTAGTACTGTAGGTGTTCAGTATAGGTTAGTATCAGTATTTATCAGTACTGTAGGTGTACAGTATAGGTTAGTGTCAGTATTTATCAGTACTATAGGTGTACAGTATAGGTTAGTATCAGTATTTATCAGTACTATAGGTGTACAGTATAGGTTAGTATCAGTATTTATCAGTACTATAGGTGTACAGTTTTGGTTAGAATCAGTATTTATCAGTACTGTAGGTGTACAGTATAGGGTAGTATCCGTATTTATCAGTACTGTAAGTGTACAGTACGGGTGATTATCAGTATTCATCAGTATTATAGGTGTACAGTATAGGTTAGTATCAGTATTTATCAGTACTGTAGGTGTACTATGTAGGTTAGTATCAGTATTTATTAGTACTGTAGGTCTAAAGTATAGGTTAGAATCAGTATTTATCAGTACTGTAGGTGTATATTATAGGGTAGTATCAGTATTTATCAGTTCTGAAGGTGTACAGTATAAGTTACTATCAGTGTTTACCAGTACTGTAGGTGTACACTATAGGTTAGAATCAGCATTTATCAGTACTGTAGGTGTACAGTATAGGTTAGTATCAGTACTGTCAGTACTGTAGGTGCACAGTATAGGTTAGAATCAGTATTTATTAGTACTGTAGGCATACAGTATAGGTTAGAACCAGTATTTATCAGTACTGTAGGTGTACACTATAGGCTAGTATCAGTACTTATTAGTACTGTCGGTGTACTGTATAGGTGAATATCAGTATTTATCAGTATTGTGGGTGTATAGTATACGTTAGTATCAGTATTTAACAGTACTGTAGGTGTATAGTATAGGTGAGTATCAGTATTTATCAGTACTATTGCAGTACAGTAAAGGTTAGTATCAGTATTTATCAGTACTATAGGTGTACAGTATAGGTGTGTACCAGTATTTATCAGTACTCTAGATGTAGGCAATAAGTTACTGTCAGCATTTATCAGTACTGTAGGTGTACACTATAGGTTAGAATCAGTATTTATCAGTACTGTAGGTGTACAGTATAGGGTAATATCCATATTAATCAGTACTGTAAGTGTACAGTACAGATTAGAATCGGTATTTATCAGTGCTGTAGGTGTATCATATAGGTTAGAATCAGTATTTATCTCTACTGTAGGTGTACAGTATGGGTTAGTATCAGTATTTATCAGTATTGTAGGGTTACAGTGTAGGTTAGAATCAGTATTCATCAGTACTGCAGTTGTATAGTATAGGTTAATATCAGTATGTATCAGTATTGCAGGTGTACAGTATAGGTTAGAATCAGTATTTATCACTACTGTAGTTGTACAGTATAGATTAGAATCAATATTTATCAGTTCTGTAGGTGTAGAGTATAGGTTAGTATCAGTATTTATCAGTGCTCTAGTTGTACAGTATAGGTTAGAATCAGTATTTATCAGTACTATAGGTGTACAGTATAGGTCAGTGTATGTATTTATCAATACTGTAGGTGTACAGTATATGTTACTATCAGAATTTATCAGTACTGTAGGTGTATACTATTGGTTAGATTCAGTATTTATCAGTACTGCAGGTGTAATCTATAGGTTATTACCAGTATTTATCAGTACTGTAGGTGTACAGTAAAGATTAGAATCAGTATTTATCAGTCCTGTAGGTGTATATTATAGTTTAGTATCAGTATTTATCAGTACTGTAGTTGTACAGTATAAGTTAGTATCAGTATTTATCAGCACTATAGGTGTACAGTATAGGTTATTATCAGTATTTATCAGTACTTTAGGTGCTCAGTATAAGTTATTATCAGTATTTATCAGTACTGTAGGTGTACACTATAGGTTAGAATCAGTACTTATCAGTACTGTAGGTGTACAGTATAGGTTATTATCAGTATTTATCAGTACTGTAGGTGTAAACTATAGGTTAGAATCAGTATTTATCAGTAATGTGTGTGTACAGTATAGGGTAGTATCCGTATTTATCAGTACTGTAAGTGTATAGTATAGATTAGAATAAGTATTTATCAGTGCTTTAGGTGTACCATACAGGATAGTATCAGTATTTATCAGTACTGTAGGTGTACAGTATAGGTTAGTATCAGTATTTATCAGTGCTGTAGGTTTACAGTATAGGTTAGAATCAGCATTTATCAGTACTGTAGCTGTACAGTATAGATTCAATCAGTATTTATTAGTACTGTAGGTGTTCAGTATAGGTTAGTATCAGTATTTATCAGTACTGTAGGTGCACAGTATAGGTTAGTATCAGTATTTATCAGTACAATAGGTGTACAGTATAGGTTAGTATCAGTATTTATCAGTACTATAGGTGTACAGTGTAGGTTAGAATCAGTATTTATCAGTACTGTAGGTGTACAGTATAGGGTAGTATCCGTATTTATCAGTATTGTAAGTGTACAGTATGGTTGATTATCAGTATTTATCAGTATTATAGGTGTACAGTATAGGTTAGTATCAGTATTTATCTGTACTGTAGGTGTACTATGTAGGTTAGTATCAGTATTTATCAGTGCTGTAGGTTTACAGTATAGGTTAGAATCAGCATTTATCAGTACTGTAGCTGTACAGTATAGATTAGAATCAGTATTTGTTAGTACTGTAGGTGTTCAGTATAGGTTAGTATCAGTATTTATCAGTACTGTAGGTGCACAGTATAGGTTAGTATCAGTATTTATCAGTACTATAGGTGTACAGTATAGGTTAGTATCAGTATTTATCAGTACTATAGGTGTACAGTGTAGGTTAGAATCAGTATTTATCAGTGCTGTAGGTGTACAGTATAGGGTAGTATCCGTATTTATCAGTATTGTAAGTGTACAGTATGGTTGATTATCAGTATTTATCAGTATTATAGGTGTACAGTATAGGTTAGTATCAGTATTTATCAGTACTGTAGGTGTACTATGTAGGTTAGTATCAGTATTTATCAGTACTGTAGGTCTACAGTATAGGTTAGAATCAGTATTTATCAGTGCTGTAGGTGTATATTATAGGGTAGTATCAGTATTTATCAGTACTGAAGGTGTACAGTATAAGTTACTATCAGTGTTTACCAGTACTGTAGGTGTACACTATAGGTTAGAATCAGCATTTATCAGTACTGTAGGTGTACAGTATAGGTTAGTATCAGTACTGTCAGTACTGTAGGTGCACAGTATAGGTTAGAATCAGTATTTATTAGTACTGTAGGCATACAGTAGAGGTTAGACCCAGTATTTATCAGTACTGTAGGTGTACACTATAGGCTAGTATCAGTATTTATTAGTACTGTCGGTGTACAGTATAGGTGAGTATCAGTATTTATCAGTATTGTGGGTGTATAGAATAGGCTAGTATCAGTATTTAACAGTACTGTAGGTGTATATTATAGGTGAGTATCAGTATTTATCAGTACTATTGCAGTACAGTAAAGGTTAGTATCAGTATTTATCAGTACTATAGGTGTACAGTATAGGTTTGTACCAGTATTTATCAGTACTCTAGGTCTAGGCTATAAGTTACTGTCAGCATTTATCAGTACTGTAGGTGTACACTATAGGTTAGAATCAGTATTTATCAGTACTGTAGGTGTACAGTATAGGGTAATATCTGTATTAATCAGTACTGTAAGTATACAGTACAGATCAGAATCAGTATTTATCAGTGCTGTAGGTGTACCATATAGGTCAGTATCAGTATTCATTAGTACTGTAAGTGTACAGTATAGGCTTGTATCAGAATTTATCAGTACTGTAGGTGTACAGTATAGGTTAGTATTAGTATTTCTCAGTACTGTAGGTGTAGGTGTACAGTATAGGTTATTATCAGTATTTATCAGTACTGTAGGTGTTCAGTATAAGTTACTATCAGTATTTATCAGTACTGTAGGTGTACTGTATGGGTTAGTATCAGTATTTATCAGTACTGTAGGTGTACAGTATAGGTTAGAAATGGTATTTAGCAGTACTGTAGGTGTACAGTTTTAGTTACTTTCAGTATTTATCAGTACTGTAGATGTAGACTATAGGTTAGAATCAGTATTTATCAGTACTGTAGGTGTACAGTATAGGGTAGTATCCGTATTAATCAGTAATGTAAGTGTACAGTATAGATTAGAATCAGTATTTATACGTGCTATATATGTACCATATAGGATAGTATCAGTATTTATCAGTACTGTAGGTGTACAGTATAGGTTAGTATCAGTATTTATCAGTGCTGTAGGTTTACAGTATAGGTTAGAATCAGTAGTTATCACTGCTGTAGTTGTACAGTATAGGTTAGTATCAGTATGTGTCAATACTGTAGGTGTACAGTATAGGTTAGAATCAGTATTTATCACTACTGTAGTTGTACAGTATAGATAAGAATCAGTATTTATCAGTACTGTAGGTGCTCAGTATAGGCTAGTATCAGTATTTATCAGTACTGTAAGTGTACAGTATAGGTTAGCATCAGTATTTATCAGTAATATAGGTGTACAGTATAGTTCAGTGTCAGTATTTATCAGTACTGGAGGTGTACACTATAAGATACTTTCAGATTTATCAGTATCATATGTGTATACTGTTGGTTAGATTCAGTATTTATCAGTACTGTAGGTGTACAGTATAGGTTAGTACCAGTATTTATCAGTACTGTAGGTGAACAATCTAGATTAGAATCAGTATTTATCATTACTGTAGGTGTACAGTATAGGTGAGTATCAGTACTGTAGGTGTACCATATAGTTTAGTATCAGTATTTATCAGTACTGTAGGTGTACAGTATAGGTTAGTATCAGTATTTGGCAGTACTGCAGGTGTAACCTATAGGTTATTACCAGTATTTATCAGTACTGTAGGTGTATAGTAAAGATTAGAATCAGTATTTATCAGTCCTGTAGGTGTACAGTATAGGTGAGTATCAATACTGTAGGTGTACCATATATTTTAGTATCAGAATTTATCAGTACTGTAGGTGTATACTATTGGTTAGAGTCAGTATTTATCAGTACTGCAGGTGTAATCTATAGGTTATTACCAGTATTTATCAGTACTGTAGGTGTACAGTAAAGATTAGAATCAGTATTTATCAGTCCTGTAGGTGTACAGTATAGTTTAGCATCAGTATTTATCAGCATTGTAGTTGTACAGTATACGTTAGTATCAGTATTTATCAGCACTATAGTTGTACAGTATAGGTTATTATCAGTATTTATCAGTATTGTAGGTGTTCAGTATAAGTTATTATCAGTATTTATCAGAACTGTAGGTGTACACTATAGGTTAGCATCAGTACTTATCAGTACTGTAGGTGTACAGTATAGGTTAGTATCAGTATTTATCAGTACTGTAGGTGTACACTATAGGTTAGAATCAGTATTTATCAGTACTGTGTGTGTACAGTATAGGGTAGTATCTGTATTTATCAGTACTGTAAGTGTATAGTATAGATTAGAATCAGTATTTATCAGTGCTTTAGGTGTACCATATAGGATAGTATCAGTATTTATCAGTACTGTAGGTGTACAGTATAGGTTAGTATCAGTATTTATCAGTGCTGTTGGTTTACAGTATAGGTTAGAATCAGCATTTATCAGTACTGTAGCTGTACAGTATAGATTAGAATCAGTATTTATTAGTACTGTAGGTGTTCAGTATAGGTTAGTATCAGTATTTATCAGTACTGTAGGTGTACTATGTAGGTTAGTATCAGTATTTATCAGTACTGTAGGTCTACAGTATAGGTTAGAATCAGTATTTATCAGTGCTGTAGGTGTATATTATAGGGTAGTATCAGTATTTATCAGTACTGAAGGTGTACAGTATAAGTTACTATCAGTGTTTGCCAGTACTGTAGGTGTACACTATAGGTTAGAATCAGCATTTATCAGTACTGTAGTTGTACAGTATAGATAAGAATCAGTATTTATCAGTATTGTAGGTGTTCAGTATAGGCTACTATCAGTATTTATCAGTACTGTAAGTGTACAGTATAGGTTAGCATCAGTATTTATCAGTAATATAGTTGTGCAGTATACTTCAGTCTCAGTATTTATCAGTACTGTAGGTGTACAGTATAAGATACTATCAGATTTATCAGTATCATATGTGTATACTGTTGGTTAGATTCAGTATTTATCAGTACTGTAGGTGTACAGTATAGGTAAGTACCAGTATTTATCAGTACTGTAGGTGTACAATCTAGATTAGAATCAGTATTTATCATTACTGTAGGTGTACAGTATAGGTGAGTCTCAGTACTGTAGGTGTACCATATAGTTTAGTATCAGTATTTATCAGTACTGTAGGTGTACAGTATAGGTTAGTATCAGTATTTGGCAGTACTGTAGGTGTACAGTATAGGTCAGTATCAGTATTTATCAGTACTGTAGGTGTACACTATAGGTTAGAATCAGTATTTATCAGTACTGTGTGTGTACAGTATAGGGTAGTATCCGTATTTAGCAGTACTGTAAGTGTATAGTATAGATTAGAATCAGTATTTATCAGTGCTGTAGGTGTACCATATAGGATAATATCAGTATTTATCAGTACTGTAGGTGTACAGTATAGGTTAGTATCAGTATTTATCAGTGCTGTAGGTTTACAGTATAGGTTAGAATCAGCATTTATCAGTACTGTAGCTGTACAGTATAGATTAGAATCAGTATTTATTAGTACTGTAGGTGTTCAGTATAGGTTAGTATCAGTATTTATCAGTACTGTAGGTGTACAGTATAGGTTAGTATCAGTATTTATCAGTACTATAGGTGTACAGTATAGGTTAGTATCAGTATTTATCAGTACTATAGGTGTACAGTATAGGTTAGTATCAGTATTTATCAGTACTATAGGTGTACAGTTTTGGTTAGAATCAGTATTTATCAGTACTGTAGGTGTACAGTATAGGGTAGTATCCGTATTTATCAGTACTGTAAGTGTACAGTACGGTGATTATCAGTATTCATCAGTATTATAGGTGTACAGTATAGGTTAGTATCAGTATTTATCAGTACTGTAGGTGTACTATGTAGGTTAGTATCAGTATTTATTAGTACTGTAGGTCTAAAGTATAGGTTAGAATCAGTATTTATCAGTACTGTAGGTGTATATTATAGGGTAGTATCAGTATTTATCAGTTCTGAAGGTGTACAGTATAAGTTACTATCAGTGTTTACCAGTACTGTAGGTGTACACTATAGGTTAGAATCAGCATTTATCAGTACTGTAGGTGTACAGTATAGGTTAGTATCAGTACTGTCAGTACTGTAGGTGCACAGTATAGGTTAGAATCAGTATTTATTAGTACTGTAGGCATACAGTATAGGTTAGAACCAGTATTTATCAGTACTGTAGGTGTACACTATAGGCTAGTATCAGTACTTATTAGTACTGTCGGTGTACTGTATAGGTGAATATCAGTATTTATCAGTATTGTGGGTGTATAGTATACGTTAGTATCAGTATTTAACAGTACTGTAGGTGTATAGTATAGGTGAGTATCAGTATTTATCAGTACTATTGCAGTACAGTAAAGGTTAGTATCAGTATTTATCAGTACTATAGGTGTACAGTATAGGTGTGTACCAGTATTTATCAGTACTCTAGATGTAGGCTATAAGTTACTGTCAGCATTTATCAGTACTGTAGCTGTACACTATAGGTTAGAATCAGTATTTATCAGTACTGTAGGTGTACAGTATAGGGTAATATCCATATTAATCAGTACTGTAAGTGTACAGTACAGATTAGAATCGGTATTTATCAGTGCTGTAGGTGTATCATATACGTTAGAATCAGTATTTATCTCTACTGTAGGTGTACAGTATGGGTTAGTATCAGTATTTATCAGTAGTGTAGGGTTACAGTGTAGGTTAGAATCAGTATTCATCAGTACTGCAGTTGTATAGTATAGGTTAGTATCAGTATGTATCAGTACTGTAGGTGTACAGTATAGGTTAGAATCAGTATTTATCACTACTGTAGTTGTACAGTATAGATTAGAATCAATATTTATCAGTTCTGTAGGTGTAGAGTATAGGTTAGTATCAGTATTTATCAGTGCTCTAGTTGTACAGTATAGGTTAGTATCAGTATTTATCAGTACTATAGGTGTACAGTATAGGTCAGTGTATGTATTTATCAATACTGTAGGTGTACAGTATATGTTACTATCAGAATTTATCAGTACTGTAGGTGTATACTATTGGTTAGATTCAGTATTTATCAGTACTGCAGGTGTAATCTATAGGTTATTACCAGTATTTATCAGTACTGTAGGTGTACAGTAAAGATTAGAATCAGTATTTATCAGTCCTGTAGGTGTATATTATAGTTTAGTATCAGTATTTATCAGTACTGTAGTTGTACAGTATAAGTTAGTATCAGTATTTATCAGCACTATAGGTGTACAGTATAGGTTATTATCAGTATTTATCAGTACTTTAGGTGCTCAGTATAAGTTATTATCAGTATTTATCAGTACTGTAGGTGTACACTATAGGTTAGAATCAGTACTTATCAGTACTGTAGGTGTACAGTATAGGTTATTATCAGTATTTATCAGTACTGTAGGTGTAAACTATAGGTTAGAATCAGTATTTATCAGTAATGTGTGTGTACAGTATAGGGTAGTATCCGTATTTATCAGTACTGTAAGTGTATAGTATAGATTAGAATCAGTATTTATCAGTGCTTTAGGTGTACCATACAGGATAGTATCAGTATTTATCAGTACTGTAGGTGTACAGTATAGGTTAGTATCAGTATTTATCAGTGCTGTAGGTTTACAGTATAGGTTAGAATCAGCATTTATCAGTACTGTAGCTGTACAGTATAGATTCGAATCAGTATTTATTAGTACTGTAGGTGTTCAGTATAGGTTAGTATCAGTATTTATCAGTACTGTAGGTGCACAGTATAGGTTAGTATCAGTATTTATCAGTACTATAGGTGTACAGTATAGGTTAGTATCAGTATTTATCAGTACTATAGGTGTACAGTGTAGGTTAGAATCAGTATTTATCAGTACTGTAGGTGTACAGTATAGGGTAGTATCCGTATTTATCAGTATTGTAAGTGTACAGTATGGTTGATTATCAGTATTTATCAGTATTATAGGTGTACAGTATAGGTTAGTATCAGTATTTATCAGTACTGTAGGTGTACTATGTAGGTTAGTATCAGTATTTATCAGTGCTGTAGGTTTACAGTATAGGTTAGAATCAGCATTTATCAGTACTGTAGCTGTACAGTATAGATTAGAATCAGTATTTGTTAGTACTGTAGGTGTTCAGTATAGGTTAGTATCAGTATTTATTAGTACTGTAGGTGCACAGTATAGGTTAGTATCAGTATTTATCAGTACTATAGGTGTACAGTATAGGTTAGTATCAGTATTTATCAGTACTATAGGTGTACAGTGTAGGTTAGAATCAGTATTTATCAGTACTGTAGGTGTACAGTATAGGGTAGTATCCGTATTTATCAGTATTGTAAGTGTACAGTATGGTTGATTATCAGTATTTATCAGTATTATAGGTGTACAGTATAGGTTAGTATCAGTATTTATCAGTACTGTAGGTGTACTATGTAGGTTAGTATCAGTATTTATCAGTACTGTAGGTCTACAGTATAGGTTAGAATCAGTATTTATCAGTGCTGTAGGTGTATATTATAGGGTAGTATCAGTATTTATCAGTACTGAAGGTGTACAGTATAAGTTACTATCAGTGTTTACCAGTACTGTAGGTGTACACTATAGGTTAGAATCAGCATTTATCAGTACTGTAGGTGTACAGTATAGGTTAGTATCAGTACTGTCAGTACTGTAGGTGCACAGTATAGGTTAGAATCAGTATTTATTAGTACTGTAGGCATACAGTAGAGGTTAGACCCAGTATTTATCAGTACTGTAGGTGTACACTATAGGCTAGTATCAGTATTTATTAGTACTGTCGGTGTACAGTATAGGTGAGTATCAGTATTTATCAGTATTGTGGGTGTATAGTATAGGCTAGTATCAGTATTTAACAGTACTGTAGGTGTATATTATAGGTGAGTATCAGTATTTATCAGTACTATTGCAGTACAGTAAAGGTTAGTATCAGTATTTATCAGTACTATAGGTGTACAGTATAGGTTTGTACCAGTATTTATCAGTACTCTAGGTCTAGGCTATAAGTTACTGTCAGCATTTATCAGTACTGTAGGTGTACACTATAGGTTAGAATCAGTATTTATCAGTACTGTAGGTGTACAGTATAGGGTAATATCCGTATTAATCAGTACTGTAAGTGTACAGTACAGATCAGAATCAGTATTTATCAGTGCTGTAGGTGTACCATATAGGTCAGTATCAGTATTCATTAGTACTGTAAGTGTACAGTATAGGCTTGTATCAGAATTTATCAGTACTGTAGGTGTACAGTATAGGTTAGTATTAGTATTTATCAGTACTGTAGGTGTAGGTGTACAGTATAGGTTATTATCAGTATTTATCAGTACTGTAGGTGTTCAGTATAAGTTACTATCAGTATTTATCAGTACTGTAGGTGTACTGTATGGGTTAGTATCAGTATTTATCAGTACTGTAGGTGTACAGTATAGGTTAGAAATGGTATTTAGCAGTACTGTAGGTGTACAGTTTTAGTTACTTTCAGTATTTATCAGTACTGTAGATGTAGACTATAGGTTAGAATCAGTATTTATCAGTACTGTAGGTGTACAGTATAGGGTAGTATCCGTATTAATCAGTAATGTAAGTGTACAGTATAGATTAGAATCAGTATTTATACGTGCTATATATGTACCATATAGGATAGTATCAGTATTTATCAGTACTGTAGGTGTACAGTATAGGTTAGTATCAGTATTTATCAGTGCTGTAGGTTTACAGTATAGGTTAGAATCAGTAGTTATCACTGCTGTAGTTGTACAGTATAGGTTAGTATCAGTATGTGTCAATACTGTAGGTGTACAGTATAGGTTAGAATCAGTATTTATCACTACTGTAGTTGTACAGTATAGATAAGAATCAGTATTTATCAGTACTGTAGGTGTTCAGTATAGGCTAGTATCAGTATTTATCAGTACTGTAAGTGTACAGTATAGGTTAGCATCAGTATTTATCAGTAATATAGGTGTACAGTATAGTTCAGTGTCAGTATTTATCAGTACTGGAGGTGTACACTATAAGATACTTTCAGATTTATCAGTATCATATGTGTATACTGTTGGTTAGATTCAGTATTTATCAGTACTGAAGGTGTACAGTATAGGTTAGTACCATTATTTATCAGTACTGTAGGTGTACAATCTAGATTAGAATCAGTATTTATCATTACTGTAGGTGTACAGTATAGGTGAGTATCAGTACTGTAGGTGTACCATATAGTTTAGTATCAGTATTTATCAGTACTGTAGGTGTACAGTATAGGTTAGTATCAGTAGTTGGCAGTACTGCAGGTGTAATCTATAGGTTATTACCAGTATTTATCAGTACTGTAGGTGTATAGTAAAGATTAGAATCAGTATTTATCAGTCCTGTAGGTGTACAGTATAGGTGAGTATCAATACTGTAGGTGTACCATATATTTTAGTATCAGAATTTATCAGTACTGTAGGTGTATACTATTGGTTAGAGTCAGTATTTATCAGTACTGCAGGTGTAATCTATAGGTTATTACCAGTATTTATCAGTACTGTAGGTGTACAGTAAAGATTAGAATCAGTATTTATCAGTCCTGTAGGTGTACAGTATAGTTTAGCATCAGTATTTATCAGTATTGTAGTTGTACAGTATACGTTAGTATCAGTATTTATCAGCACTATAGTTGTACAGTATAGGTTATTATCAGTATTTATCAGTACTGTAGGTGTTCAGTATAGGTTAGCATCAGTACTTATCAGTACTGTAGGTGTACAGTATAGGTTAGTATCAGTATTTATCAGTACTGTAGGTGTACACTATAGGTTAGAATCAGTATTTATCAGTACTGTGTGTGTACAGTATAGGGTAGTATCCGTATTTATCAGTACTGTAAATGTATAGTATAGATTAGAATCAGTATTTATCAGTGCTTTAGGTGTACCATATAGGATAGTATCAGTATTTATCAGTACTGTAGGTGTACAGTATAGGTTAGTATCAGTATTTATCAGTGCTGTAGGTTTACAGTATAGGTTAGAATCAGCATTTATCAGTACTGTAGCTGTACAGTATAGATTAGAATCAGTATTTATTAGTACTGTAGGTGTTCAGTATAGGTTAGTATCAGTATTTATCAGTACTGTAGGTGTACAGTATAGGTTAGTATCAGTATTTATCACTACTGTAGTTGTACAGTATAGATTAGAATCAATATTTGTCAGTTCTGTAGGTGTAGAGTATAGGTTAGTATCAGTATTTATCAGTGCTCTAGTTGTACAGTATAGGTTAGTATCAGTATTTATCAGTACTATAGGTGTACAGTATAGGTCAGTGTATGTATTTATCAATACTGTAGGTGTACTGTATATGTTACTATCAGAATTTATCAGTACTGTAGGTGTATACTATTGGTTAGATTCAGTATTTATCAGTACTGCAGGTGTAATCTACAGGTTATTACCAGTATTTATCAGTACTGTAGGTGTACAGTATAGGTTATTATCAGTATTTATCAGTACTGTAGATGCTCAGTATAAGTTATTATCAGTATTTATCAGTACTGTAGGTGTACACTATAGGTTAGAATCAGTACTTATCAGTACTGTAGGTGTACAGTATAAGTTAGTATCAGTATTTATCAGCACTATAGGTGTACAGTATAGGTTATTATCAGTATTTATCAGTACTGTAGGTGCTCAGTATAAGTTATTATCAGTATTTATCAGTACTGTAGGTGTACACTATAGGTTAGAATCAGTACTTATCAGTACTGTAGGTGTACAGTATAGGTTAGTATCAGTATTTATCAGTACTGTAGGTGTACACTATAGGTTAGAATCAGTATTTATCAGTACTGTGTGTGTACAGTATAGGGTAGTATCCATATTTATGAGTACTGTAAGTGTATAATATAGATTAAAATCAGTATTTATCAGTGCTTTAGGTGTACCACATAGGATAGTATCAGTATTTATCAGTACTGTAGGTGTACAGTATAGGTTAGTATCAGTATTTATCAGTGCTGTAGGTTTACCGTATAGGTTAGAATCAGCATTTATCAGTACTGTAGCTGTACAGTATAGATTAGAATCAGTATTTATTAGTACTGTAGGTGTTCAGTATAGGTTAGTATCAGTATTTATCAGTACTGTAGGTGTACAGTATAGGTTAGTATTAGTATTTATCAGTACTATAGGTGTACAGTATAGGTTAGTATCAGTATTTATCAGTACTATACGTGTACAGTGTAGGTTAGAATCAGTATTTATCAGTACTGTAGGTGTACAGTATAGGGTAGTATCCGTATTTATCAGTATTGTAAGTGTACAGTATGGGTGATTATCAGTATTTATCAGTATTATAGGTGTACAGTATAGGTTAGTATCAGTATTTATCAGTACTGTAGGTGTACTATGTAGGTTAGTATCAGTATTTATCAGTACTGTAGGTCTACAGTATAGGTTAGAATCAGTATTTATCAGTACTGTAGGTGTATATTATAGGGTAGTGTCAGTATTTATCAGTACTGAAGGTGTACAGTATAAGTTACTATCAGTGTTTACCAGTACTGTAGGTGTACACTATAGGTTAGAATCAGCATTTATCAGTACTGTAGATGTACAGTATAGGTTAGTATCAGTACTGTCAGTACTGTAGGTGCACAGTATAGGTTAGAATCAGTATTTATTAGTACTGTAGGCATACAGTATAGGTTAGAACCAGTATTTATCAGTACTATAGGTGTACACTATAGGCTAGTATCAGTATTTATTAGTACTGTCGGTGTACAGTATAGGTGAGTATCAGTATTTATCAGTATTGTGGGTGTATAGTATAGGTTAGTATCAGTATTTAACAGTACTGTAGGTGTATAGTATAGGTGAGTATCAGTATTTATCAGTACTATTGCAGTACAGTAAAGGTTAGTATCAGTATTTATCAGTACTATAGGTGTACAGTATAGGTTTGTACCAGTATTTATTTGTACTCTAGGTCTAGGCTATAAGTTACTGTCAGTATTTATCAGTACTGTAGGTGTACACTATAGGTTAGAATCAGTATTTATCAGTACAGTAGGTGTACAGTATAGGGTAATATCCATATTAATCAGTACTGTAAGTGTACAGTACAGATCAGAATCAGTATTTATCAGTGTTGTAGGTGTACCATATAGGTCAGTGTCAGTATTCATTAGTACTGTAAGTGTACAGTATAGGCTTGTATCAGAATTTATCAGTACTGTAGGTGTACAGTATTGGTTAGAAATGGTATTTAGCAGTACTGTAGGTGTACAGTTTTAGTTACTTTCAGTATTTATCAGTACTGTAGGTGTAGACTATAGGTTAGAATCAGTATTTATCAGTACTGTAGGTGTACAGTATAGGGTAGTATCCGTATTAATCAGTAATGTAAATGTACAGTATAGATTAGAATCAGTATTTATACGTGCTATATATGTACCATATAGGATAGTATCAGTATTTATCAGTACTGTAGGTGTACAGTATAGGTTAGTATCAGTATTTATCAGTGCTGTAGGTTTACAGTATAGGTTAGAATCAGTAGTTATCACTGCTGTAGTTGTACAGTATAGGTTAGTATCAGTATGTGTCAATACTGTAGGTGTACAGTATAGGTTAGAATCAGTATTTATCACTACTGTAGTTGTACAGTATAGATATGAATCAATATTTATCAGTACTGTAGGTGTTCAGTATAGGCTAGTATCAGTATTTATCAGTACTGTAAGTGTACAGTATAGGTTAGCATCAGTATTTATCAGTAATATAGGTGTACAGTATAGTTCGGTGTCAGTATTTATCAGTACTGTAGGTGTACACTATAAGATACTATCAGATTTATCAGTATCATATGTGTATACTGTTGGTTAGATTCAGTATTTATCAGTACTGTAGGTGTACAGTATAGGTTAGTACCAGTATTTATCAGTACTGTAGGTGTACAATCTAGATTAGAACCAGTATTTATCATTACTGTAGGTGTACAGTATAGGTGAGTATCAGTACTGTAGGTGTACCATATAGTTTAGTATCAGTATTTATCAGTACTGTAGGTGTACAGTATAGGTTAGTATCAGTATTTGGCAGTACTGCAGGTGTAATCTATAGGTTATTACCAGTATTTATCAGTACTGTAGGTGTACAGTAAAAATTAGAATCAGTATTTATCAGTCCTGTAGGTGTACAGTATAGGTGAGTATCAGTACTGTAGGTGTACCATATAGTTTAGTATCAGAATTTATCAGTACTGTAGGTGTATACTATTGGTTAGAGTCAGTATTTATCAGTACTGCAGGTTTAATCTATAGGTTATTACCAGTATTTATCAGTACTGTAGGTATACAGTAAAGATTAGAATCAGTATTTATCAGTCCTGTAGGTGTACAGTATAGTTTAGCATCAGTATTTATCAGTATTGTAGTTGTACAGTATACGTTAGTATCAATATTTATCAGCACTATAGGTGTACAGTATAGGTTATTATCAGTATTTATCAGTACTGTAGGTGTTCAGTATAAGTTATTATCAGTATTTATCAGTACTGTAGGTGTACACTATAGGTTAGAATCAGTACTTAGTACTGTAGGTGTACAGTATAGGTTAGTATCAGTATTTATCAGTACTGTAGGTGTACACTATAGGTTGGAATCAGTATTTATCAGTACTGTGTGTGTACAGTATAGGGTAGTATCCGTATTTATCAGTACTGTAAGTGTATAGTATAGATTAGAATCAGTATTCATCAGTGCTTTAGGTGTACCATATAGGATAGTATCAGTATTTATCAGTACTGTAGATGTACAGTATAGGTTAGTATCAGTATTTATCAGTGCTGTAGGTTTACAGTATAGGTTAGAATCAGCATTTATCAGTACTGTAGCTGTACAGTATAGATTAGAATCAGTATTTATTAGTACTGTAGGTGTTCAGTATAGGTTAGTATCAGTATTTATCAGTACTGTAGGTGTACAGTATAGGTTAGTATCAGTATTTATCAGTACTATAGGTGTACAGTATAGGTTAGTATCAGTATTTATCAGTACTATAGGTGTACAGTGTAGGTTAGAATCAGTATTTATCAGTACTGTAGGTGTACAGTATAGGGTAGCATCCGTATTTATCAGTATTGTAAGTGTACAGTATGGGTGATTATCAGTATTTATCAGTATTATAGGTGTACAGTATAGGTTAGTATCAGTATTTATCAGTACTGTAGGTGTACTATGTAGGTTAGTATCAGTATTTATCAGTACTGTAGGTCTACAGTATAGGTTAGAATCAGTATTTATCAGTGCTGTAGGTGTATATTATAGGGTAGTATCAGTATTTATCAGTACTGAAGGTGTACAGTATAAGTTACTATCAGTGTTTACCGGTACTGTAGGTTTACACTATAGGTTAGAATCAGCATTTATCAGTACTGTAGGTGTACAGTATAGGTTAGTATCAGTACTGTCAGTACTGTAGGTGCACAGTATAGGTTAGATTCAGTATTTATTAGTACTGTAAGCATACAGTATAGGTTAGAACCAGTATTTATAAGTACTGTAGGTGTACACTATAGGCTAGTATCAGTATTTATTAGTACTGTTGGTGTACAGTATATGTGAGTATCCGTATTTATCAGTATTGTGGGTGTATAGTATAGGTTAGTATCAGTATTTAACAGTACTGTAGGTGTATAGTATAGGTGAGTATCAGTACTTATCAGTACTTTTGCAGTACAGTAAAGGTTAGCATCAGTATTTATCAGTACTATAGGTGTACAGTATAGGTTTGTACCAGTATTTATCAGTACTCTAGGTGTAGGCTATAAGTTACTGTCAGCATTTATCAGTACTGTAGGTGTACACTATAGGTTAGAATCAGTATTTATCAGTACTGTAGGTATACAGTATAGGATAATATCCGTATTAATCAGTACTGTAAGTGTACAGTATAGATTAGAATCAGTATTTATCAGTGTTGTAGGTGTACCATATAGGTTAGTATCAGTATTTATTACTACTGTAGGTGTACAGTATGGGTTAGTATTAGTATTTATCAGTATTGTAGGGTTACAGTGTAGGTAAGAATCAGTATTCATCAGTACTGCAGTTGTATAGTATAGGTTAGTATCAGTATGTATTAGTACTGTAGGTGTACAGTATAGGTTAGAATCAGTATTTATCACTACTGTAGTTGTACAGTATAGATTAGAATCAATATTTATCAGTTCTGTAGGTGTGCAGTATAGGTTAGTATCAGTGTTTATCAGTGCTCTAGTTGTACAGTATAGATTAGTATCAGTATTTATCAGTACTATCGGTGTACAGTATAGGTCAGTGTATGTATTTATCAATACTGTAGGTGTACAGTACAGAATTTTTTAGTACTGTAGGTGTATACTATTGGTTAGAGTCAGTATTTATCAGTACTGCAGGTGTAATCTATAGGTTATTACCAGTATTTATCAGTACTGTAGGTGTACAGTAAAGATTAGAATCAGTATTTATCAGTCCTGTAGGTGTACAGTATAGTTTAGTATCAGTATTTATCAGTACTGTAGTTGTACCATATACGTTAGTATCAGTATTTATCAGCACTATAGGTGTACAGTATAGGTTATTATCAGTATTTATCAGTACTGTAGGTGTTCAGTATAAGTTATTATCAGTATTTATCAGTACTGTAGGTGTACACTATAGGTTAGAATCAGTACTTATCAGTACTGTAGGTGTACAGTATAGGTTAGTATCAGTATTTATCAGTACAGTAGGTGTACAGTATATATTAGAATCAGTATTTTTCAGTACTGTAGGTGTACAATATAGGTGAGTATCCGTATTTATCAGTACTGTAGGTGTACCATATAGGTCAGTATCAGTATTCATTAGTACTGTAAGTGTACAGTATAGGCTTGTATCAGAATTTATCAGTACTGTAGGTGTACAGTATAGGTTAGTATCAGTATTTATCAGTACTGTAGGTGTTCAATATAAGTTACTATCAGTATTTATCAGTACTGTAGGTGTACTGTATGGGTTAGTATCAGTATTTATCAGTACTGTAGGTGTACAGTATAGGTTAGAAATGGTATTTCGCAGTACTGTAGGTGTACAGTTTTAGTTACTTTCAGTATTTATCAGTACCGTAGGTGTAGACTATAGGTTAGAATCAGTATTTATCAGTACTGTAGGTGTACAGTATAGGGTAGTATCCGTATTAATCAGTAATGTAAGTGTACAGTATAGATTAGAATCAGTATTTATACGTGTTTTAGATGTACCATATAGGATAGTATCAGTATTTATCAGTACTGTAGGTGTACAGTATAGGTTAGTATCAGTATTTATCAGTGCTGTAGGTTTAAAGTATAGGTTAGAATCAGTAGTTATCACTGCTGTAGTTGTACAGTATAGGTTAGTATCAGTATGTGTCAATACTGTAGGTGTACAGTATAGGTTAGAATCAGTATTTATCACTACTGTAGTTGTACAGTATAGATAAGAATCAGTATTTATCAGTACTGTTGGTGTTCAGTATAGGCTTGTATCAGTATTTATCAGTACTGTAAGTGTACAGTATAGGTTAGCATAATTATTTATCAGTAATATAGGTGTACAGTATAGTTCAGTGTCAGTATTCATCAGTACTGTAGGTGTACAGTATAAGATACTATCAGATTTATCAGTATCATTTGTGTATTCTGTTGGTAAGATTCAGTATTTATCAGTACTGTAGGTGTACAGTATAGGTTAGTACCAGTATTTATCAGTACTGTAGGTGTACAATCTAGATTAGAATCAGTATTTATCATTACTGTAGGTGTACAGTATAGGTGAGTATCAGTACTGTAGGTGTACCATATAGTTTAGTATCAGTATTTATCAGTACTGTAGGTGTACAGTATAGGTTAGTATCAGTATTTGGCAGTACTGTAGGTGTACAGTATAGGTTAGTATCAGTATTTATCAGTACTGTAGGTGTACAGTATAGATTAGAATCAGTATTTATCAGTACTGTAGGTGTACAGTGTAAGTTACTATCAGTATTTATCAATGCTGTAGGTGTACACTATAGGTTAAAATCAGTATTTGTCAGTACTGTAGGTGTACAGTATAGGGTAGTATTTATATTTATCAGTACTGTAAGTGTGCAGTATAGGTTAGTATCAGTATTTATCAGTACTGTAGATGTACAGTATAGGTTAGTATCAGTATTTATCATTACTGTAGATGTTCAGTATAAGTTACTATCAGTATTTATCAGTACTGTAGGTGTACACTATAGGTTAGTATCAGTATTCATCAGTACTGTAGGTGTACACTATAGGTTAGTATCAGTATTTATCAGTACTGTATGTGTACAGTGTGGGTTAGTATCAGTATTTATCAGTACTGTAGGTGTACAGTATATGTTAGAATCAGTATTTATCAGTACTGTTGGTGTACAGTATAAGTTACTATCAGTATTTATCAGTACTGTAGGTGTACACTATAGGTTACAATCAGTATTTGTCAGTACTGTAGGTGTACAGTATAGGGTAGTATCTGTTTTTATCAGTACTGTAGGTGTACTGTATAGATTAGAATCAGTATTTGTCAGTACTGTAGTTGTACAGCATATGTTAGTATCAGTATGTATCAGTACTGTAGGTGTACGGTATTGGTTTGAATCAGTATTTATCAGTACTGTAGGTGTACATTATAGGTTAGAATCAGTATTTATCACTACTGTAGTTGTACAGTATAGTTTAGAATCAGTATTTATCAGTACTGTAGGTGTACAGTATAGGTTAGTATCAGTATTTATCTGTACTGTAAGTGTACAGTATAGATTAGAATCAGTATTTTGTCAGCACTGTAGGTGTACAGTATAAGCGAGTATCAGTACAGTAGGTGTACCATATAGGTTAGTATCAGTATTTATCAGTACTGTAGGTGTACAGTATAGGTTAGTATCAGTATGTATCAGTACTGTAGGTGTACAGTATAGGTTAGAATCAGTATTTATCAGTACTGTAGGTGTACAGTTTGGGTTAGTATCAGTATTTATCAGTACTGTAGGGTTACAGACTAGGTTAGAATTCGTATTTATCAGTACTGTAGGTGTACTGTGTGAGTTACTATCAGTATTTATCAGTGCTGTAGGTGTACACTATAGGTTAGAATCAGTATTTATCAGTACCTTAGGTGTACAGTATAGGGTAGTATTCGTATTTATCAGTACTGTAAGTGTGCAGTATAAGTTACTATCAGTATTTATCAGTACTGTAGGTGTACCCTATAGGTTAGTATCAGTATTCATCAGTACTGTAGGTGTACAGTGTGGGTTAGTATCAGTATTTATCAGTACTGTAGGTGCACAGTATATGTTAGAATTGGTATTTATCAGTACTGTTGGTGTACAGTATAAGTTACTATCAGTATTTATCAGTACTGTAGGTGTACACTATAGGTTACAATCAGTATGTATCAGTACTCTAGGTGTACAGTATAGGGTAGTATCTGTTTTTATCAGTACTGTAAGTGTACAGCATAGATTAGAATTAGTATCTGTCAGTACTGTAGTTGTACAGTATATGTTAGTATCAGTATTTACCAGTACTGTAGGTGTACAGTATAGGTTAGTATCAGTATTTATCAGTACTGTAGGTGTACAGTATAGGCTAGTATCAGTATTTGTCAGTACTGTAGGTGTACAGTATGGGTTAGTATCAGTATTTATCAGTACTGTAGGTGTACGGTATTGGTTTGAATCAGTATTTATCAGTACTGTAGGTGTACAGTATAGGTTAGTATCAATATTTATCAGTACTGTAGGTGTATACTGTAGGTTAGCATCAGTATTCATCAGTTCTGTGGATCTACTGCTGATTTATGAAAGCAGATTAAGGCTATGAACTGCTAACAATTTTCATCTTAAAGTCCTAGATTTGAATGTGTCTTCTTTATCTGCCTACTAAGTGAGTCACAGTATAGTTGTTAACCAGGGCAGTGCTCCTCGATCTTCACCAGAGAAAGGGACTTGAACCAAGTGGACTTACCTGAGTAAAAAAGAAATCTCTGTGCATACATACCTGGGAAAATGTCAATACCAGAACTTCAGTCAGAGAGACCTGCGTGGATGCCTCTGGTTGTACAAACTGAAATCACTCTAGATTATTCAATATGGCTAGGCCTGTAACCAACTTGTGAAAATCAAGTAAGTAACCAACTGGCCATCTGGGCCTCTTACCTTACCACAATAACAGATATAATTGGCTGACCCTCAAACTGGCTCCATATTAACCTACTTATGGTCAATTTCTAGTAAAGCTATTAGATCAAAAATTTCTTCAGTTGGGGGGGTTAAGCTCCAATGCACCCTGACATTATGCAATTAATGCCAGTGTCACTGCAATTCAAAGTATGGACAAAACCAGGGGCAGCCCGTGCTATTGGACTGCTGGACTGCAGCCCCCCCCAACTTTAAAGTACAATAATAAAAAGAAATAAATAGAAAAAAAAATTTAAAAATTCGCGCATGCACACTAGTCCGGGCTGCTGCTGAGACAGTCTGGAGCATGCACAGATTGACTCAGCAGCAGTCCTGACTGGGAAGCATGGACAACAGAGCTCCCAGAAGTCTATGCAGTTTTAAACTGCATAGACTATCCTGGGAACTTGCTGGGGAAACGCGTCAGGGTGCAACATCAGCAGTCAGGGATTTAGGATCTCGCGACAGGCAGGGTCTGCATTGGAGTCTCATCGGTAAGATCTCGCGATGGGCAGGGTCAGATTTGCATGGGTTTTTGGTTAGGGGTCGGATGTTGGACAGGATTTACTTTGGAGTTATGGATGGATGTTGGAAAGGATTTACTTCAGGTAAGTGTGTAGACAGGGATTTTGGTGTGTGTGTGTGTGTGTGTGTGTGTGAGAAAATGCCCCAGTTACAATATACTGGTGGTTAGACTCATGGTGGTGTGGTAGGGAATACCTCAGGCTTGAACCCTGTACTTTGTATGCAGGTGTTAAAGACCTGAATTCCCTACCCACCACCATTTGTAAAAAAATTGCAGATTTTTGCCTCATATTTGATCTGATCTATTTCTCATAATATCTGTGTTTTTTAAATATTGCAATGCTTGAAATTTGATGGTGCAGTGGTAACATTGTTGCCTCACAGCTGCAGGTTTTTGGGTTTGATTCTTGGCTGGGGTGCCTTCTTTGTTGGGGGGGGGTCTGTATCTTCTCCCTGTGTTTGCTTTTGTGTTCTCCCATGTTACAAAGACATGTCTGCATTATTTCTTCCTGGGCCTCTGCTGAGAATAGTTTTTTTTTCCAAGTCAGACTGTCCTGATTAACAAATTGACAGGCATTTGAATTTCAGACTTCAGGTTTCTGAATGTTTACTTCCTTGCATATTTGATGGTGCAGTGGCAGTATTATTGCCTCACAGCTATAGGTTTTTCTGGTTTGATTCTTGGCTGGGGTGCCTTCTGTGTGGAGTCTGCATCTTATCCCTGTGTTTGTGTGGATTTGCTTTGGTGTCCTTACATATTTGATGGTGCAGTGGCAGTATTGTTGCCTCACAGCTATAGGTTTTCTGGTTTGATTCTTGGCTGGGGTGCCTTCTGTGTAGAGTCTGCATCTTATCCCTGTGTTTGTGTGGATTTGCTCTGGTGTCCTGCCATTTTACAAAGACATGTGTCTACAGTATTTCTCCCTGGGCCTCTGCTGAAAATTGTTTTTGTTCCATCAGAAGTAAAATTGACAGGCATTTGAATTTCAGACTTCATATTCTTCGGAAAATACATAGTAAAACAACTTTTTATTCTAGCAATAAATATATAGTAACACAACCTTTTATTATAGCAAATTTTTAGGTTTATAAGATGACTATTTGAAATTTGTCCTTATTTTTGGGACTGTAATACCCTGTTATTGGCTTTGTACAGTTTTTTTGTGCTAAGGTTGACAGCTATGGCAAGAACTGAATTCACTGAATATGTTTGAGGGCTGTATTCCCTCATTACTGGGTTTGTCCAGGTGTTTTTTGCTAAGAGGTTGACAGCTATGGTGAGAACTGAATTCATTAAATGATAGCCATTTAAGTTTCAGTCTTCCTCTCTTTCACAAAGCAGCTGATTTGGCATAGTGGTATGTTGCTCTTGACTGTTTTGCACAGGGACCTTGGCAGTAAAATGTACGGTGGTAACACAGCATTTTTTTTCACAAAGCAGGAGATTTGGCATAGTGGTATGTTGTTCTGATTCTTTTGCACAGGGACCTTGGCAGTAAAATGTATGGTGGTAACACAGCATTTTATTCTAGCAGCTTTCCAAGATTATACAAGCAATGTTTAATGTGTCCCTGGTTTTTGCCCTTTTGACCCACCCCAATAAATTTGGCTTTTTCCAGACTTCTTGTGCTGCGAAGTTGAGATGCAGTTTAGTATTGCATAGATTTTGCAAGGAGCTGAGAGCTGCAGGGGAAGAGAAGTTTAGTGCTGATTATGCTAAGTTGGCTCACATTGCTAATAGCACAACAGGTTGTGTACTTGCTTTTGATGCAGAAGGTTGTTGATTCTACTCCCATAAGGGGTGAATGCTGCCGTACTGAAAGTTAAGATACTAACTATGAGCCTGTTATCAGTTTGCCATCCATTTCCTATTGCAATATTACTAGCTTATTTTTAATGTAATTTAGGCAATTTATTCCTCAGGGACATCAGACACTTTATTTTTCGATGAAGCCATGAAATATAAAGGTGATTGCTAGCAGCAACCTCTTCGTTACATATTTATTTAACGTGGAATTATTTAGATGACTTTTTTTACTACTTCAGAGATTGTGCATATTTGCTGATAATGGTGGACTGTAGAATTGTGCATATTTACTGATAATAGTGGACTGTAGAAGTTTGAGTAGACTTTTATATTGGAAATGTTCTGAATTGGGCAGTTTTGTTTCATTGTTTACTGGAAAAAATGTTCAAAGCAATAGGAAGGTGTATCAAAGAACACATGTATGTTTCATATGCAAGGGGCCTATGATTTGAAAACAGCCCATAATTAATTTTTATCTGCCACGGGTAAAATGTTTTTTCTTTGAATGTGGGTTTTAATGTTGTTTCAATGAATGTGAGTTTCAAGGGCAGAGAAGTTTTAATGCCAAGTTTGTTTAGCAGATATCTGTGTTTGCGCTGTAAAATGCAAAATAAAACCTTCAAGTGAAGTTCAAATCATCATAGAAGTAAATCAGTATACACATTAGTGTTTATGGTAAATGGAGTGAAATAGCAAAGTAATGGATCATTGGAATGGCTGCAGGGGGAGGCTCCATTCGACCATGGTTTTGTGAGGGGGAAGGGCGGCAAACTTAGACAGCCCCAGCTGAACTATACCTCCCAACTGTCCAGATTTTCAAAGAATGAATAGATTTGTTGCTTCTGAACTATACCTCCCAACTGTCCAGATTTTCAAAGAATGAATAGATTTTTTGCTTCTTATTTTTGGTTTGTTCCTCATAAAATGTGTGCTTTTCTGGCAAATCATTTAGGAATTAAGTCACTAAATAATGACACACTAGTTTCTAAAGTAAGAGCTGTTCTATCAACTGTCCCAGTTTATACAGTTTATACAAGAGCAATTTTTAGTACTGTTTATATGTTCCCCCAATATATTTGGTCTTGTCCAGATTTACTGCATTAACAGGTTGAGAGGTACATGCAAATAAATTGCTTTATAGAATTAGGCATAGCCAAACCTCTCAACTGTCCCTGATTTTGGCTCAAAATGTTGCTCTTCCCCTAATGATCCCTCCGCAAAATAGTAATTTTGGAATAAAACGTGGAGGGTTTATAATTAAGAAATAACTGTAATAATCAGATTACTTTTATTTCAGAAATGCATGTAGATTATTTTATTTTGTCAGCTGATCAAGTTAGCAGTACTAATATTAAAGTGTCCCTACTTTGACAGGTTCCCAGCTGTAGTGTGTTGCTATTTTATATTTTTACATCACATTTTTGGTCCATTTTTCATAAAATTGTGTTTTTTTGGCAAATTAGTGACAAATAATTAAAGACTGAAGTTAGAAAATAATGACAGACATTTGAGTTTTCAGATTTCATACCATTCAGAAAATTCATACTAATGCAAGACCTCTATTACCTTTCTAAGTTTATAAGAGCAATATTTTAAAAATTGTCCTTATTTTTGGGCCTCTGTCCCATTTCTTTGTATGGCTTTGTCCAGATTTCTTGCTCTGAGGTTGAGAGGTATGACAAATGTGTCAGAGCCATCACAAGTAAGCCAGCGACATTTCAAACTGTGACATACTTGTTGCACCCCACTCCCCCATGTAGTGACTCTGGATGTGTCGAAGCAAGGCAAGGAGTAGTTATGCAGTGTATATGTGCAGAGAATCCCACCCATCCACGGTAGACACAAGTACTAGAGTGGCTTTTCATCTGTCCCTGATTTTTACAGAATGGTCTGGTTTCTGTCATATTTTTTGTACTGTTGATTTATGCTTATTACTCAAAGTGCCTGTTGCTCTGTGTTTAAGTAGCAATACTTTAATGACCATCAGGTAAACTTGTCTGAGATTGCAAGATGCAATTAAGTTTTAATAAGCATACTGTTAAAGAATTGCCAACATTGAAAGCCTTTCTGTAGCCATGTAGAGAATACTTAACTAGATAATGTATAAGCCTTGGGTATTGAAATGCATATGCCAGTATTTGTAATAAAGGACAGAATTACATTAAGAGTCTCATTACACTTGGAGACTTCCAGTCATCTCTGCAGGCTTTACCCGTAAACCGAATGCCAATTGCGTGGTCCATAACCTGTACAGTAATCCTTTTAAGCAATGTAACTTGAGCTTATTTCTTGTTTGCTTTTCATTTTTTACTTTGATAATGTTTTCCCCATGAAACAAGTAGATGTCAGGCAGCAGGTCTTTTTTTTGGATAAGGAACATTTTTGCAAGT
This sequence comes from Protopterus annectens, assembly GCF_019279795.1. Taxonomy (NCBI): domain Eukaryota; kingdom Metazoa; phylum Chordata; order Ceratodontiformes; family Protopteridae; genus Protopterus; species Protopterus annectens. Next base: position 1,545,626,730 of record NC_056726.1, read on the forward strand.
GGGAGCATCAGAGATTTCTACTTTCAGCATGTTACTTGTTACTTTAATAAAGCTGAATATATATTATAATTAGAACTGCAGTGCAAGAAGTGGTTTGAGTCGAGTGCTGCTTGTTTTTCTTGGACTTGGTTTTGACTGGCATTCCATTAATGTATTAAAAAAAAAAGTAATTTATTTTTTCATGCCTCACAACCTTTTTTGTTTCCATCTAGATATTAAGCTATCATGCAGCCAATGCATTGAAATATCTTTATTCTTCTACACTTCATTTTGTCTTGATTGGACTCTCATAATGACGGTTTGGCACCCAGTGCAGTATATTTAGTTTTTGTGGTTTGCTATTACAGGTGTGTGTGTGTGTGTGGTAGGGAATACATCAGGCTTGAACCCTGTACTTTGTATGCAGGTGTTAAAGACCTGAATTCCCTACCCACCACCATTTGTAAAAAAAAATTGCAGATTTTTGCCTCATATTTGATCTGATCTGTTCCTCATAATATCTGTGGTTTGTAAAGGTTTTAATGCTTGATATTTGATGGTGCAGTGGTAGCATTGTTGCCTCACAGCTGCAGATTCACAGATTTGATTCTTGGCTGGGGTGCCTTCTTTGTGGGGTCTGTATTTGTGTGCGTTTGCTTTTGTGTCCTCCCATGTTACAAAGACATGTCTGCATTATTTCTTCCTGGGCCTCTGTTGAAATTTTTTTTTTTGTTCCAAGTCAGACTGTCCAGATTAACAAATGTTAAATAAAATTGACAGGCATTTAAATTTCAGACTTCAGGTTTCTGAATGTTTAATTCCTTACATATTTCAAGGTGCAGTGGTAGTATTGTTGCCTCACAGCTATAGGTTTTCTGGTTTGATTCTTGGCTGGTGTGCCTTCTGTGTGGAGTCTGCATCTCCTCCCTGTGTTTGTGTGGATTTGCTCTGGTGCCCTGTCATTTTACAAAGACGTGTCTGCAGTATTAATCCCTGGGTCTCTGCTGAAAATTGTTTTTGTTCTGTCAGCAGTAAAATTGACAGGCATTTGATGTTCTTCAGAAAATACATAGTAACACAACCGTAACACAACCTTTTATTCTAGCAATTTTCTAAGTTTATAAGATGAATATTTGAAATTTGTCCCTATTTTTGGGACTGTATTCCCCCATTATTGGCTTCGTCCAGATTTTTTGTGCTAAGGTTGACAGCTATGGCAAGAACTGAATTCACTGAATATGTTTGAGGGCTGTATTCCCTCATTACTGGGTTTGTCCAGGTGTTTGTACTAAGAGGTTGACAGCTATGGTGAGAACTGAATTCACTAAATGATATCCATTTAAGTTTCAGTCTTCCTCTCTTTTACAAAGCAGCTGATTTGGCGTAGTGGTATGTTGCTCTGACTGTTTTGCTCAGGGACCTTGGCAGTAAAATGTATGGTGGTAACACAGCATTTTATTCTAGCAACTTTCCAAGATTATACAAGCAATGTTTAATGTGTCCCTGGTTTTTCGGCTTTTGCCCCCCCCCCCCCCAAATACATTTTGGCTTTTTCCAGTTTTCTTGTGCTGCAAAGTTAAGATGCAGTTGAGTATTGAGTAGATTTTACAAGGAGCTGAGAGCTGTAGGGGAACAGAAGTTTAGTGTTGCTTAAGTGAAGTTTGTTTGCCTTTTTAATAGCACAACAGGTTGTGTACTTGCTTTTGATGCAGAAGGCTGTGGGTTCTACTCCCACAAGGGGGGGATGCTGCCGTACTGAGAATGTTCTCCTTGGTGAAGATACTAACTATGAGTCTGTTATCAGTTTGCCATCCATTTCCTCTTGCAATATTACTAGCTTATCATTTTTTAATGTAATATAGGCAATTTATTCCTGAGGGGCAACAGACACTTTATTTTTCGATGAAACCATGAAATATAAAGGTGTTTGCTAGCAGCAACCTCTTCATTAGTTACAGATTTCTTTAATGTGGAATTATTTAGATGACTTTTACTTCTTCAGAGATTGTGCATATTTACTGATAATGGACTGTAGAATTGTGCATATTTACTGATAATGGACTGTAGAATTGTGGATATTTACTGATAATGGTGGACTGTAGAATTGTGCATATTTACTAATAATGGTGGACTGTAGAATTGTGCATATTTACTAATAATAGTGGACTGTGGAAGTCTGAGTAGATTTTTATGATAAATGTTCTGAACTGGGCAGTTTTGCCATTATGGGTGCATGTGTTTTGTTTCATTGCTTACTGGAAAAATGTTCAAAACAAATTTAAAACGCCCTCTAACAACTGTACTGTATTGTACAAGGAATATAATTTAGTACAACGAGGAAGGTGTATCAAAGAGCACATGTATGTTTCATATGCAAGGGGCCTATGATTTGAAAGCAGCCCAAAATCAATCTTTATCTGCCACTGGCAAAATGTATTTTCTTTGAATGTGGGTTTCACTGCTGTTTCAATGAATGTGAGTTTCAAGGGCAGAGAAGTTTTAATGCTAAGTTTTCATTGTGAGACTGCATTGCTTTGTTTAGCAGATGACTTAGTGTTTGTGCTGTAAAATACAAAATAAAACTTTCAAATGAAGTCCAACTCATCATAAAAGTAAAGTAGTATGCACATTAGTGTTTATGGTAAATGGAGTGAAATAGCCAAGCAATGGTTCATTGGAATGGCTTCAGAGGTTCCATTCAACCATGATTTTGTCAGGGGGGAAGGGCAGCAAACTCAGACAGGCCTAGCTGAACTATACCTCCCAACTGTCCAGATTTTCAAAGCATGAATAGATTTTTGTTTCTTATTTTTGGTTTGTTCTTCATAAAATTTGTAGTTTTCTGGCAAATCATTTAGGAATTAAGTCACTAAATAATGATACACTGAGTTTCAGACTTCATACCCTTCAGAAAAATGCATGTTAAAGTAAGAGCTGTTCTATGAACTGTCTCAATTTATACAAGAGCAATTTTTAGTACTGTTTATATGTTCCCCCAATATATTTGGCCTTGTTCAGATTTACTGCATTAACAGGTTGAGAGGTACATGCAAATAAATTGCTTTATAGAATTAGGCATAGCCAACCTCTCAACTGTCCCCGATTTTGGCTCAAAATGTTGCTCTTCCCCCTAATAATCCTTCCACAAAATAGCAATTTTGGAAGAAAACATGGAGGGTTTACAATTAAGAAATAACTGTAATAATCAAAGTTATAGATTACTTGAAATGCATGTAGATTCTTTTATTTTGTCAGCTGCTCAAGTTAGCAGTACTAATATTAAAGTGTCCCTTCTTTGACAGGTTCCCAACTGTATTGTGTGGCTATTTTATATTTTTGCATCACAGTTTTGGTCCATTTTTCATAAAATTGTGATTTTTGGCAAATTATTGACAAATCACTAAAGACTGAAGTTAGAAAATGACAGACATTTGAGTTTCAGATTTTATACCCTTCAGAAAATTCATACTAATGCAAGACCTATTCTATTATCTTTCTAAGTTTATTAGAGCAATATTTAAAAATTGTCCTTATTTTTGGGCCTTTGTCCCACTTCTGTGTATGGCTTTGTCCAGATTTCTTGCTCTGAGGTTGAGAGGTATGACAAATGTGTCAGGGCCATCACAGTCAGCCAGAGACATTTCAAATTGTGACATACTTGTTGCACCCCACGTATTAAGCCTTACTTAATACCCCATGTAGTGACTCTGGATGTGTCCAAGCAAGGCAAGGAGTAGTTATGCAGTGTAAATGTGCGGTGTGTCCCCCCCATCCAAGGTAGACACAAGTACTACAGTGGCTTTTCATCTGTCCTTGATTTTGCAGAACGGTCTGGTTTCTGTCATATTTTTGTACTGTTGATTTATGCTTATTACTCAGATTTATGCTTATTACTCAAAGTGCCTGTTGCTCTGTGTTTAAGTAGCAATGCTTTAATGACCATAAGGTAAGCTTGTCTGAGATCATAAGATGCAAGTAGGCTTTAATAAGCATACTGTTAAAGAATTGCCAACATTGAAAGCCTTTCTGTTGTTGCCATGCAGAGAATACTTGACTAGATAATGTATAAGCCTTGGGTATTAAAGGACAGGATTCCATTATTTTAAAAAGTTCATTACACTTGTTGGAAACTTCCAGTCATCTCTACAGACTTTATCCGTAAACTAAACAGAATGCCAATCATGTGTGGTCCATAACCTGTACAGTAATCCTTTAAGCAATGTATATTGAGCTTGTTTCTTGTTTGCTTTTCATTTTTTACTTTGATCATGTTTTCCCCATGAAACAAGTAGATAGTTGTCAGGCAGCAGGTTTTTTTGGATAAGAAACATTTTTACAAGTGGGGGCATCACAGAGATTTCTACTTTCAGCATGTTACTTGGTACTTTAATAAAGCTGAATATAAATTATAATTAGAACTGCAGTGCAAGGAGAAGTGGTTTGAGTTGAGTGCTTCTGGTTTTTCTTATACTTGATTTTGACTGGCATTCCAGTAATGTATTTAAAAAGTAATTTATTTTTTTATGCCTCACAACCTTTTGTTTCCATCTAGATATTAAGTAAGCTGTCATGCAGCCAATGCATTGAAATATTTTTATTCTTCTACACTTATTTTTGTCTTGATTGGACTGTCATAATGATGGTTTGCCACCCAGGGCAGCATATTTAATTAAAGTTAGTTTTTGTGGTTTTGAGCATAGCTCCTCCCCTTTCTAGTTGGCCACACTGCTTCCCCTTGACCCCACCCATTCAGCTGTCTCCTGCAGCCCCCTTTTGATTTGAAGTCACCAGCCCCACTGGACAAAACCCTGGCTACATTAATTGCCACCTTAAAGCACACTTTACCATCATGTGCTATTTATCCAAGCCCTTGACACTGCACAACTGATATGATCCTTGTGAAAGTCTTTCCTCAAAATTTTATACAGTTCATCTCTGTAGATGATCCTTGTTATGTGTCTTCCCCCTTAGTGCATGCAGTGATGAGTAATTGGGAAAGAATGCAATGCTGCTATCACCTATAATTACATTTTCCTTCCTCATGTCTATACAGATATTGACAATGATGTATGTTGCTTGCCTGCTGTTCAGCTGCTTTACTAACAAGAAGCCTCACCTGTCCTCCTGTGCCAGGTACTGAGATGAAAGTAGTTGATCCATATCACCAGTTTTGTATCTTGAGCTCACTAAACTGATCACAGTTCAGCTTGTACCTTGCAGAGGTACCCCTTATTAGGCTAGTGTAAAGGCTCATATCTTTCCACAGCAATTTCTCACTTTACTTCTTGGAAATAGGAGTGGGATATGTAGCTCTTGAGAAGTCTCTGAGTCTTACCTTAAATATTTCCCACCTAAGCATTCAGTGTACACCCCCAAAGTAAAGAACTCATGAGAATTTTCTTTCCAGGGCTGTATATTCTGCATCAGCTGTGACAGATGTACCAACATGGGACTTCACCTCAAAATCAAGGAATAATACCTCTGACTCATCCAAATAAACATAACACAGGGGTGGGGTCATAGTCTTATAAGGATATTGTGTATAATAGTAGTGATAATTACTGAAATAATGCAAAATCATATCTGCTACTAGGGATTAAACTCACAATGCTAAATGAGAAGCACAGTTGCTACACATAGTATAACTACTTCTAATGGTTTAATTACAATTTTAATTTTCTAATGGTCTAATTTTTTGGTGTTGGGTTTTAATGTGTGTTTGTTAGCAAGAAGCTACTTACTCTTATGCCAATATTTAATATTCATGATCAGATCTATCCCACATTTCTTAAATGAACCACTCCATTTGTCTGTCTGTCTGTCTGTCAGTTAATGGGGAGTGTCTAAAACTACAAAAGCAATATCTGAAATTTAAATTAGTTAATATTTTAATGAGGACCTTAATGGAAAGAATGAACACAGGATGTAAAACAGGATAGGGATATGGCACAAGGAATACATTTCTTTGGAGTATGTCTTAAGATAATGTATCCCTTAATGTTTGTCTTATTGAAATGGATGTGTTTCTAATAATTTGGGGGACGACGACAGTATTTTCACATTAAATGTTTGGTTCCTGAAACAGTCATTTACTTATGTAAAATAGATAAATCAGAATCTGCATGATAATATAAAATTTGCCTTTTTGTACTCCTTTGCTCTGTTTTAGCAAAAAAAAATGTTCCAAACTCCTTCTAGTTCTGTGACTGTGTTCTCTTTCATCCAGTCAGCCTACAAAAGGACAAAAACCCATCTATAGGTGCAAAACTACAGGCTATGTCTCTCAGTGAAAAAAGGCAGTGTTGGTCCTGAAATGCACAGTTTACCAGAGACTTATATTCCTGTCAGTGCTCTATCTCATAATGTACCAGAGTGCACAGATTTGCAGATAAGGGCTAACCCACGCATTTTTTTGGCCTAAAAAGCTGTCCCCAAGATGCATATTTTAAGCAACTGTATGACTGTACCACAGAATATCCTGACTGGCTTCAGCAGGGTATAATACCGCAAAATATCATCTTGGGAATTTCTTGAATACTTGATTTATTATACCTTCAGAAGTTTTCTAGTGAGTGCTTTTTATCTCAAGCACAGATCTCATTTTAATAAATCTTGTGATCTCTTGTATTGAGGGTGTCCTATCCCCTCACAATTTCTGCTTTTATAAAAGCTGTCTATTCTATAGTAGTGTAGGAGGCCCTGGACTACTTCAATGCCCCACAGTTAAACTACCGCGTTGTTGATTTTTTTCTTATATATCTTTTTTTCTGTGGTTTATCTAAGTTCATAAATCAATATATTCCCTTGTTTATCTACTCTTCCTTCACCTATGAAGTGGCATTACCCAATCACCAAGGAAGTGGTCCCACCCCCTGATCCATACCCGCATGTTTACTTCTGCAGCATGTTTCCCATGACCTGTCAAAGCCCTCAGCAGTATACTAGGTCATCAATACTGAATAAGGGTTTGCACTCTTTATGAGCAACTGGACTTGGAAGCACACAGCAGGTATGTGAGTTACCAGCTGATGATGTATGGTTAAAGAATAGACATAACTTGTCGGAGGATGGGGTGTGAACAGTGAGAGCAGCTATTTATCTAACAGCAGTGACTAAAGCAGTCAGAAATTAGACTGAGAGATTTTTTGTCTCATTTTCTTAATAAAAGTAAAACCCAGGAGAATAATGGCAGATTAAGACAGGAACACTGTTTGGAGTTGTGGAGCTTTTCTCCCCGGGCCTCCACTGAAAATGGGCACTTTTTGGCCCAGTGGACCATCCCAGTAAACAAATGCAAATAGATAAATAAATAAATAATGAAAATGTATTTAAGAATCCCAAATAGTAACTTCATATTCCATAATTGAGCTTCTTCACAATTAGTTGCTTGGTGCCAGGTATTACAACAAGAGCACTCCTCAATTTACAATAACATACTCTTTGTCATGCCTATGAACATTGTCGTGTACCTCAATAATGGAAGGGAGTCATCAGTAAAGCAATTTAAATATAAATAAACCAGACTAGCCTAATACCTGTTTGGTGCAACAATGCTAAGCATTAACCTTTATCATTTCCACACACTTTTGCCTGTTGCAGTGGACTGGCATTTTAAAAATATCAAACCATGCCCCCCTTCACTTACCTTGACACAATTGCCACTTTCTTGTACACTGTGATGACCGTGCCCTGGCCCAGCAATCAAGGAGACTCAATCCTCACCACTAACACCAGGGAGGTCATCTTACAGAAGAGGAAAGGATAACTAATAAACACAGTAAATTACAATTCCCCTTAAGTGCACACAGAGATCACAGTCAGTCTGGGGCTGGCTGCTCCCTTGCTCACCAGATCCCCAATAAGACTGCACACTGGCACAGCTATAGGGTCAAGGTCTCAGCCTAACTGGGCAAGCTAGAACCTCTAGTACCCTCTCTGTCCAACCAGTGCTTTGTGTCCCTGCCAAGTAGCTGACACAACACACACACACTTTGAGATAAGTATTTATACAATTTCACAGACACTCCTGGGAAAGGCTGACACAGATTTTTCAGCTGTGCCCCTTTACCTAGACTATATGGTAATAATTACTGCCACCACCCAGTAAATAATACCAGCTACTAAAGGGTGCTTAAAAGGGTGTCCAATTATTACTGTGCAATATTATTATCCAATGATAGTATGGCTAACAGTCAAGGCTTACTTTAGAGTGGCCTATTACAATAACCTCTATAAATATGCAATGTATTCTAGAGCTTATCACTACACAAAGCAGCCACAAGTAGAAGGTTTTACAAATATTTAATAATAAATAATTAAAACACAAGACAAAACTACTACACCACAGAGATATCTAAGAGTTCACAGATCACACATAAACTTAAAATAATACAGTAGGACAGGTCTGATTTCAAAGAAAAATACTTAATCTAACTTTCTAATCTTTAGCTAATCTTAAGAGAAAACACAGTGCTACAATCCTACTTACATACATAAAGAGCATAAGCAGTGCTGGGTTAGATGTCCAAAGTCAAAATGCTCCCTATCTCTCTCTGAGTCACAGTTTATAAAACATCACTAACAAACATGTCTCTGGGTCCTCCCCAGATTACATCATTTTTGACACTTAGGTTTTCTCAGTATTCATATTGCATCATCTTGACACCTGTTCTGAGTTTCCAGGCTAATAGAAACTTCATTTACATTATTTAGCAAGCTAACACCTGCACAGGATAATACAATACTAAAGGCATTTCACATATACACTCTAGCAATTAGTCCTTAGTTAACACAATAGACAGAATGTCTTTAGCCAGCCTGACCGTAACCAACTTTAAAGATCAAAGAATGTCATGAAATCATTTCAATTTCAAAAGACAAATTTGAAAGGCTTGACTTAGTTTTTCTTTACAGCAAGGGGCTAATGCTGTAACAATCTTGAATCACATTTTACAGTGTTTTCTTTACACTCAGGAAACGTGCCTGCATTTTACATTTATTATCAAGAAAATATGCCTGTATTTTACATTTATTTATAAATGCCAGAATTAGATATCAAATTCTATTTGACTAGGCTGGCAGCCTTCACCCATCTCTCCCCAATCGTCACATCTCTTCACCCCAGGGAACTCAAGCAAGTTTTTCACGTGCCCCTTGAGAAACATCGCTTGAGAGTGTCAGGTCTATCTGTGTGTACCTCACCCCATTCCCTGTCTTGCGAGCCCATCCGCATTGGCATTGCTACTCCCACTGCAGTGCTGCACTGAGATGTCATATGCTTGCAACCCCAGGCTCCATCTTAGCAACTTGGCATTTTGCTGGCTGGCTCTGTTTAACCATGTTAGAGGGTTGTGATCTGTCATCACAGTGAATTTTCTTCCATACAGATACGGCTGAAGGTTTTGTAGTGCCCACACTATGGCTAGACATTGCTTTTCTACTGCTGAATAGCATTCCTCCCTGGGGTGGAGCCTACAACTGAGATAAACCACTGGGTGCTCTTCTCCCTCTGAAGAAATCTGGCTAAGTACAGCCCCCACCCCATAGTTTGAAGAATCCACCTGCACAACAAAGTATTTTCTGTAGTCTAGACTGGCTAACACAGGGGGTCCTCCCAAAGCTCCCTTAAGCTTCTGAAATGCCTGCTCACATGCTGGGGTCCACACTACCTTATCTGGCCTATTCTTCCTTGTCAGATCTGTTAGGGGAGCAGCTATGGTACTATAATTGGGAAAACACTTTCTGTAGTACCCTGCTGTCCCTAATAATGCACTCACCTGCTTTTTGGTAACAGGTGCAGGCCATGCCTGACTAGCTTCCACTTTGGCAGGTTTTTACCTTATATTACCACTCCCCACTCTGTGTCCCAGGCAGGAGACATCTGCCATACCCACCTGAAATTTGCTGGGTTTGATGGTCAACCCTGCCCACTGTAGTCTGTCCAGCACCTCCCTGACATGCTGAAGGTGCTCTTGCTAGGAATGGCTGTAGATTGCAATATCATCCATGTAAGCAAGGGCAAACCCTCCTGCTCCTGCTAAGATATGATCTACCAGCCTCTGGAAAGTCACTGGGGCATTCTTCATCCCAAAGGGCATCTTTGTGAACTCATACAAGCCAAAAGGAGTCACAAAGGCTGACTTCTCTCTAGCACTGGAAGTCAAGGGCACCTGCCAGTAACCCTTGGTAAGATCAATGGTTGTAAGATACTTATCCCCACCCAGCTGCTCTAGGGCCTCATCTGTTCTAGGCATGGGGTAAACATCTGACTCTGTGTGACTATTTAATTTCCTGTAATCCACACAGAACCTGGTGCTGCCATCCTTCTTTGACACCAACACCACTGGTGAGGCCCAGGGACTGTTGGACTCATGAATCACCCCTAGTTCCAACATCTCCTGTACTTCTTCCTTCAGAGTCTGTTTGACTCTCTCAGGCACCCTATAAAGGGCTTGCCTGATAGGCCTTTGGGGTCCTGTATCCACCTGGTGCTGCACCAGGTGGGTGCTCCCTGGTTTTCCAGTGAACATGCTCCCAAACTCCTGCAACACTGCTTGGATTTCTCGAACCTGGGTAGGATATAGCTGCTGGGACATTGCTACCCCTTCCGCCGAGGTGTCAGCCCAAGCCTCACCGAGGAGATCAGTCCCCAGATCTCCCTCAGACTCCTCCTGCAATCCACTGCAAATTCTCAGTACAAGGGCCTCCCTATCATAGTAAGGTTTCATCATGTTATCATGGTACAATTTGTGCCCCTGCAGTCTGCCTAGCACTTCCACCATGTAGTTAACATCACTTACCTTTCTTACCACCTTGTAGGGTCCCTCCCAAGCTGCTTGCAACTTGTTGTGTCTGACAGGAATGAGAACCATCACCTGCTGCCCTAAAGCATACTCTCTAGCTCGAGCATTCCTGTCATACCACACCTTTTTCTGTTGTTGGGCTTCTGCCAGGTTCTCCTGGGCCAGGCCCATGAGTTCCCTGAGCCTTGTCCTGAGGTTCAGGACATATGCCACAACAGACTCCTTGTGAGACTCACACTCACCTTCCCACCCATCTCGAATTAAATCTACAGGTCCCCTCACCCTATGCCCATACAGCAGCTCAAAGGGTGAAAAACCTGTGGATTCCTGGGGAACCTTTCTGTAAGCCAACAACAGATGGGGCAAATATTTGTCCCACTCCCTCTTAAACTGATCTGCAAATGCCCGTAGGATGGACTTGATTGTAGAGTTTAACCTCTCAACAAGACCATTAGTCTGTAGTTGGTAGGGGGTGGTCTTCGTGTGCTTCACTCCACAGGACTTCCACAGACAAGCCAGCAGGTCTGACATAAAATTGGCACCTCTGTTAGACAGTATTTTGTTTGGGAAACCTATCCTGCTGGAAATCTCTAGCAAAGCATTTACCACCTTCTCGGCCTCAATGGAGGACAAAGCCACTGCCTCAGGGTATCATGTAGCATAATCTACAATCACTAGGATATACTTTTTCCCTGTGGAACTTGGGGTACTCAGGGGACGCACAATATCCATAGCTACCCTCTGAAATGGCTCCTCAGTCACAAGCAAAGGCATCAAAGGAGCTCTCACCTTGTTTCCTGCCTTGCCTACCTTTTGGCACTGCTCACAGGTCCTGCAGTACCCTGTTACATCTCTGGAAATTCCAGGCCAATAGAAGTTTTGCATAATATGCCCCTTTGTATGTTTTATCCCCATATTACCTGCAAAGGGAATATCATGGGCTATGGCTAGAAGCGCCAGATGGTAAGCTCTAGGCGCTACCAACTGCTGTACTCTCTCACCTTCTGGCCCTCTCTCAGGAGTCCACTCTCTGTACAGTAATCCTTTGTTCCAGTCTACAGATTCACCCCTCCCTTGAGAATCAGGTGCCTCCCTAGCTACCTGCCTCAGGCCTTGCAATGTAGGGTCTGAGAGCTGAGCTTGTCTCAAGTCTTTCCTTGTAACCCTTCCCAGCTCCCCTTCCAAAGGAAGTCTTGCATCCTCTGACAGTGGTACCTCACTGTCAGCCTGGGTACTACTACTCGTCTCTATCTTTGCAGTTACCCTGTCCAAGGGAACATCAGTACCCACAAGCAGCTGTGGCTCACATTCAGTCTCACTGCTACAGCATAGCTCACTCCCTGAAATAACCACCACAGTAGTCCTGGCTGCAAGTATGCAGTCTGTCTGGGTCTCCCCCAAGCTAACAGACCCACATGAGTGTCTCCTAGCTTCACTGCATGTAACTGCATAAGTACATAGTACTGCCTCATCCAAATCCTTCCCTCTCAGGACATCTGCAGGATGGTAGCTCCATACCCCTGTTGTCTCAAGACAACCCACTATTGGCATTTTGTCTTTACTACTTACTGGCTCCCTCACCTTTAGTATCCCACCTTGCCTCCATAGACATCTGTATGCCACATGGCCTCACTGGTAGCATTCAAAACATTTAACCCTAGCTCCTGGATGTGTACCTGGACTAGTGGCTTCCCCTGCTACTGGTGGATTCTGTTGGGGCAGTCTGTGCTGCCCACTATGGGTTCCTTTAGTCCCATGAGTACTGGGGGTCCATTTCCTGTGCAGGGCTGCCCTGCTTGCTAGGTATAGGTCTCCCTTTTTTCCCCAACTCCTCTGAAGTAGCACACTGTTTATCAGCTAACCAGATCCTCATGTCCTCAAGCAAAGTGCTAAGGGCTTGTTCCCTTACCAAAAGGTCTGCCAGCCCTTCAAAAGTAGTGACCTGATATCCACTCACCCAGCTATGAAAATAAGTGCTCAGTTCAACAACATATTCACATACATTTTCATCTGCCTTGCGTCTATGCTCATGAAACTTTTTCCTATACATTTCGGGTGTTAGCTTAAAAGATTCTAACAAATGTATTTTTACAGCAGTATAATCAAAACAGTCAGTCTCATGTATTTTTGCTAAAGAAGTTACAGCTTTACCATGGAGTAAGGGGATCAGGAACTGTACCCAGAGCCCTTGGTCAACTTCATACTGTTTGCATACCCGCTCACACGTATGAATGACGCTATCAAAATTATCCCCCTCTTTAAACTGTGGAAGAAATTTACTGACCCTTTGTGCTTCTGGGGTCTGGTTACTCCCTTCCCCATTACCTCCATGACTCTGGCAAAGAGTCAGCATTACCCTCTCATGCCTCCTCTGCTGTTCATTTTCCTCAGTTTGTAGACTCCTCATTTTCTCGGCTGCTTCTAGTTCCATATGCCTGGCCTCCAACTCAAGTCTCTTTAGCTCCAGCTGGATTTTTAAGTCCACTGCAGAAAGGTTGAGCTGTCCATTCTCTGAGGATATTGTATCTCCACTTCTGATGAAGTCTATGGTGCAGTAGACAAAAGGGCTAAATCCTATGGAGTTTTGGATGTGAATAAAATACTTTGTTTTTTCAATATACATTGAGTGGACTGCTGTGGCTTTTGAAGTGCTTGGGAATCTTGTGCCTGGTGTTTTCCCTGTTACTTTTTATTACTTATTTTTTGAAGGTTCCTTCTCTATTAAAATTAATTTGTTGTTTCTTACTCATAGCTAGATGTGACATAGGCATCTTTTCAAATTCAAACAAAAGAATTATTGAGCATAGATTAGATATATGCAGGTGATGACTAATGCACTGGTGAAACATTTTGCCAAAAATGGGATTGATCATAATTTGAATTTTAGAGTGATAGATGTGTTACATAAAAGCATAAGGGGTAGTGATATTAATAATACATTAGAATTAAAGGAATATGACTGGATAATTCACATGCAGGCAGACCAAGTACCTGGTCTTAATAAGTAGGTTACTATTAAACCAATATTGAAGCATAAACAGTTATACTTGAGTGTGAGAATATTCTAGAATTTTTTTCATTTTAAGTATGGTATATTATTAAGAAAAGTTTTCTATAATTATGTAATTGAAGTTTTAGTATGATTCGTTGGGGTGTGTTACATGATTTTATGATGTTCTTTATATGCAATGTAGTGGTTGAACTATTGTCTTATCACACTAAGGAAGGATTTGCATCTAAAAGCTCTGTGGTTTTATTAAAGTTTCTGGTTTATTATATTTATCAGCATTGTGAGCTGCATGTTTTTATTTCGCTTAGTATCTGTTTTTTCCTAGTGGCTTACTTTACCACTGTATTGTATCCTTGTTTTGTTAAGCATTACTATATCAGATGCATCAGTGGTACACAAGGTGTCAAACATTGGATATTTGTCTGCCTTTTACAATTGTTCATAGATGCATTTCTTTGATAATATCAAGAAAAAATATGTAATAGGCTAACCAATGAACTAAGAATGGGTGAGGACTAGGTTATTGCAAATGAGACAAAATAGTTGACTGATGTTCACCCCACTGTATCTGTTCAAAGATCTATAAGTTTTAACACTATTAACAGTTACATTTCCCTATATAGGGTTCATTTTCAGAAAAGGCTTGAGAAGAAAAGTTCCAAGATTACATTACTGTACAAGAATGAAACAACATATAAAACACAGAAAAATCAAAATTACATATAGCAGTCATTATTAAATATATCTGTATGGCTGAAGTAATGAGATAATTAAACTTGAGTAAGATGTAATTTATATTATGCTACAAATAACTTAAACAAAATGCAATATTTGCCATGTTAGAAGGTTGGTCTATTCTGCCATCTATGGTCTAACTGATTTCTCTATAAGCAAGGGTTAGCACAAGACATGTTACTTGCTGTGGCTATTGTATTTTATTATATTTTCCTTTGTAACAGAAGCCATGACACCACTGTATGAGAAATGATGCAAGACTCAATCATATCTATTAGCAAATATTTGATCATATCAAGAGAATGTCACTGATCAGACTATCCTTTCAGTGACTTATACACCCACCAGTAACATCAGGTTCTAGGTGGATTTATGCATAAAATTACATTTTATGACATACATGACATACATTTTGATTTCATATCTTTAAGAATGTTATTCCGGATCACAGTGATAAAGTAACTGAAAGGAAAGTCCTGTATTTATTGGAAGATTTGGATGCATAATGACCATAAGTAAAAGAGGACCTGTGATTTAACACAAGGTTGTAGGAAAAGAGGACCCATGATTTAACAGAAGCTTGAAATAAAAGAGGACCTGTGATTTAACAGAAGGTTTAAGTAAAAGATGAACTGTGATTTAACACAAGGATGAAGGAAAAGAGGACCTGTGATTTGACAGAAGGTTGCACCATTAAAAGAGGCTGCTGACAGACACACAAAAATCAGTGGTGAAGTTTAAAGACAACCTTTAGCTATGGTTGTAAAAAAAAAATTAAGGAATGGTAGTCATTGTAGTAATGAGACACTTTGACACTGGTTAGACTGAGGTTGCAATGGTAATGACAGAGATCATAGGATCACAGGAGGTTACTAGGCTAAAGGCCCTTACAAGCCTAGCCAAGAGTTTATTCCCAAAAAGAAACCTCAGTCAGCACCTGTTTCCCCTGTCAATGAGGGACACAGGTGGAATTCCTGGGACAAATTTGTGGTTTCTCATCAACTCATCAAGGTTGCACTTGAAGACGGTCAGCGAGGTGCTCGTTTAACATGTATGAGAAGTCTATTCTAGAGACGGGGCACCCTCTGGGAGACAACCTGTCTCTCCAGCAGATTTCGTTGATGTTGCATATTAGATTTAGGCCTTTTGAGCGGGTAATGCATGAGGAGTTAGACATAGATATGGAGCATCTCTAGTAGGGCAGGGTCTGAGATTGCCTTGTAGGCAAGACACAGATCACCCCTGAGCAATCTGTAGAATACCAAATAGTGTGATAGTGATTTGAGCCTGTCTGCATAGGACAGGTGTTTGAGGCCAAGGATTCTCTTTGTGAGGTATTTCAGTGGCCTTTCCAGTTGGTGCAGATGTTAGGAGAGGCACATACCAAATGGGGCGTTATACTCAATTATTGGTCTAATGAGGGTGGAGTATGCAGAGGTAATAACCTCCTTTTTTCCTGGATGCAATCCCTTTACTTATAAGATGAATCAAGTAAAAGGTTTTTCTGACCACTGCCGCTACATGATGGTTGAATGTGACGTTATCAACTTAAGTGCCCGGGTGTCTCACCACAGGTAGTGTACTTAGGGGGTTGCTGTTGATATGGTAATCAGTAGGGGCCGTGTTTTTGCTGAATGGTATGATGATACATTTTTTTGCATTTAGCTTCAGGCCATGACTTTGGCACCAGTAATTATTTGCTATGAGACCCTCTTGCAGTATGTTAACATCATTTGGGGAGTCAATGATAGCACTCAACTTACAGATGTCCACAAACTTGGTCAGCCACAGGCCTTTTGTCTTTGCCTGGACCTCTGAGAATTAAATGCCAAACAGTTGGGATCCCAGGACAGAACCCTAGGAACTCCACTAGTGACAGGTCTGCTATCGGAGGTGGAGGCACCTATTTTGGCTTTGAGAGTCCTGTCGGTGAGCCAGTTGACCACCTACCTGATGAGATAGGGATTTACACCAAGTTGTGTTCACTTTTCGATAATGCCCAAGTGGGGGATTGTGTCAAAGGCCTTGGCCAAGTCAAGGTAAGCTGTATGCACTGACTTTCCCTCATTCAGGGCCTTGGTAACAGTCTCAAAGAAGTCAACCAGGTTCAACAGGCAAGATTTGCCCTTGACGAATCCAAACTGGGGGGGGGGGGGTCAAGTGCTTGAAGATTGCCTATGTCCTTGTTTATGAGATCCATAATAATACACTCCATGGCTTTACAGATCAGACTTGTCAAGCTAATGAGGTGATAGTTTCCATGGTCAGTAGTGGCACCACCTTTGTGCAAAGGGATGACTATGGCAGTTCTCCACTCTGCTGGAAAGAAGCCTGTACTTTCGCTGTGGTTGAATAGGGTACTCAGTGATGAAGCCAGTTCTTGCTGGAGATGGTGCAGAATACAACCTGGGATACTATCAGGTCCCATGGAAGCTGTGTTCTTTGCTTTGGATAGGGCCTTTAGCACTTGATCTATGGACATGTGAGGTGTGAGACAAGTATTGGAGATGCTGAAAGGCCTTTGTGGGGACAGGGGGGGGGGAGTTTGTGCTGAACCTATCTGCTAGCAAGTTGGGTAAGTCAACAGGATCAGTGTAAGTGATACTGTTAAGTACTAACTCTGAACAAACCGGGGCTTTGCTATGGAAGTTCCTGATGTAACTGTAGAAGGATTTGTTATTTCCCTTTGTTTTGGAGGCTAGTTTCAATTCATAATTGGCTTTGGAGACTGACTTTCACTAGTGATCTAATTTGCTTGTTGAGGCTAAGGAGTGAGTTTTTCCAATTTGGAATATGTTCCTTTTACCCTTGGACAACAGTTTCTTCCTTTTGTTGTAAAACCTGTTAACAGAGGATGCCCACGAAACAGGTGTGTGTTTCCTTGAGGAGCAGGTTTTATTTCTATTGGGTATGGCTAAGTCCATGCAGTTGTAGAGGTGCTTGTATACTGCACTGGCATATTGTTCAGCATAGTTGTCTGCATCTTCTGAGGGGGGCGGTGGTGTAAAGCTACAGATACCTTCCCTTAGGAGGTTGTAGTCAGCTTTTGAGAAGTGTTTAGCTTGATTACGGTTGGAGGGGTTGGGTGGGATAGAAACTTTGAATGAGACAGTCTGATGATCTGATCTCACCAGGGAAGAACATACTGTGAGAGTGGTGCAGTGGTCACCCATGTTGGTGAGAACCAAGTCCAGAATGTTATCTCCCCGTGTGAAGGATGAGATGAGCTGGTCTTGTATGTTAGAACTGATGAAGTCAAGGAATCATTGAGTGAGTGCATTAGTGCAGGAATAGTTCACCCAGTCTATGGTGGGGTAGTTGAAATCACCAAGGATCAGGATGTTAGAGCGTACCTTAATGGAGCCAAGTAGATCCAGGTAAGAGGAATGGGTGTCCTGAGTCATGGAGGGAGGTCTATAGCTGGTGGATGGGTATCCTGCCAACTGTCAGTTGCACCTGGAGTAGTTCCAGTGTGTCATGCTGGTAAACCAGTCTGGAGGTGTGCTGTACTTAATTAAGATAGAGACTCCACCAGCCTTAGATTTCCCAACCTAATTTTTCGGTCAGAATGTGTGGAATGATGTATAGCCTGGTAAGGCAGGTGTGCTCTCCACATCTCTGAACCAAGTTTCCATGACTGCACAGACATCGGCATCTTCCAGTGCAAGGAGAGCCTCCAGTGACTGCATTTTCAGGTTACGGCTCCTAGCATTAAGCAGCATGACCTTCAATTTGTTTTTTTGACAGATCTTTTATGTTGGAAGATTTGTCTTTTGGACCTTGCCTAAAAAAGGCACAATGGGGGAGGTGAGAGCCTTGGCCAGGATCCAGAAACCCAGTGGTAACAGGTGGAGGCCATCTCTGGCAAAGCACAGGTAGACAGATACTGGATCCCCTTGGAATGACACCAGAAACTAATCCAATTGTTGAAGTCAATTATTTTTTGTTAGTATTGTGGTATCATTCTTGGTGAAGGTAGGATGCTGCTTAGGGCTAGGGTCATACCTGCATGGGACACATACTCTGAGAGCTCAATCAAGTCTCTCTTCATATAGTCCAGGGAGGTACATTTCAAGTCATTCACACCAACATGGACAATAACAGTTGCCAACACTTCTGGAATTATACATTATCTTGTATGCAAATTGCCACAGTGGACTGTCAGATAAAAATATAATATCACCCTCCTTTAATAAAACTCATGGAACTGCAATGCCCCTTACACACACATACACACATGCACACATTCACACTCACATTTGTACATATACGCACATAAGGACAGTGCATTTTTGTGGACAGCATTCCTTTTCAGTACTGCAAAAACCTGTAAGACTTAAGGGAAAAACATCTTTTTAGCTAACTAGGCATTCTGAAGAAAGACCATTTCACAAAATATAACTTAATAATACCTAACTATGATAAGTATGCCATTTTTAACAAATCCACAGCACAACATAAATCAATTGTTGCAAAGTATTCAAAGTGGTCTTCATAGAGCTTGGTCATGACACTATGACATACATGCATTTCCCCAACGTCTGATTCCACATCATCTGAGAACTGCAGAAGTTTTCCTTCTTTCTGATATGAGTGCTTGTTTCACTTTAAAAGATTTTGCTTCCATAATGGAAGATTTTTTTGTAATATATCTCAAATATTTTTTCACACCACTACATGCCTGCTTGCTACAAGTTTCCTGAGCCTGTCCTGTATTGTCAATAACTGAGATATAAGTCTTACATTTTGCATTAGCTGCATAAATGTGCTCGCTTCTAAATCAGTTTATGTTCCCATGCCCCTGTTTGCGATTAGTGACATGAATGCTCTCAGTCGTAAGGCTTCACTACCTCTAAGTATTGTGTTTTGGCCTAAATGTTTTATGTTTTTAAGTATTGTGCTTTCATCATTGATTATGACAGGTTTTTCTCTTCTGTACATGAGCAATTAAAATTTACATTTCAATGTGTTTCTCACCAGCCACCTACCACCTTTGAATATCACTATACTAAATATATCCCCATGTCCTACAGCTTTAAGGATAAAATTGAAACCCACTGTTTGCATCATTATATTTTCTCCATAAACATTTATTGTGACTGCAGATATATAGGCCTGTGTATTACCAGACATGGAAACGTACTAGGCAAGCAATCACATAAGAGGCCAAGCCATATACACCTTTAAGCAGCGAAACTTAAAAAAAAGGTATTGCTACCCTACACAAGCACTTAAAGGGCCAACTTATTTATACCATCTCCAAGTTTACCATACCTCAGGAATACCCCAAGAAACACAGTCTAGGACTTGTTATGTAAGCTTGCATTTTCAGTCACTCAGTGTCTATGAAATAGAAATTATAAGGTGAAATACAAAATTAATATGGTTATAATAATGTTAGTAAATAGGATAAAACAATAGTACATATATAAAATGTTTTACTCATCAAATAAAGTGTATTTAAAGACGGCAGAGACGAGAGGTTGATATTCCAGAATCATTAGTGTGAGTCCCAGACTAGTGAGACTGAATGAGCAAAATGCAGACTTACATATATTAATTTTGAGATTACTGTTTCTCTGAGTATTCCCTTTTCTCTGAGGTATGGTGATCTTCGAGCTGATATTAAGTTGTACAACTGGGGAGCTTGCCCCCCTTCAATTTTAGTTGCAGGGAGGCATGTACCCCTGCAAAAAAAAAACAGATTTATAGGAAAACAGCAATGTTTGATATTCTCTGCTCTCTTGAAGTTTTGTTTTCCTAATTTCAAGACTTTTAGATATAAGTATTGAAATTACAATGGTGAGCTGCAAATAAGATTTCCTTGTGCGTCCTGGTATGGAATTGCCAGACAGAATTACAGATTAATCCCATGAGAAGCCACAAAATGCCCAAAATACAAAATACACAATGACATCAGTTTCTATTCTTCCTCTTTGTGAGAAAATTTGCACATCATTTTGTGTTGTATGTGTGGCTGAGATATTTAAAAAAATTAAATAAAAACAGGATTTAAATGAAGAGATGGCAAGCATGGCTGCATTAATATCAACCATCGATTTAATTGCAAGACTAGTTTTAACAAAACACTTCTTACTGGAGTTTTAGAACTTAGCTTGGTATTAAGAATAAACACTGAAGTCCTACAGATTCATGAATACACAAAAAGTATCCCC
>NC_056726.1:1545654931-1545664931 GCF_019279795.1 Protopterus annectens
TATGTATTTGTGCCATAAAGAAGTGCAAAATGTACATAAAGCTAGACTGGGTTACATAATTCATGTTCCAGAAGAACAGTTTGCTAAACACTTGGGTTCAGAAGGAACGTGTTAATCAGCCAGCCCCATGGCATAGCTGGATGAAGTTCTGACTATGACCCAAACGACCCATGTTCAAGTATCAGCACAGACACTGCAGGGGCTGAGCAGGGGAGAATAGGTTTGAGAAACTGACCATTACTCATCAATCCTGAGGTGAGAGAGATGGCTAGACTCACGCCATTAATGACTCCCTTCAATGGGTGCTAATCACTCATAGAAGAGGCCAAGCAGGATAGCACACTTACAGTAGTAGTGTACCACTAAGTCAAAGACTTAAAAATGTGTGGAAGCACATATGCCTCTCCATGACAAGACAGTATTTCAGAGTCCACAAGTCATCTACAGGGGAGGGGTTAGGCTATAGAAATAGCTGCGACATAACTAGCATCTGGCCTGCTCCCTATCACTTATAAGTGTCAGGAACAAATTGCTTACCAATGCTTCTTATGTGGGAATAAATGGGAAACAGGCCTCTTATCCAGCTGGAGATGACTGAGTCTCATCACTGAAAGGAGAAATGAAATAATGTGGCAATCAAATGGGAGCCACTGGACAAGTCTCTTATCAAGAAGGGGTCTACCTCACTAGATCAACAGATCACAATTTGACAGCTGACACTGAACTACACATGCGTGATTAAAATCCAGGCCTCATACGACCAACAAATGACAAAGTAACTTCACTTTTTGCAGGGGAGCAAGCCCCCCCCTGCACCCCACCTTGTGGAGAGTTGTACCCCCATACCCCCTGCTAATTATATATATTAACTTCAAGACTGCAAAATCCCCAGGGAAAGGGAATATTCCCTCACCCAAGGATTGTCGATCTAGCACAACTGTCAACCTTCTGCATATGTCAACCTTTTATGGTCAACTTTCTTGCTGTTGACATTGTGGTATGTTAACCTAGTGAAGTTTTATCATATACATATTTCAGGTAGAAAACTTAAAGGTGGACAAAGCAACTGACAGAGCAGATGACCCCAGACATTTTGACTACATTAAAAATCTGGTAAAAAAACAATGCAGTAAATAAATGTGAACAATTTTATGAGAGATTTCAAAATGGACAGACACTGAACAGAATAATTATAGCTAAATGATTATTGGACAAGCAAAGTTAATTGAGCTTGCTGGTACAGAGATTAAAGTTGTGAGGTGGAATTTCTATGGTACAGGGTTTGACTCCCTTAGCCCTTGTTTGCTTATTGTGGATTATCCAGAAAAGGTATTGTGTTTCCAGTCAGCATGTTTGGCAAACAAATAGGTTAGAAAACATGATATAGCTGAACTTTGTAAAAGAAAAACTAGAAAAGACAAAACCATAGCTATGAAGCTCCAGTTTACACACAATAGTTTACTATTAATAAGTAATAAAAGGCATAAACTGAAAACATGAATAAAACATTATAATTGCCAGATATTTTTTTCTGTTGGAGCAACCAGATGATATTTGTCAACATGACCTTCTTGATATTTTGTCAAATCTGTATCAGTATATTTCTGAACCTCTGAATGTACTTGTCAAATGCTGTCCTACTTTTTTACACAAAATCATTTGCTGCAATTGCAGTATATTAATAAAAGTGAAAGTTACACTTGTGATGTTCTCTGGTACACTCTTTTTCCTATATATGATGGGTGTAAAGCATAGAGTCAGTCTTGAACAGGGTACCAATACATTGCAGTATGATCGCACATTCACAAGGACACTGTAAATACACTTATAGGCAATTTGAAGGATCATCGGATTACCCAATGACCTACCTTTACAATGTGGGAAAAATTAGATGTCTGAGTAAAAAGTGTAATAAGAAGACACATAAGCTCTACACAGATGGCTTCCTGGCCAGGAAATAAACCAAAGAGCACTTTGACAGCAATAAAAAAATTGATTTACTGCTGTATCACCCCCAAGTTATTTTCTGTTCGTCTGCAATATATGCTGTGGCAAACATCATTCCCTAGCTAAATAAATAACGCAAATATGGGTGTAATAAAGCTTGTAGTTTTACTTACATTATGTGCAATGCCTTTCCTAAATGTACCTTCTTGTCTTCATTTAGATGATGCTCATATATGCCACATTATATTTTCTGTTTAATGTTTCAGAATATCAACATTTTCTAAAATATTTCTTCAGCTCTGGTAAACAGACTGGCAAACACCTTGTAAGCATAAGTACCTCTTTTCAAGGGTGACCTAAACATTTTAGTTTGGTAACCTTTCTTCTGTGAATACAGTTTGTATATGGAGGTTAAATGAATGAAATTCCATTCTGTGGGTCAATGCTTATTATTTATCTATGGTCTAAAGAATCTTTACTGTTTAGTCAGCTACAAATGTAAAGGTAACATTGCATTAGCAGATGGATTTAAATTCAAATTTAATGTAGACATCAATTCAATTAAATGTGTCATTTTATAAAGAGGCTCATAATACTTTGTGAATAATTTTCTAAGAGACTGTTGAAACCAAGTTCAGAAAAAATTGTATCATATAAGGTTAATGTTCAAATTAATATGAGGCCAGTATTAATAATTTATTTTTATGATCATTTCTGTTCAGAATTTGCTAAATGAAACTTTTCAAAGGACCTTGTTTGATTTTTGTTACATTTTAAATGGAACCACAAATATCCCACTTAAACTGCCACATTGTGGTTTACCTTAACTCCTTTTACATATACTTCTGTTTGAACTTCAAGTTCACTGTCAGTTTCCTACGGTCATTTGCTCAAATACAGTTTGTGATTACTCAACACATTTCCACCTAGGTAAAGTTCCTCATTATGCAGACTTCTTGTTTTCTGTAGGAAGCAGATTTCTGTAGGAAGCAGATTTCAAAACTAGAGTTCAAAGAACTTAACGCCATTAGTTAGCCCTTAACAGTGATGATAGATATACAACAGTGAAAAGGAAGGCCGTAAAATTCATGTGCCACAGTGCTGGTTCACGAAGGTGTTTACAATTCAGGATGTCGTCTAACATTTCTTTGAAATGCTTGCATATCTGATATCATCATTTATTCAGTAGTTTACATGTTTATTGCCAAGACAGTCAGAAATGATCCAAGTTCTTTATTTCCAAACTATATGCAAACATTTCAATAAATCCTGTACCACTTTAGGCATAATCAAGGTCTGTTTATGCCTACTGCATGCAGCATATAGAGGTTTTCAACTTCAGGCTTTTACTGTTAACTTCAAGCATTTTGCAAATCTCGCTTAGGAAGAATTGCACTTAAGGGAAATTCACAATCTAAACCCGTGTCTGTGGTCACTTTGGAACACTTTCGACTACTTTGGAAACTTTTAATACGTTCAACTACATGCTTCCTGAAATTTTTAGTAAGAAAGCAATATATTATAGGATCTAGCACACAGTTCATTCCCATGAGGCACAGTGTTACTTGGTGGGCATCATGAAGTGCCTGGCGAAAGTCACAGTCCTTCTCACGCCACATTTTCAACACTGTCAGGGTCCATGGTCCATGGACCAGATGATGAGGCACA
Organism: Protopterus annectens; assembly: GCF_019279795.1. Lineage (NCBI taxonomy): Eukaryota > Metazoa > Chordata > Ceratodontiformes > Protopteridae > Protopterus > Protopterus annectens. The sequence continues at coordinate 1,545,658,547 of NC_056726.1, forward strand.
AAGCAGATTACAAAAACAACAAGAACGGCACAAACCATCCAGAGTGCCTTCTGCTTCATTCTTCCATTATGTCGAGGCTGCACTGGCTGTGATATGAGTGTTTTAATGATGAGAAGATTACAGAAAATGACCACACAAAAAATGATAAAGAAAAACCCAATCAATATAAAATGGATGATCAGCACAGGAGTATTTTTCTCATAGTCTTCAAAGCATCGTGTAACATTAATCATATTGTTGGAGTCATTCCTAGATGTTTTATTGAGTCCTTCTAGAAAAAGAAATGGTGAGGCACAAGCCACTAGAACAATCCAGATAGCCACAGAGATGCCAATGCCACGCTTTCTAGCCGTAGACTGAGCAGTTTCAACAGGCCTTGTCACAGCCAAGTAGCGGTTAAAACTTATCACTGCAAGAAAAGCAATAGATCCATAGTTATTAATGAAAAACAGGCATCCAGCAATGTTGCAGAGGAAGCCAGGGAGTGTCCAGTCCCCATTCCTGTAATAATAAATAATCCAGAGAGGTAAGACAAGTAAAAACAGAAGATCAGCTACAGTTAAATTTAACATGAAAATTTTGATCTCACTTAGTCTCCTGGAAGGATACATATGACAAAATACCCACAGCACATAAGAGTTTGCTATGACTCCTATGATGAAAATGATGCTGTAAGATACAGTAAAAAGTCTGTATCGGAAGTCAGAATCCACCAAGCAGGGCTTCTCATTGGGAGTGCTGAAGACATCAACAGGCAGAGGAGTGCTGGATTCAGTATGTGGCACCATCTTCTACTTCTTCAGTGCGTTTACTTCCTGAAGTCACTTTAAACTGTAGCCTGACTTCTGAAATGACAGCAAGAGAAAAAAAATTAAAAATGAAATAAAACAATGCATTTGTGCTGTTGATGCACTGAAATGTGTAACTTCACATCTGTAGTTGCTAATAGTTTTAGCTCAGTCAAAATGAAGTCACACCTGTTTCTTCATGCATTACACTATTAATCAATTATGCAAGCAATAATGCCCAATAAAGTGGGTATGATCAGGAAACATATGGTCATTGACACTTACTGGAGAAGAGCACTGGGATGTTACACCACCATCACTGTTCTCTGTTTTTTGGACACTGAAAAAGAAGCTGAGAGATTCTCCATGGAATTTATTATATTTAAGCCAGAGATTTTTCATGTTAGGAATTGTGTGTGTGTGTTTGTGTGTGTGTGTGTGTGTGTGTGTGTGTGTGTGTGTGTGTGTGTGTGTGTGTGTGTGTGTGTATGGTGTGTGTTTGTCAAAATTTCTGTAATATTGTTTACTGAGCTGCTCTATATACATTACAATTTCTTTATGCTGCCCGAACTATATCTTCTTTGCATTTCAGCATTTTTCTGTTACTCTGCCCTGTGTACCTCTCATATCTAAATAATAATACTGAGTATACTAGGGGAGTGACAAACTGCCTTGGAGCATGAGGGAGCCTGATACTAGAAGAAGAGGGAATTGTTATTTCATTATAATGCATTTCCTAATGGATCAACAACTGAACTTAAATATGCCTTCTCCAAAGTCACACAGTAGTGGAGAAAAGGAGATTCCCACTACCACTGAAAGTATTTTAGGCAAACTATTTTCACCGAAACAGCATTTAGCTAAATTGCTGACAATAAATATGCATATTTTCTAATTGCTTGACACAAAAATCACCACAGTGTCACAACAACACACAGCTGTCAACAATGCACACAACACACACACAGTTGTTGGGAGGGTGGCCTAATGGTTAAGGTGTTTGCCTTACAAACACCAGGTGCAGGGTTTGAGTCTTACAAGGGATAATTGGCTAGGCTTAAAATGGCTCACAAGGGCAGTTAGCCTAGTACTAACCTATGAACTATGAACCTGTGAACTATTCATAACAGACAACCTGGCACATCCTGGGATCTGTCAGAGGAAAAAATCTTGTTAAGAAGAGAGCTAGGAAAGACAGAAACATAGTAGACTTTAAGACCTCATGATAATTTCATAAGGCCATTATGAAGAAAGGGTACATGTAGGTAGTCACCTGTTGAACCATTTGGCTGGGAAAAGTAAAAAGTGAGTGTTTCATACCCCCCGATTGTCAAAGCTTGTATGTCGAAATGGACAGGCATCCAATATACCTGGCATGTGTGTTTGACTTACTTGAAACTGTAAGCAGAAAGACTGTGCCATCCTCAGTAGGAAAAAGCAGAAGCAAAATTAAATTATTATGTACTGTAAGAGAGAGTGAGAGAGAGAGAGTGATCAGAAAAACAAGAAGAAAATTACTCTTCATATAGTGTTTTGTTCCATCTCAAGCAAAAAGTATAAAGAAGTTAAGGATGCACATTATAAACAGTTCATATGTTCATAGGTTCATAGGAGGTTACTAGGCTAGTGGCCCTAGAGCCTTCACAGGCCAAGTCATGTTAATCCCAAGTACCACTATTTGTTCTTTTTTGAGTAGTTCACAGAATGAATTTATGAACAGAGCAGGTCTGTGATCAACACAGGCTACCCCTGTCCATGAGGGACATGAGTGCCATCCAGGGACAAATTTGCAGTCTTCCATCCAATTATCTAGGTTTCTTTTGAATATGGTCAGTGGGAAGCTCTGTTTTAAGTGAATAGGAGTCTATTCCAAAGAACCATCAGTCTCTGGGAGACATAACTGTCTCTCCAAGCATGATCTGTTAATGTCATAAGCTAGGTGAGCTCCGTAGAGCGAATGACTCTTGAACTCTTGAGGGTTGGGAGGGTGGCCTAATGGGGGTTGGGAGGGTGGCCTAATGGTTAAGGTGTTTGCCTTACAAACACAAGGTGCAGGGTTTGAGTCTCACAAGGGGATAATTGGCTAGGCTTACAATGGCTCACAAGGGTAGTTAGCCTAGTACTAACCATTTGAATTGCGAATGTGCAGCATTTCCATTAGGGGAGGGTTGGAGATTGCCCTATAGGCCAGGCACAGGTCATCACTTAGCAGCCTATAAGATACAATGTAAAGTGACAGGGCTTTCAGCCTGTCCAAATAGGTCATGGTTTGGAGTCCCTGTATTTTCTTAGTGAGAAACCTCTGAGGTCCATCCAGCTGCTTCAGGTGTCTGGTGAGATACATGCAAAAGGGTGCATTATACTCTATTAGTGGTCTGATGAGAGTCGAGTACAGTGGAGTTATAACATCCCTTGACCTGGATGCTATGCCCTTGCTTATGAGTTGCACTACATATAAGGCTTTCCTTACCACTGTGAAAACTTGGTGGTCAAGGTACAGATTGCTAACAAGCAGTGTTCCCAAGTCTCAACCCACTGGATTAGAACTCAGGGGTCTGCTGTCAATATTGTCATTTGTAGGGAATTCCATTTTGCCAAAGGGAATAATAATGCATTTTTTTAATTTAGTTTTAGACCATGGCTTTGGCACCAATAATTTGTTTGTGTTAGCCCTTCCTGTAATATTTTGACAATGTTGGGGGACTCAGTGATTGCTAACAGTTTGCAATCATCAGCAAACTCGGTGAGCTAAAGGCTGTCTACTTTGGTCTGAACTTCTGAGAAATAGATGCCAAGCAGTAATGAGCCGAACACAGACCCCTGTGGTACTCCACTGGTGATGGGTCTACTGGTGGAGGTGGAGTCACCAATTTTGACAGAGTGTGTTCTGTTGGTGAGCCAACTCACTACTCATCTCATAATATAAGGGCTAATCCCTATCTGGGAGAGTTTTTCAATGATGCCAGAGTGGGAAACTGTGTTGAACGCCTTGGTAAGGCTGTCTTACCTTTGCCCATGGCTTTGGTGACATTCTCAAAGAAGTCTACCAGGTTTAATAAGCATGATCTACCCTTAATGAAGACAAACTGGGTTCAGTCTAATGTTTGGAGGTTGACTATGTCCTTGTTGATAAGGTCCATGATAATTATTTCCATGGCCTTGCAGATGAGGCTGGTTAGACTTATGGGTCTGTAGTTCCAAGGGTCAGTTGAAGGCCCCCCTTTGTGCAAGGGGATTACTGTCGCTGTTCTCCATTCTGCAGGAACATAGCCAGTTCTCAAGATATGATTAAACAGAATACCAAGTGGGTTTGCTAGGTCTTGTTTTAGATTGTTTAGTAAATAACCTGAGATATTATCTGGTTCCAGTGAGGCCATGTTTTTGGCCTTGGCAAGCGCAGAGAAGACTTGCTTCCTAAAGATCCAAGGCAGAGGACTGGTGTCAGGTACACTTTGGGATATGGTAGGTCAGGATACAGTGGGTGAAGTTTGCACTGGAATCTGTCAGCTAGCATGTTGGTGATATCTGACGGTGTAGTATGAGTGATCCCATCTACAACCAGTTTGGCACATAGGTGGGCATCCCCTTTTAGACTTCAGATGTAGTTAAAGAATGCCTTATGATTATCCTTGGCTAGAGATGCAATTTTAATTTTGTAATTTGCTTTAGAAGACTTTCTCCTCTTAGAAACTCAGGATCAGGTAGAGACACAGAGACAAGATAGCTAGCCCTTTTGGATACAGAAAGCACGCTCAGTTAGAATTTTAATGACTTCTATCTTTTTTTATTTTTGTGTCCACATATTAACTTTTGTTGTAAGCTGAGGTTTAGAAAGACAGCATATGCAAGTGTGAAAAAAATAACAGAAGTAATCCAAGTGAAGTTTCTGGTCATATCAGTGGACCGTAGAAATGTAATTCAGATGAATGAGACATTTTTTTGTTCTTGATAATTTCAGCATCTTAACTTCATGTTGTTGGTACATGTTTTCAGGATGTTACATAAATTCATAATACGCTCTTCTTTAACCACAAGATTTGTTTCCTTCCTCCGAGTTATGACTACTCAGATTGTAATACACATACTCCTAAGCCTAGAAAAAAACATGGACTGGAATTCATCAGTGTGACAGAGGCATTCCATTATCTCTTCTGTCACTCACTCTCTGTGACTTTGTCTCTGCCTCTGTTTTTCTTCCTCTGTTTCTTAGTAATCCAGTACTATAAGCTAGACATGTGTTGTACACCAACACAAAACACAGGTAACACATTGTAGGAGTGCTGGACAAGATCCTATGTAGTAGCCTTATGGATCTCAGACAACTGATTCACCATTAATTGTGATAGAGCCCTTCCACTATCACATAAGACTATAAACATTGATAGTATTTTAAAAGTGAATATATGTTCATAGGTTCACAGGTATATACTAGGCTAATGACCACCAGGGCCTTTATAAGCCTAGCCATGCAACCCAACCCAATTGTGTCCCTATGTATCATGAGAGTTTATTAAGACGAAGTATGCTAGTCTGGACATTACTGTCTGCCCCTGTCTGTCAGAGACATGGGGTCCAGGCCAAGGAGGAATTTCTGATTTCCAATCCATTGGTCAAGGTTATGTTTAAATATGGTAAAGGTTGGGCTGTGCTCCACATGGAGGGGGACCCTGTTTCAGAGCATGGGGATCCTCTGAGACACATATCTGTTTTATTAACATATCATTTATACAGCAAGTAAAATTTAAATCCTTATATCTAGTGGTTCTGATGCTGTTCATTTTGCAGATGTGCAAAATGTCCATCAAGCTGGATCCAAGGATGCCTTGTATGCCAGGCATAGATCACCTCTCAGTAACTTGTAGGAGACTGAGTATAGAGATATTAAGAATATTGTTAGCTTCTGGGAAATGGGTATTCTTAGTGAGGGAAACATTTTTTCAGATTACTGCAACTCGAGAGAGTGGGTATATATAAATAGGTTATGATTCATTCACCATCTGTAGGAGAAGACAGTTATTCAAGAAAATTGCTTCAGTGGTATGAGTAAGCTAGTTTAGTTTAGTTCTTCTGCTCTGAAAATTACCATACCCTGTTTAACTCCATTCTAAAAGAAAAATGCATATAGCTATATGGTTATCTTGAAAGTTGAGTTACGAGGACTGTTATGTCAAGCTCCCAGTTCATCACAGTATAATGATGTTTATTTTGCAGGATCACTCTACATTGTGGAGAGATTTCCCTGTTCCCCACTGTTTTACATTCCCAGACTTGGTATATAATTAGGGGTGTGTAGATGGCAGTCCCCCACATGGCAGGGGTCATGGGAGATGTACACCCTTGGAAAAAGCTACTTTTTATACTAAATTTGCATTAAAAAATTTGGTACTTGCTGCGTGTGCACAAAGACATCATTTGTGGTAGATGTAGTCTATGCCAATGTAGTAGGTCAGAAATGTAGTGAAGTATTATCTGATAGATAGATAGATAGATAGATAGATAGATAGATAGATAGATAGATAGATAGATAGATAGATAGATAGATGTATTGATATTCATAAATATATATACAGGTCTATACAACTGAGAATCTTCTGAAA
>NC_056726.1:1545669931-1545684931 GCF_019279795.1 Protopterus annectens
CACTTGCTAAACATGTAAAAAGTATGGGACCTGCACATTTTTTCAGTTTTAATGTAATACAGAGGATTGAGCCCAGCCCTAGAGGGGGGAATGTGGATAATTTTTTGCAGGAGTGTGAAACACGCTGGATTATAAGATTAAGAGCTGACAAACATCCTGGGCTGAATGATAAGGTGCAATTACAGCCATTGTTACGTAAGAGAAGGTTGATGAGACCTAAGTAACCCACCCCTGTTTTAGAATTTTAGTTATTTGGATCTATTGTATCTATGTACTATTGAGATATTTATTAGGGATTTGGGTTCCATTATTAATATTCAATTTTATTTAATTAATCTATACATCTATTTATTACCTGAGTTATACTTTATATATATATATATTTATATTTTTATTTATACTGTAAACTATTCAATTAGTTATGTGTATTAATTTATTATTGTGCGCTTATACCCAGCTTTTAATTGTATATGGCTATATCTGTATTTGAATTACAGTTGTTTAATGAAGTTGCTTTTTAGAATGATTGAGGTATGTCTTTAAAATGATGTCAGTTGTGCCTTAAATGAATTAATTAACCAATCAGATACATTTTTATGATATTTAAACTTTGAATGTTTGTTTTAGTGGTTGTAAAAGTTTGATAAAGCCTTCGGGTGAAAGCGCTTACTTGTTAGATTTGCAAATAAACCATATGTTATTTTAGTTGCTACGTGGATGTTTTTACTGAGAATTTGTTTTTGAACTGTCCTGAGAGTTCGCTTTGAATTGTGTTGAGAAGTTCTCAGGAGACTGTACATTACTGGCTATATTACTGGCTAAGGATTTCTGCTTGGATTATCGTTCCTGCATGAAATATGACTGTCTTTATTTCCATATATTTATATATATATATATATATATATATATATATATATATATATATATATATATATGTGTGTGTGTGTGTGTGTGTGTGTGTGTGTGTGTGTGTGTGTGTGTGTGTGTGTGTGTGTGTGTGTGTGTGTATATATATATATATATATATATATATATATGTGTGTGTGTGTGTGTGTGTGTGTGTGTGTGTGTGTGTGTGTGTGTGTGTGTATGTGTGTGTGTGTGTGTGTGTGTATATATATATATATATATATATATATATATATATATATATATATATATATATATATATATGTGTGTGTGTGTGTGTGTGTGTGTGTGCGTATGTATATATATATATTTTTTTTTTTTTTTTTTTTTTTTTCCATAGTACCTCTTTCTTCTAGCTCTTTTCTACTCCAAGCATTTCCTGCACTTTAACTGCTTCACACAGAAACCTTTGTAGCTTACTTCAACCATTGTTTATCACTGTTTACCTTGTTAATTCTACAGTGGGCCTTCTTCTACTTAGAGCAATATATACTTGGGTATTGTACATTTAAAAACAATATATATCTTTTTTTTACAGCAACCAGTAGTGCAGTGCAACAAGCACTTACTCTATAAGCTGATTAAGTCGGTGTCAGTGGTGCAACAGGTAGCATAATCAACTTTGGTGCAGAAGATTGTAGGTTCTATTCCCACACATAGTAGATGAATTTCTAATGCTGGTGGGAGGAGTGTTTGCTGCATTCAGGCTGAGGGTATTGTCCTTCAAATGAGATGTTAAACTGGGTGTGTATTAGTTCCTCAAAGGTTCACGTCCGAGAACCTCCATTCATCAAAGAAAGACAAGTGAACATTAACTTTACTGAATGTGTTACACGGGAAAAGTAACTACTTGCCCAACATTTTCCTGTAACACATACCAGTGTCGTTTATTTATTTATTTATTTTATTTTTATTTTTGTTTTATTTTACATTTGTTGACTGGGCTAGTCTAGCTGGATACATGTCCATTTTCAGTAGAGGCCCGGGGAGAAAAGCTCCATGTGCAAAACAATATGAATAAAACAATAAACAATATATAATAAACCAAAGTAGAATAGAACAAAATATAATAAAAAAAATTTTAAGTATGGTCATGAAAAAGTCTGCAGAAGAATATATGCAATGTATACGACGGTAAAGCAGTTAAACAATGATGATAATAAAGAAGTAAATATGAAGAATTCAGTCACAGGATTCATAATAAGCAGATTGAGAAGGGAAGGGTAGCTGATGCAGGTGGTTGTAGGGAGAAGAAACAGCAGTTAGTCAGGGATGATACAGGAACATAACCAGTGTTTCTTGAGATGAACCTTGAGCTTCTTTTTGAAAGGTTTATGAGAGCAGAGAGTAGTAAGTTCAGTGGGTAGAAGATTCCATAGTTTACCAACGGTGTTACAGAAGAGGGAGTCACCTGCTACATTGTTAGCTCTGCAGGTGTTAAACAGTAGTTTATTAGCAGAGCGTAAGTTTTTAGGATTATGGTAGGGGGTAAGTAGGCTTGAGAGTATAGGAGTATTCAAGGGTTGATACAGTCTTTTATGGGCAATAGTAAGCTGTGAAAAATGAAGATGTTGCAGAAATTCTAACCAATCAAGTTGTATAAGATTTAGACAGTGGTGAGTTCGGAAAGGAGAGGCAGCAGCAAATCTGGCAATATTATTATAGGATACAGTCAGCTTGTGTATGTTGGTTTTAGAAAGGTTTGTATAGATGGGTGAGGCATAGAGTAGAGTAGAAATGAGATGAGTTATGGCTATAGCAGTCTTGGCTGTTGGAGTAAGAAAGGGCTTGATTCTATAGAGGGATCCAAGTTTCTTGTTGACTGTTTTTATTGTACTGTTAATATGTGTGTCAAAGTTGAGGTTATTGTCAATAGTTATTCCTAGGAGCTTGGTAGTTGGGTCTGGAGAGATAATAGTACCATTGTTAGATGTAAGTGTAAATTGTGTGGGGGTGGACTTACGTGTTGGGGAGAAGAGTAGCAGTTTTGTTTTCTTAGGATTTAGGAGGAGACAGCGGTTTGTAAACCATTGTTCCACAGTGTTAAATGCATTCTGGGTTATGGTTTGCAGTTCAATTTGAGAGGTAGCTGAGCAGATAATAGTGGAGTCATCTGCATACTGAATGCAGGTAGAATGAGGAATTGCTGAGTGAAGATCATTAATATAGATGGAAAATAGGAGCGTCCCTAATATGGAGCCCTGAGGGACACCAAGGGAGTTAGGTAGGAGATTTGATAGATTATTGTGCCAGAGTACCGCTTGTTTTCTGTTATTAAGGTAAGATTTGAACCAGTTGATGGTTAATGGGTCTAGGGACAGAGATTGCATGATATGCAAGAGCAGCTAGTGATGAACCATGTCGAAGGCAACTCTGGTGGGAGGCTGCACCCCCCATCCCCCTAGCTATAAATACCAACTCCGAAATCGCACTACAGTGGGGAAAAGGGCACATTTACTTATGTTGGCCAACTAGTTCCTTTCCCTACATAAATCCTTTGCTGATGTGAATGTTCACTGAAGTGAATGTTTGATGTTTTTTGTTTGATGAACGGAGGTTCGCTGAAGTGAACCTTCGATGAAGTAATATAGACCCATTAAACCACAGTCACATTTTCCCATATGCTTGACCTGGTGGTAGCTCAGGTGGGTGTAAAAATCCCACAGCTCTTAATTAAATAAAGTAGGAAAAGCTCCCTGATGGCTGTCCAAGTTTACCTTATTAGTATAAATACCATGTAGGTCTCCCATGAAAAAAAGGCCACTAGACTGATGGGACTAACCGAGTCAACAAAATATATATAAATATTACTTTATAATGTTGACCTTTTGTTATCAATTCAACCACCACCCTTTTAACTAATTTTTGCACATGGAGTCAGGGTCACATCAACAGTGACAACTATCTAAAGTCAATGTTCACACCACCAGGTGGCTAGCCCTGCCACTGTTCTTCTTCCATACCACACACACACATGCACACACACTTGCTAATATGGCTAATTTAGAGTATTCAGTCAACCTGCTGCATGTCTTCAGAATGTGGTAGAAAATTGGAGTACCTAGGGAAAGCCTGGATGAACACAGAGAACATGAAGACTCTGCACAAAAGTCACCCAGGCTGAGAACTGAAGCAGAGAAACACTTGTGATCACTAATTTCTATTCTTTGTTTAAGTTCAAAATACCTGGAGCTTCTAGGATATGATAGCTATTGCCTAGTTGTTCAGAGGGGTCATTATAAAAATACAGAATGCAATATAAATTTAATCCGTTTCTGCATTCTGTTTTTTTTTGTAATATCCATTAGGTCAGGAAAGATAACATGATCTAAACTGTTGAACTATGTGTTACCTAGCAGCAAAATGAATATAACTATCTTGCTTAAAGTTTCATAGCCCAAAAGTGGTTAAGTGTAGAAATCTACACATTTCATAATTTGTTACAGGTAGAATGAACATAAGATGCTGAGATACACATGGAACTTGCAGTCCAAACAGGAATACACTCACTTCCTTTTAACCTCAGCAGCCAATCATCTACTCTTTTAGGAGCTTGGTCATGTTCTCTCTCTTTTATTAGGTGTATTTTCTTTGTAATGGTATGCAGTGTCATTGAGTACATCTCACTAAGGGCATGACCACTGATCACAGCTCTGGGGTCTGTCCTGGGTGTGACATGACATGCCCTGACATGTCTAAGGCAGTAGATAGCAGGATCAGACTGTTTGTTGATGACACAAAGGTACAGAAATGAAGGACAGGAAAGAGTCTAGGGAAGAATTTGGAGAAGCTGAACAAGGTAGAAGAAATGCATCTTAAGAAGATCAATGCAAATAAATGCAAAGCACGTAGACTACAACAATCCTGGTGTGAAATATCTACTAGGGAAGAGGCACTGATAGTTATGCATACAAAAAAGGAAACACTGGCACCAGCAAACAGAATGTTGATATTCTTAGGATGGTAGATTCCAGAAGCAGAGAGGTCATGCTAACATTCTACTGGGTTTGGTCAGACCAGACCTTAAGTTCTGTGTGCAAATATTCAAATATAATGGACTCAGCTTCCAAGTTTGTGTTTTCATGTCTACATTTTTATCACTTATAACACATGCACAAAAAACAATTCCCTCTCTTCGATTACTTATTGAAAGCATTGGTACCTTCATGTTACTTTCATAGGGTTGTTTTATACACACACACACACACATACACACACACACACACACACACACACACACACACACGCACATACATACACTTGAAAAATCTCAACTGAAAAAAAAACACCTAAACACAAAATATTGACAAAAATCTAACCACATTTAAACTAATTTTTTTTCTGCCGGGAGCAATCTCTGCCAGCACTTCCCGCAACCCTGCTAATTATATACATCAACTCCATGTTCACACAACAGTAGGGAAAGGACATAAACCCTTCTCTAGTATAACTTTAATTCTGGCAGCATTTTGTGTTTGGATATTTTTCAGTTTAGATTTTTGTTAAATTAGACATGTTTCTGTCAATATTTTTATTGTCGATCTCATGATGTTTTAGTTCATTTTAAGTAATCATATATATATCTATATATATATATATATATATATATATATATATATATATATACACACACACACACACACCAGTGTTGGGAGTGCCTTCTGTTTGGAGTCTGCATGTCCTCCCCTCAGTCAAGTGGGCATTCGAAAGACATGCGTTGAATGGGCGTGCCTTCGTTGAAGGTTGGGTGTCGGGCTGGCAACTCGACACCATAAAAAAAAAAAACAACTGCAAATCATTAGCGGACCGGAGTTCCGCTGTGGCGACCCCTAACCGGGAAAAGCTGAAAGACAAACAACAACAACTATATATATATATATAATACACAATGACTCATAAGAGAGAATCACAAATAGTATCAAAAAAGAGAGACTCACAAAACACTGAAAGACTCATAAGAGTGAATCACAAAATACTGAATACTTCTCTCCCACTGAAAAAAAAGTATAGGAGTAAATCCCAACTAAAAAGAAGATTAAGTGTTGTCTTGGTAGTGATACTGTTAGGGATAGGGCTTTTGTTAGCTGATGGAACACACGTCCACATTTGGATATTTCAACAGGGCATGCTGTATTAGGAACTGTGAGTGCCAAAGTAGGAGATGAATAGCCCCAGTGCCCAGGACCAACAAAGCTGCACTCTGCAGCCTGGTAGTGCATGTAAGGCCAGGTGCCATACCCCGTTTAGACATACATGACCAGCAATATGTTCAAGTGTCTACTCACTGCAGACCCCAGATCAAATCAGAGCTATAAAGTAGGCATTAATGGTGTAAGATTCTGGATGATTTACGAATCATGATGCATTTAGGAAAGGGCCTATTTACATAGTGTAGCTATATGTGATGTTTAGTATTATTATTATGTTTTATTATTGTTTCTTGATGCAGCGGCATATGCATTAGCCAACTGTTGCTTTCATTACTTCATGGACAGAGTATGGCTATTCATGTCTGTGAATCATACCTATTGTCATAGGCTTGGTGGGCATGTATCAGTCTGTGCTAGTCTAGAGCTATTAGCAATGGCAGGAGGACTTTAATCCTTTTGTCTGATACAAAATGTAACTCGCATACTGAGCATTCATGAGATAAGAAGGCATGCTGCATGTCTAGGGAGCCATATTTGGTTACAAATATAGCTGATGTGGTCGGTTGTGCTGAGGAGGAAGTAAGCAGGTTTCTACTACTTTAGCTAGACACTTTGGGGAGTATCTTGCTTAAAGGCAAGATCTCTTTATCACAGCTCCGGAAGCTGGGTTCAATGCTAACCTCTCATCACTGTCTGTGTAGTTTGGTATGTTATCCATGTCCAAGAGAGTTTTCTAGGACTACTCATCTTTCCTCCTTCTTCTCAAAAACATGATTGTTGACTATCATACATACATACACACACACACACACACACACACACACACACACACCTATATATATATATATATATATATATATATATATATACATTAGATATAGATATATAGCTATATATCTATCTATATATTTATATGTGTGTGTGTGTGTGTGTGTGTGTGTGTGTGTGTGTGTGTGTGTGTGTGCGCACGCGCGCTTTATTTGCTTTTGTGATCCAGAGTGTAGTGGAAAAGGCTCTAAGAGGACCAGTTTACTTATCCAGTTAATGATAAAACAGATAAATAAAATACAAATAATGAAAGAGGGGCAGATTAAAATAGAGCTTTAATTTTTATGGGAAGGTTATACATTTCTGAAACACTGCAATTACATCCAAGGGCACTGCAAGATTAAGGTTAGTGGTAAGAGTGTGCTTGTCTTCTGGTCATTTGATGTTCAGATTCTTGATTATTACTTACAAGATATTCAAGTACTGAAAGGGCTGTTTTGACAGAAATAATTAGTTCACCTAGAGCTAACCAGTAAAGCAGTATTTTTTCCCATCTGAAGTTAAATAATATTGGAAAGTATATAGTTTGTATTGTAACTGCCATAGACCTTAGGAATTTAGTGGGGACTTTCCACCATAAAAAGAAAAAAGGAAAGACAAAGAAAGAAAGAGATTTATCTTTTGCCCCTGGCTTCATTCTTTTGAAAACTGAAGACATAGCAACATGTGTTCAGCAAACTGGTTTCCAAAGAATTCTAGAAAATGTTCAGTGCCCTGGTGTTGATCTCCTGCAATGTATATGTTGTTCTTAAGGGAAAGGGAATGTTATCTATTTGTTCCAGAAAAGGAGGGATGGTTTGGAGAAAAAGTTTGCATAAAAAGAGGAAAATATGCTAAGAATTTTAATTAAGGATTACTCAAGTAGTTCTGTTAAAAACCTCTGAATGCAAAAGATCCCTATGGGTTACTGTTTAAGTTTATGAGTCAGCTTTTTATGGGAGTGTGGAGCCATAAAGAGAGGGCGAGAGAGAGAGAGGGAAAGTGCTTAAACATGTGTTTTAAGTTTATTTATAAACTAATCTAAAACTCATGCTATTTTATGATCAATTTTGCCTTGGCCATTTTAGAAACCGAGGAACCTATCTATAATTTGTAACTGTTTCATGCTTTGAGTGGAATAGTATTTGATCATTGGTGTAAACTATCCATCTCTTTTCACTGGTAATGATAGAGTCAGGCCAACATTTCATTTACTTTTCCATGCATTTTTAATAAAAAAAAAGTATAACAAACATACAAACATGTTGAAAATATATTATGCCAACTATAACAGCAACAGATGAATATATCAAGGATCATTAATTCATTCATTTTCTGATTACTCACTTAAGTCAGTTCAAAGTCACGAGGAACTAGTGGTGTGTATCATACTACTCAAGGGGTGCAAGGCAGAAAAACAAATCCTTGATGGAGTGGGAGTCTGTAGTAGTACACACACACACACACACACACACACACACACACACACACACACACACGTCACAGAGAGCATATACATAAAAGCAATATTTGAGGATCACAAGTCTTTGGGATGAGGAAACTGGAGCATCTGGCAAAAACACATGCAGAAAGAGAGAGGACATGATGCAGGTGTTGCACAGAAGTCATCTCAGCTGAAAACCAAACTGGGGTACTAAGAACACTGAGGAAGTAATTTTATATGCTTTAACCCAAAGAGTCAACATTTATAAAAAACTCATAGCACATTTAACAGCAGGTAAGCATACATAACACCCTAGACATAGCACACTAACCCCATTGCTTAATTTGCTAATGTATGCTCTTCAATGTGTTTTTCTTTCCTCGCCTTCCTCAGTACAAGTTGACCTTCCCATCTGCTCCTCTGTCTTCACCTAATCATCCCCCATTCTTTCCAGCAGGGGGTGAAGAACAGGCATGCCATAACTACATAAGAGTCTTATGATCCATTCATTCCTGACTGGGTAGCCCAGTCAGCCCATTCATTCCTGTTCTGGTGAGAGTCATGTGGGAGAAGACTGGGCCATCTTCCTGTTCAGTCCAACTAGATCCACAAAAGCAGTATTTATTAAGCTCAAAAATGATAGAACACTTTTCGTTAATCCACAATAGTTTAACTTCAGATACACACTTCCTTAGAAGCAAGAGTTTAAATAACCCACTTGTCACACCACATGATCTGCAACCAAAGGTCATTGGGTGTGGCAGCTAACACTCCTAAAAGGAACCCTTCCCTCTAAAGCACAAAAGCTAATTTTGTAACACCAAACAGAATATCCAGTTTGATAAAAATGTTTCAATGCATGCATATGAATGCATACAAGTGAAAGATTCACTGAATGCAACACACTGCAGTTCAAAAATACAGACATAAACAATGCATATTTAAAATACCAATAAAATACTCTTTAAATGCCCTTTAAATAATACCCAAGACAGTACCAATATAACAGCCCCACACAGTTACTGACAGTAGTGCCCACTGTTTATCTATTCAAACTTTTCAGTTTTAAAATGCACATGGTGGAACTAATTTCATTGATTCCAGGGTAATGTCAAGAATCTAATCTCAACTGCCATAGAAGTTCATTTGAAACTGAATCATACTAACAATTTGTTTTTTAGACTTGGTTAAAATGGGTGTATCTGTAAACACTTGTTATATCAAATTTTAGTGTAACAGTAACATGGTTGCTTGTTTGTTTGAAAAACAGTACTTGTTTTTAGTATTTTATACAGTTGTAGCCATAAAAGAGTTCATTTTTGGATAACAGTTTCTGCTTGACCTGGTACAACTGCCTTTCAGTGAGTTGCTTGAGCTCTGTTTGCCTGACCTTGAATTACATGAGTTGTTGTTGTTGTTCCCTTGGCCACTGTCTGATCTGTAAAGCCTTAAAGATATGCTTTTCAGTCTTCTCCAAGACTGGCATGCGGTGCAGCAAGAATGATCGCTCTGTTTCAGGGATAGAGTGAACTCAGAATGAAAGTGATTGTTGCTTTAACAAAGTGTTGCTTTAATAAAGATTGCTTTGTTTCAGAGATGGAGTAACCTCAGAATGTAAATATATAAGTAAAAGGGTGTGACAGAGGCAACCCCCCCGAAATTTGCACAAATTCCTGATCTCCTCAAATGGATATAAGTAGATTTTATACATATGCAAGGTAAGGAAATTTGTGCTGAAATATACAATCATTTTATTTTTAAAATGTATTAATGTTGATTTACCATAGCAGTTCCTTTCAGAGTAAAACAACTATACCCTTGGGTGTGTCTCTGTCCCATCTCCATAATCTCTTTAAGCTGTGGACAGTGAACATTTACTAGATACATGAACAGTATAAGCATCCAATAAAATTAGCTGCAGCATTTCCATCAAGGTGCAGGTGAGTTGAAATCTAACACACATTTGGCATCAACGATATGCTGAGCCAACATAATTTATTTGCAAATAAAAAGCACAGAACTAGTGATAACAAATATCAGAACAGCAGGAAATGACACTTACATATATAACCCATACACTCCCCATATGTGGCGGACATGATCTATACTGCCCTCACAAAAACATCTAGTTACCTGCAAGAGAGACAGATGGCAACCTAGAAACTCCCTTTATGTCAGTAATATTATTATTATTATTATTATTACAACCACAGGAAGCATTTACACAGGAATATTCTCTTAGGTTCAAAGGCACCTACTTGGCTTGCAGTCCAGGGGACCATTGTCGAGTGCAACCCAATTTCCCAAAAGCACTGTCTGGTTAAGTGACTTTCTCAAGTGCACACAGTACATAAATGGGGAATTAATGACTCAAACCTTGTACCACAGGGGCTACAGCTCATGTCTTAATCCTCTGCAGCAACTGCAAACTTGCTTACTCTCCAGGTGAGCTATCCCTGCCCTTTTTGCAAGGAATCATCACTCTGTCGTTTTTATCTCTTCAGAATATTGGCTATACCAAAGTACTTCTTTCTTTCCAATGGAGATTTGAAGACTCCAAGTCCCTACTAGCATTATTCTGTAGTAAAACAAGGAAAAATAAAAGAAAGATGGAAAGGAAATAGTGAAAGACAGAGGTTATGGTGAGGCTGAACTACTGGTAAAGCGAATGATTAGAAGTCTTGGGGCCAAACGATCTCAAGCTATTCTCAAACTTTAAATGGGCAAGAAGCCCAACTCACTTGCATGGAGCTGGTTGTGGAATGGGAGTGTCTAGTGGGCACTTTTAGTAAATAGAACTTGCACTGCAGAATGACCCAAACAGCGAGTTCAGGCACCCATTGCTGACATTCATCAAACCCTAAAAAAGGTTCCCAATTTCCCACAAGCGCTGTCAGGTTAAGTGACCTTTCACAAGGTCACACAATGACCAATAAGGGCTGAGAGAATCAAACCTTTTACCACAGCAGCTACAGCTCACATCTTATTTATCAGTTACAAACATGGCATGTTCATCTCTCTCTCTCTCAGGGTTCCTCCTACATGGCATTCAACACCTACTGTATTATGGCTTAATTACATTGCATCTGGCTAAACTCAGAGTTTTAGATACTCCAAAATACTCCCTACCTTACTGGGCAGCTAGACCTGCCATACATCGTCTTAAAACAAAACCATCAGTTTTTGTCAAGATTTTCCTACTGCGTCTCTCTCTTTGTGTCTGGATTTATCACCTTTATGGTTGCTCCTTTCCATAGGGCAGCCACGGTGGTGCAGTGGTTACCATTGCCGCCTCACAGCAAGAGGTTTTCCGGTTTGATCCTCGGCTGGGGTGCCTTCTGTGCGGAGTCTGCATGTCCTCCCTGTGGTCGTGTGGGTTTCCTCCGGGTGCTCCGGTTTCCTGCCACATCCCAAAGACATGCTGCAGGTGGATTGGACACTCTAAATTGGCCCTAGGTGTGCATGTGCATGTGAGTGTGCCTTCTGTGGAAGGTTGGGCGCCGGGCTGGCAACTCGACACCGTAAAACTCCACTGCCATTCAATGTGCGGACAAGGTAATCCGCTGTGGTGACCCCTAACTGGGAAAAAGTCGAAAGAAGATGGTTGCTCCTTTCCCTGCTCTCTAGCTGCAAGGGCATTTGGAAAGCTTGACTGTTTTTATTTATTTATTTTTATTTATTTATTTTAGTAATTATCACTCTGCTACTGCTTTCCATCTGTTTCCCTGCAACAGGTAACTCTACACCTCCATGCCTGATCCTTCATTGAGGCTGCTTACCTTCCGCCATGCAGCCCTTCTTTTAATAAATGTAATCTAACATTTCACTATTACCTCTTTTTAACTTTTGCATAAATAGTTAGTTTATTTCCTTTGGAGAGTAAACTATAGAAAACGTTTGCATATTAAATCTCATAACCATGCATCCTGCTGCTCTGTGATGTTCTGCTTTCCCACACTCCCTCACCTGAAAAAGAAATGCTTCTCCAATGAGCAAAGCTACTCATTTAGATCCCTTATATATTACCTATTTTAAGTATAAATAAATATATATTATAGATCATAGATAGAAAGGTTTATGTATAGGACAAGCAGCTCTTGTTGCTTGTCGATGCTTTTCTGAGCACAACAACAGCTTTTCCTGGATATTTGGCAACATTCCTTATGCTTTAAGTGCAGCTAAACTGCACCTAGGGCACCATATGTCCACGTGTCACTAAATATTGTACAACATGATTCACTTGTTTGTGAATCATAGATAATGGAAGGGGACTTGATTTGCATGTCTACTGCAAGCTCAGTCAGGCAGGTATGCGGTTGTGTATGCAGCATACAGGCAGCTGTACCCACCAGGAAGAATTACAGAACTAACTCAAAAAACAAGACACCTTGGTGGAATCACAACATCAGCAGGCTGTATAACAGAAGGAAGAAAGTCACGGCAAAAATTAGGAGATACAGCATCCAGCAGAGAAAAGCACTCTCATAAAACTTAACAAACAACTCAGAGGACAAATACAGTCTACCAAAGTCAAATTTGAGGTAACTTTGGTCTCACAGGCCAAGGACAATCACAAAGCATTCTTCAGCTATGCCCACAACCTCAAAGGAAATATACAATTGTATGCAGAGCTCATTGTAAAATGGAGCCACCTATACTGAACCAGAAGATACAACAAATCTATTGGCTGACAAATTCAGCTCCAACTTTACCCCTCTCTCACTCTCTGCTTTCCCTCAGGAAATAACCATCAAATGTTACTCTCTCTGCTATCACTAGGGAACAGGTCCTTAATGATCTGTCTAAGGCCAAGAACACTGTATCAATGGCCCCAGACAATATCCCAGGATGCTTTCTAAACAGCATGAAACATGAACTTTCAGCCCCTCTGGAATTCCTGTTTAACTGTAGTCTACAAACAGTCTTCATGCCTTATGAATGGAAAATAGCAACAATCATCCCTCTGTGCAAAAGTGGGCCATCCACAGACCCTGGAAACTACAGACTCAAGTTTCACTAGTCTCATATGGAAAGTCATGTAAAGAATTATCATGGAAATGATACGGAATCCTTCAGAGACTGGATCAAACCCAGTTTGGTTTATCAAGAAGAGGTCATGCCTACTCAACCTGGTGGACTTCTTTGAGAAGGTCACCTAAGCAAAGGATATGGGCAAAATGGTTCACACTGCCAACCTTGACCTGGCCAGGGCATTTGACACAATACCTCACTCAGGCATTGTTGACAAACTTAAGAGGTTAGACACTAACCCTTATGTCAACCAGTGGATAGCCAGCTCACAGACAGGACTAAGGAAATTAGAATTGGGGAGTCCACCTCTACAAAGAAATCAGTCACAAGCAGAGTCTCTAAAAGATCGGTCCTGGGACTGCTCCTTTTTGGCATTTACTTCTCTGAAGTCAAGGCCAATGTCAATGGACTCTGGATGACTAATTTGTATATAACTGCAAATTAGGAGCTGTCATTAAATTGCCCACCAACATAAATGTTCTCCAGGAAGGGCTGACACAGAGAAACAACTGGTTTCAGAGTCATGGACTAAAACTAAATGCAAAGGAATGCATAATAGTATCATTCAGGAAGTCATCCACCCCTGGTAACTATCATATTGACAACACAGCCCTAAAAGTTGACCCAGTAGTCAGGGACTTGGGGACACACATAGACAGTAGTCTAGCCTTTGACCATCATGTGTCTACAGTAGTAAGGAAATCATTATATGTTGCGCAAATTATAAACAAAGGTATGGCATCTAGGTCCAAGGAATCAATGTTCCACTTGAATTCGGCATTCACTATCATTGAGTATAATGCCCCCTTTGGTACGTACCTAACCAGGCATATCCAGCAATTGGAAAGCCCACAGATGTTCCTCACTAAAATAATACAAGGGCATAAGTAACATGCCCTATGCAGTCTGCTTCAAGGCCCTATCCCTGTATTCTGTCTCCTACAGGCTTTTGAGGGGAGATCTATGCCTGGCATACAGGGCATTGTCAAATCCCACTTTGATGGACCTGTGATATAAATTGGATCTGCTGGAGAGAGAGGTATATATCCCAGAGACCACCCCTTTTCTGGGATGGGCTCCCCATCTATGTGAAGCAAGGTTCCTCCCTAATACAATTCAAGTGTAACTTGGATAATTGGATGAGGAAAAGGAAATTCATCCCTGGTTTGGTACCTATGTCTCTAGTGGATACAGGCAGACTGCAAATGGTTAATTTCCCAGACTCCTGGTTGTAAATGTTTAACTCTCAAGCCCCTGCTTACAGTTATCATGGGTATCAGAACTTGTCAGAGATTTGGGATGCATGGCTAAGCTTAAAAAGGCCCTTGCGGTCGTTAGCCTAGTAAACTCCTATGAACCTATGAACCTATGAACAACAGAGTACCAGTATATTTGCACATGTGTATGACTCTGACATACAATTTTGCTGCATACCAGCACTTCCCAATAGCATCCATCATTTATGAATACCACCAATAAAACACAGGCATCGTTGTGATTTGTTGTCTTGACAAGGGCACCCCCAGCTAATTATCTTTAGCTGAAGCCTCCCAAGTCTTGCATCATGTAGTTATTTGTTTTAACTGGATATGTCAATTAAGGGAACTGGGTTTTTTCTCTGACACTTTTCAGACATGATCTGGGCCAGAAGAGTAAACG
>NC_056726.1:1545687431-1545782431 GCF_019279795.1 Protopterus annectens
TGAAGATTTAAAAGTCTTGCTTCAGTCTCTGATGTCTCAGCTGCTTTATCTTTCTGACTTGGATTCACCACAGTATGTAGCATCAGGTTAAATGGAGTCATTTTCACAAAATATGGTGGACAAGGACAATAAATGCCAGTAAAGCCACATTGCAATGCATGCAGTCAGATCTGGTACAGTTATCTGCAACCAATGTATCTTGTACTACACAACACAGCTGACAATATTGCCTTTGTACAACAAGCAGACTATAAGTATGCAATAATATGCACCTGCCTGTATTTGCTGACTAATAAGCCAAAATTTGTTGGAACTACGAACACCACGGCTATCAGAAGCTGACATCAGGGCAAAGCAGTGGCCATCAGAAATCTAGAAAACTTCAGTATATTAGAGTTTTCTTTTTTATATAAAAAACAGTCTGTTACTATCCAGTTCGTAGTCATTATATGGCTATCTACAAATTTCTAGACTTAACAGTCTTGCAAAGGAAAGTTCAAAATGGGAGCCAGAATCAGTTGGATAAGAAACAGCCAAGAAACTGCTCTCCTGTAGAGTAGGGTCAACAATACATCCATCCATTTTAGCCAAGCTTACTACTTAATATCACAGGAGATTAAGGCGAGTGATGTTCAACTTCTTAGCCTCTCTCTCTCTTCAGTACTTGGTTTGTGATAATAAGGAATATGAGAAAGTTTTTTGTTACTTTTCCCTGATCTCACGGCACTATTGTTAACACTGACTCACAACACTAACATGGCAACTGTGATATTACTTAGTGATTACCAGAAATATTTCTGTCAACAGTGTCCAGTGACTTGTAAAATGTATGTGGAATTCTTTTTGGAAAGATAAGAAAATATATACTTTATATTCTGTGGAGCATATTTTACAGAATGCCTCGACCAAAGGTTTTTTTTTCTGTATCGTATCAAACACATAATCTGAAATCATGTTAAGACTGATTATAACCTGCTTCTTAAAACAACTTCACTACCTATTTTAAATATCATCCTGGAATATCGAAACAACATTCCAGGATACTTCCCCAGAAGAAAGGAAGGAGTGCAACAGTTGTCCCTCTGCACAAGGGAGGCCCATCAACTGTCCCAGGGATCTATAGATCCATAAGATTGACCAGTCTTATCTGCTAGGCCATGGAGAGAATGAGAACAAAATTGATGTCCAGCAGGCATGTGTTGCCCAATACAGTGCCCTGTATCACCAAGTTAAAGAAATACTTTATAAAAATTGGAGTATTTTTAAAACCAGCTCCAACGTTTTCCAGGTAGTGGGGGAAAAACCTATATTTTCGACCAAAATAGGACCCAATTTAAAGTCAGTTCTGGAAAGGAGAACTAATAATCAAGGGGAACGGGGGAATGTTAATGGGAGCGGGCCCTGTGGCAGATGCTCATATTGTTCATGTATTCTACAGGGCAGCTCTATTTCCATAGACAACTCAAACAAAAGTATTGTGTTTTTGAGAAGGGGTAATTGTCTTTCAAGTAACCTGGTATATATTGTTAAGTGTAATACCTGTGCATCATTCTATATTGGAAAAATGGAGAGGTTATTTAAAACCAGGCTATATGAACATCTATATGACATGAAAAACAAGAAGGAAACCAACGCTCTCTATAAACATAGTATACAATGTACTGATTTCCATGGTTTTAAATTTGCTATTCTTGACCTTGTCCATATTGAAACTAGGGGGGAGACTGGCAAAATGTTCTTAGTAAAAAAGAACTACTATGGCAACTAAGACTAGCTGCAAACTTCCTTCCCGGCTTAAATGATCATTTAACTATCCTGCCAATTTTAAGAGAAAAGGCAGGACAGGTTTAAATGTTCAAAAATTCTTCTCTAGATACATTTTTATATTTATATATTTTTATATTATAAAATACTTTTTTTGGGGTTGTTTAAGATGCATGTACAATACTGAACATCTTGATTGAAGTTCCTATTTTGGTGAACAAACTGTTTAATAGAAATGTATTAGAACAATGTATTTGTCTAATATGTTCTTAGTAAAAAAGAACTACTATGGCAACTAAGACTAGCTGCAAACTTCCTTCCCGGCTTAAATGATCATTTAACTATCCTGCCAATTTTAAGAGAAAAGGCAGGACAGGTTTAAATGTTCAAAAATTCTTCTCTAGATACATTTTTATATTTATATATTTTTATATTATAAAATACTTTTTTTGGGGTTGTTTAAGATGCATGTACAATACTGAACATCTTGATTGAAGTTCCTATTTTGGTGAACAAACTGTTTAATAGAAATGTATTAGAACAATGTATTTGTCAAGTTTTTTTAGGTGTGCTTTTAACAAGTTTGTATTTAATATTCATGAGTTGTGTAGGATGTTTATGAATTGGGGATTTTTTGTTAAGTCATTGGTGGAAGAATGAACCAATTATTGTTGAGTTTATACTATTTAAATAATTCTTTTTGATTTTTTAATTGTTCTCATGAAGTCAACTGGCATTGACAAAAGTGCTTAACTGTTTGTAATAAAATTTCCTCTGAGGACTCACAACATTAGTTCTCTTTTTGGTTCTCAAGTGTTTTATTTGAGAACTATTGCACCACTTCTTTGGTTTTATTGTTTTGGTTGTGGTGCTGTTTGTCATGGAGTCCCCAGAAGCTTTGAACTTTTCGCCCATTCTTGATTCTGGGCAACAAGCTGAACTCCTGTTAATCAAAAAGGACGTGGCCGAGTTGAAGGGGGAACCTCACCTGTCTTATTGAGCTGCTATGCCAACCACGTAACTGTGAATTTGGGTGTTCTACTGCCATTGATATTTCAAAGAGGGGCAACGTTTGTTCTGGCAATGAGGATACAAATTGCAGTCTCAATTCATCATCCTGTAACCTTAAGAGGCGTGGTGATGTCATCATGACAGTGCATGTTCATCATGGTGAACCTGAACTGCGTTTTTCCTGTGATGGCAATAATACAGCCGAAGCTGTCAGTGATTCTGCTCCTAATTCTTTTAGGAGCATTGCAAAAACTAACTGTGCAGTGCATTTTGGCAATGATATTGAAACTATTTTGGATAACGTTCCGAATTCAACATGCCAGTGTGAAAACCATTCAACAGGTACAGCTGTTTTAAATTCAGATACTGTTGCTCATACCACTGGGACTGGTAGAATGTATAACTTTAATGGGAGGAAAAGCATTCAGCAGGGTGCTAATCAAGTTCCCCCATGTGCATGTAAAACAACTGGTGGTACCAAAGGAAGTCCGTTTGTGAATAAAGTTAAACAGCATTACGGCGAACTAGTTAAAAAGCATTTTTCTTTTTCCAGTTCCAAAATTACAACAAAGCCATTTAACAACAAGGACACTGATCTCTTTAGTTTCAAATCTTTAAAGGATATGATTTATTCCTTTGAGAAGAGACTATTTAAATTTAAGATGTCTCAAATGGAGATTTGTTATTTGAATGAATGCATTAAGAACAAAGTGGTTCCGCAGGGGTTAAGAGTTTTCAAATTTCCCTTTGGGATACATTATAATACTGAAATCATTAACAAGTTTACTACAATGTTTGATAAATGGGGGTTTGAACTGCTCAACAAAAGTGTATTTTACTATGAACAGATGGAAAAAAGGCTTCATAAAGAAGTTGATGATTTAAATGAAATGATTTTCGGTGATTTATTGTTCACACAGTATGAAGGATTTTATTACAAGGTTATTAGTAGGGTTGAAAAAAAATGTGACAATATTTTTAACAAGAAAGTAAAAAAGCTAGATAGAGATTGTAAACAGTATAAACATTGCAAAGTGTACCCCATTGACAAATTGTTTTTAGTGATGGTGATAAAGATGTTTATTTACCTTTAATACAACATGGGGAAGAAAATACGGACAATGTGGAATTTGAGTTGCTAGGTGAGGATGAACATTCCATTGAGGAAGGAAGGGGCAATTTTGGTGAGTATCAGGATTTTCCACTCCCAAGACGCTCAGAAAGAATAGCCAGTCAGAAACAAAAGACATAACAAAACTTAACAGCAATGTAGCACAACAGCACAAGGGTTTTCCCAGGTGGTAGAAATATTAGTTCCAGTTTCTGAGATACAAGTTGGCAACATTCAACACACACTAAATGGTTTTCATATATACAATTATACTGATAGACCCATCTCAGAGGAGTCCTTTTCTTTATTTTCTAAGGGGTTCAAATTTGTTCCCATTAAGATTCCAGATATAGCAGAAACATTGGTGGATATACAACTTTATCTGAGAAAATTGAATTTAAAATTAATGTTTTCAAACAAAGATGGCAACAACTCTATCAATAGTTCTATCAAAATGTTTAGAAAAAGTAGTGTTTTTAACCCTCACCTCCATCCGCTTATGACTACTTTTGAAAAAGTTGTCAAGGAAGATATGTATAAAATGTGGGGAGAGAAAAGAAGAATATTTTCCAACCTTAACAACAAGGAAAGAAGTTTATTAAAAGACTTAAGAGAGGATAAGAGTATATGTATTATAACAGCCGATAAGGGTGGAGGTATTATATTATTCAACTCTAAGGATTATACTAACACTATGCAGGCCATTTTGTTTAATGTTGAAAATTATTCTCTATGTTCAAGGAATGAAATACACATTTCTTATGAAAGGGTGGATAGTTTCTTATACGAATATGTTATGGATCAGAGGATTTCCAAGGAAGATTATGATTTCCTCTTGAATTCACATCCTAAAATTCCTGTTATTTTCGGCATACTGAAAGTGCATAAGAATGTTGAAACACCACCTTTTAGGCCGATTGTAGCAGCTGCAGGTTCCAAAACACACAACCTGGCTGTGTATGTCGATAAAAAAATGAAACATGTTGTAGAACAGTTTCCACATTTGGTAATGGACTCCTGGGACTTCCTTGGCCAATTAAAAAGCGATTTGTGGTGTCCTAATAGTATTTTCCTGACTGTAGATGTTCAGGATCTGTTTTCTTGTATTCCTAAACAGGAAGGCCTAAGCTTTTTTGAAGAAGTACTCTTCACCTGTTCGTACTTGTCCCCTGATGACATTAGTTTAATATGTGAACCTATGGGTCTCATTCTGGAAAACAACTACATCTATTTTGAGGGGGAATATTTTCAACAGGTGAAGGGGGTGGCTATGGGAGCTGCCTGTGTCCCTGTATATGCTAATTTAGTTTTGTTAGGATGGGAAAGAGAATATGTCTTCAAAAGTGAGTTTTTTTCTAATGTTCTATTTTATAATAGGTTTTTGGATGATATTTTTATTTTATGGAAAGCAACTTTTGATTCCATCCCATTGTTCATCCAATACTTAAATGGAACTACAACTTTTCTAAAATTCACCTTTGACTTCCATGAACAAGAAATCAACTATTTGGACACCACGATAATAAAGGACCATGAAAAATGTATTTCTAGAATTTACTGTAAAAATCTTTCAGTAATAGTTACTTGCACTTTAGCAGTCATCATCCTATATTTCAAAAGAAAAGTATTATCAATGGTCAGGCTATTAGAGTTGCCAGGGTGACATCTCTGAAAAAGGTTGTAATCCATGAATTTGCATATTTGAAGGACATGTTCCTTGAAAGAGGCTACCCTGGTGAGCTTATTGACACAATTTTGACAGGAGTACTAGATGAGTGGGGTACAAGGTATATTCCATTGTTGGGAAAGGGACTTAACAAAATTAACAATTCTGAGTCAATTCCCAAGAATGAGAATAAAATTGATTTCCAACAGGCATGTGTTGTCCAATACAGTCCCCTGTATCACCAAGTTAAAGAAATACTTTATAAAAATTGGAGTATTTTTAAAACCAACCCTGAAGTTTTCCAGGTAGTGGGTGAAAAACCTATATTTTCAACCAAAATAGGACCCAATTTAAAGTCAGTTCTGGAAAGGAGAACTAATAATCAAGGGGAACAGGGGAATGCTAATGGGAGCAGGCCCTGCGGCAGATGCTCCTATTGTTCATATATTCTACAGGACAGTTCTATTTCCATAGACAACTCAAACAAAAATATTGTGTTTTTGAGAAGGGGTAATTGTCTTTTAAGTAAGCTGGTAATATATTGCTGTGTAATACCTGTGCATCATTCTATATTGGAAAAACGGACAGGTTATTTAAAACCAGGATATATGAACATCTATATGACATGAAAAACAAGAAGGAAACCAATGCTCTAAATACATATAGTATACAATGTACTGATTTCCATGCTTTTAAATTTGTTGTTCTTGACCTTGTCCATATTGAAACTGGTGGGGGGGGGGACTGGCAAAATGTTCTTAGTAAAAAATAACTACTATGGCAACTAAGACTAGCTGCAAACTTCCCTCCCGGCTTAAATGATCATTTAACTATCCTGCCAATATTAAGAGAAAAGGCAGGACAGGTTTAAATGTTCAAAAATTCTTCTCTAGATACATTTTTATATTTATATATTTTTATATTATAAAATACATTTTTGGGGTTGTTTAAGATGCATGTACAATACTGAACATCTTGATTGAAGTTCCTATTTTGGTGAACAAACTGTTTAATACAAATGTATTAGAACAATGTATTTGTCAAGTTTTTTTAGGTGTGCTTTTAACAAGTTTGTATTTAATATTCATGAGTTGTGTAGGATGTTTACAAATTGGGGATTTTTTGTTAAGTCATTGGTGGAAGAATGAACCAATTATTGCTGGGTTTATACTATTTAAATCATTCTTTTTGAATTTTTAATTGTTCTGATGAAGTCAACTGGCACTGACGAAAGCGCTTAACTATTTGTAATAAAGTTTCCTCTGAGGACTCGCAACATTAGTGCTATTTTTGGTTCTCATAGACCTGATCTGTAACAACATACAAAATCTCCGAACACTGGACCAAACTCAATTTGGATGATGTTGTCAGATACCCTGCAAATTATAAAGCACTTTCTTCTGGGAATTTATTTATAGTTATTTATTTAACATTTGTTGACCGGGAAAATTCAACTAGGACAAAGCCTATTTACAGTGGATGCCCAGGGAGCACACTCCAGATGCATGTCTTTGGAATGTGGGAGGAAACCGGAGTACCCAGAGAAAATCCACATGAATGCAAGGAGGATATGTAGACTCTGTACAGAAGGCACCCCAGCCAAGAATCAAACCGAGAACCTCTTGGTGTAAGACAACAACGTTAACCGCTGCACCACCCAAATGTTAGCCCAAATTAAGATGTAATATCGTCATATCCTAGATATTATTGGTTAGGCTTGTAAAAGCTCTTGTGCCATTAGGCTAGCAATCAACTATGAACTTATGAACTTTCCAACTGTCCAGAATTTTGCAGAATGTCCTTAATTTTGCCCTACCCTGTGTTAAATTTTTGATTGCCGGGTAATTCATTGAGGATTACAGTCAGTCAATTATACCAGACATTAGAATTTTATACTTCTATTTTATTTTTCAGAAAATGCAGATCAATGCAAAACCTGCTTTCCTGTTAACTTTCTAAGTGAAGTACAGTAATATTTATTATATTTAATTGCTCCTGATTTGGGGTTATTTTCTCCTCCATTATTTTTGGATTTGTCAAGAATACTTGAGCAAAGAACTCGTAAGGTATGCCATTTTGATATATTGCAGATAATAGGTGGCTTGTGGAATAATTCTCTGCCTTCCAGCCCACAGGTTACTTTTCTGCTCCCTAACTCTAACCCCTTAACTGCTGATACTTGTATCTTGTGTTCTTCACCCCCTCACTGTTTTAGGCCTTACTACTACCTCAACAAGGCTGATGCAGTCATTTTCACCATGGTATGAAAAAATTACACTTACCATATAGGGAATGCCACCCTCAAATCAGACATTGTTGTAAAGGATATATTTCATTGTTGTTTGTCCATCATGTTTCCACAGTAGCTCGGAAAGTATTTTATCTTGCCCATCTAATTTCCAAAGGCATGTCCACTAGATCCAAAGAAGCCTTTTTTAGGCAAGGTTCAAATGACAAATTCACCACCGTAACAGGAACAGGCAAGCAAAAACTGAGGGTGATGCTACTCAATGCTAGAAGTCTAAATCTTGAAATGCACTCACTCGAGGCACTCCTTAAAATGGAGAACATTTATATTCGTGCAGTGACTGAGACCTGGTTCATAGGTTCATAGGTTCATACTAGGCTATCTGCCCTAGTGCATTTATAAGCCAAGCCAGAATGTATTTGGCTTTCGCCACCCATTTTAAATTTATTTTGCTATGCCCTTTTTCGAGGTTAGTATACTGTGCCTCTGTCTAACAGTGACACAGAAGTGATACCCGGGGTAAACCTACGATCTCCCTTCAAGGCTCCAGAGAGCACCCCTGCACTACCAGGCTATAACTCATACCACACTTTTTGGCCATGCAACCTGGACCGGAACACCAAAGGCAGAAGTGTGTCCATATTCATTAAGGATATCCACACCTCCAGGTTAGTTGCTCAGCATAATACAGCCGAGGTTATCCAAGTGCAACTAACTCTGGGTAAAACTGCAATCCAAATTGTAGCTTGCTACAGATCACCCACCATGCCCCAGGATTCCCACTCCTCTTTTCTTGATGTACTGGAAAATATTAGGGTTCAACCAAACACCCTAATAATGGGCAATTTCAATGACCCCACCATTAACTGGGAAAACTACTCATGTACCAACTCATTTGCTCAACGCTTTCTGGAATTCATAAACTCCAGTGCTCTGGATCAACTTATCCACACCCCCACCAGGGGCAACAATATCCTAGATCTAGTCATTACCAACATGAGTGATGGTGTTCCACACCTGAAGTCAACGCCTCATTGGTCTGATCCAACCATAAGCTAATTACCCTAGATATCCACATCCTGCCCTCACCCCCCATTAAGGAAACTATGGTAAAAAATTTCTTCAAAGCCAACTTCATGCTTCTTAAGACAGAAGTGGTGAGCTTCATGACACCCATGCAGATGGACAATACAGTTATGACTACTGAATCCTACACAATTGCACTTTATAAGCACTTACATGAGTGTATGGATCATGCTATCCCAAACAGAACCAATATGCTATCCTCCAAAAAAAGGAAGCCAATCTGGTGGTCCCCTGCCATAAACAAACTGTACAACAGAAGGAAGAAACTGTTGCAAAAGAGAGTAAAATCTCATGAGTGGAGGAGCTCCCTGGTCAGCCTCAGTAAGAAGCTGCGATCCCTGATAAAATCCTCCAAAGCTAGTTACGAAAACAAAATCACCACTGATTCTAAAGACAACCACAAAGCATTCTATAGCTATGTCAAGAATCTCAATGGCAACACTCAGATCTGCTCTGAGTTACAGCACAATGGCACTAAATATACAGACCAAACTGATATTGCCAACATCCTGGCAGATAGGTGCAGTGCTAACTTTAACCCCCTCTCACCCCCTAAACAGCCCATCTCTATACCGGAAGAATGCAAAGTTCCTGTAATCACGGCTGCACCGACCAGACAACATCCCAGGCTGCGTTCTACATGAACTACAGAATGAACTGGCACCCCACCTAAGTACCATGTTCAGTCATAGCCTCACCTCAGGCTTTGTGCCTGCTGAATGGCGCACAGCGACAGTTATCCCACTCCACAAGGGGGGAGCTACCATGGACCCTGGGAACTACTGCCCCATTAGCCTGACAAGCCTGGTCGGCAAGGCCATTTAACTTATCATCATGGAACTTATAAACAAAGACATAGGGAATCTCCAAACTCTGGACCCCACCCAGTTTTGGTTTGTAAAAGGCAGATCATGTCTCCTGAACCTGATAGACTTCTTTGAAGCAGTCACCAAAGACGTAGACAAGGGTAAGGTGGTTCACACAGCCTATCTAGATCTTGCCAAGGCTTTCAACACCATCCCCCACTTTGGAATTATAGATAATCTCACTAAACTAGGTATAAATCCCTATGTCACAAAATGGGTTGCCAACTGGCTTACTGACAGAACCCACATTGTGAAAGTAGCAGACTCCAAATCCGACTTCAGACCAGTGACAAGTGGAGTACCACAGGGTTCAGTCCTGGGTCCTCTCCTGTTTGGTATCTACTTCTCTGAAGTACAGGCTAACACAGAAGGTCTTTGGCTAATGAAGTTCTCAGATGACTGTAAACTAGGCGCCATAATCGAAACTCCTAACGATGTGGACATCCTACAAAAAGGCCTCACTGAGAAAGATGCCTGGTGTCAAAGCCATGGCCTCAAGCTCAATGCCAAAAAGTGCATTGTCATCCCCTTTGGTAAAAACTCTGTACCCATGAACTACAACATAGTAGTATACTTAACACAGAAAGTGTGATAAGAGATCTTGGGACACAGGTGGACAGCAGTCTCTCCCTTGATAATCGCATTGCCACAGTAGTCAGGAAATCCTTCTACGTGGCACACCTCATCACAAAAGGTTTCTCATCCAGAAAAAAAGAGGTCATTGTTCCCCTCTACTCATCACTCATTAGACCCATTATAGAGTACAACGCCCCTTTTGGTATGTACTTCACAAAACATCTACAACAACTGGAAAGGCCGCAGAAATACCTCACAAAGAGGATTACCGGCCTCAAACAGATGCCCTACGCAGACCATCTCAAAAAACTCCAGCTTTACTCCGTCGCATATCGCCTACTCAGAGGTGATCTCTGCCTAACATACAAAACTATGTCAAACCCAGAGCTGTTGGACATGCTCCACTTAAAGAAATCCCAATCCCTCTCAGCTACATGATCTAGGGACCTAAACTTTGTCACCACAATAAACAGAACATGCCGGAGGGATAGATTCCTGTCCCAGAGACTTCCTATACTCTGGAATAAACTACCTATCTATATCAAACAAAGCTCCTCATTAGCACTCTTCAAGAAAAATCTTGATGATTTGATGGGAAATGGGAAATTCACCCTTGGGAATCACCTCTGTGACTCTGCTCGACAGTGGCACAGGAAAATAATTTTCTTGGGTGGCAAAAGCCAGGGTACCTTTTTGGCTGGGCTTGTATAGGCCCCAGGGCCGATAGCCTAGTACCTACCTATGAACTTATGAATTCCCCTTTACTCATATCTTAATTCCCTTTAGGTTCATAGGTTCATAGGTGTATACTAGGCTAATGGCCCTGGAGCCTTTACAAGCCTACCCTATAGGATTACCCTGGCATTGTGCCACTCGACCTTAGTTCACAGTGCCTCTGCCGAGTAGAGCCATTGGAGTGATCCCTGGGGTGAATTTTCTATTTCCCATCCACTCATCAAGATTTTTCTTGAAGAGGGCCAGTGAGGTGCTCTGTTTGACATGTATGGGAAGTCTATTCCATAGCATGGGCAGCCTCTGGGTTATGACCCTGTCCCTCCAGCACATTCTGTTGATTGTGGTAATGAGGTTGAGGTCTCTGGAGCATGTGGTGTGGAGGGATTGGGATTTCTTTAGATGTAGAATTTCTAACAGAGCTAGGTCAGACATGGCTTTGTAAGTCAAGCAGAGATCGCCTCTAAGTAGGCGAGATGAGACAGAGACTAGTTGGAGTCTTTTGAGTCTGTCCATATAGAACAAGTTTTTAAGGCCTAGCATCCTCTTTGAGGTACTTTGACGGCCTCTCTAGTTGTTGCAGGTGTCTAGTGCGGTACATGCCAAATGGGGCATTGTACTCAATGATTGGCCAAGTGAGGGAAGAGTAGAGGGAGACAATGACCTCCTTCTTCCTGGATGCAAAACCCTTAGTAATGAGATGTGCCACATAGAAGGATTTTCTGACCACAGTGGCAATGTGGTGGTCAAAAGAGAGGTTGCTGTCAATCTGTATTCCCAGATCTCTTATAACCCCTTCTGTGTTCAGTGGACTACCATCAGTGTGGTAATTCATGGGAACTGGGTTTTTCCCAAAGGGGATGACGACACATTTTTTGGCATTGAGTTTAAGGCCATGGTTCTGACAACAGTCGTTGGTCTCAGTGAGGCCTTTTTGTAGGATGTCGACATCACCTGGGGGGAGTTAATAATGGCTCCCAACTTGTAATCATCTGCAAACTTATCTTATCAGGCTCATTACTGAATATAAGGCACCTTTTGGCATGTGTTTGTCTAAACATATCACACAACTCAGGAGATCTCAGAGATTCATAACTAAAATGATCAGTGATCTCAAAAAATCTTAATTATCAGGAGAGACAGGCAACCCATTCTCTGTACTCAGTCTCTTACAAGCTTCTCCATGGAGATCTGTGCCTAGCCTTTTGAGCCATGGATGGTGCAGTGGTGCAGCAGCAGCATTGTTGCGTCACAGCAAGAGGTTCTCCAGTTCGATTCTCAGCAGGGGAGCCTTCTGTGCAGAGTCTGCTTGTCCTCCCTGCATTCATGTGGGTTTTCTCCAGGTGCTCCAGTTTCCTCTCACTTACAAAGACATGCGCCTCCACTGAAAACTGGCTTCATTCCAAGTCTGACTTTCCCAGTAAACAAATGTTACATAAATAAAAGATCCAACCCTATATGACCTGCTACTCTTTCTCAGAACTAATGGCATCTCTAATACTCAGTTAAAGAAACTAAACCATCAGCAGATAAGTAAAACTCATTGGCATGATAGATTCATACCCCAACGTATTTCTCAGTTCGGGAGCAAACTTCCACTGCATGTCAATCAGAGTAGCACCCTTGCCAGCTTCAAGATCAACCTAGATATTTGGATGGGCAGCCTCAAATTCTCCGCCAGTCCATCTTGAAGCTGGGATTAACATTTGATTAGGGTTTCTTGGACAAGCTTATAATGGTGTGCAGACGGATTACCTTGTACTTACCTAAATGCCTATGAACCTATAATTTCTCTTCCCATTAACCTTTAGTTTCCCTTGTTTTGTCAACAGTTCTTAATCAACACTCTCTCAGTCCTTTGGCTCCATTTGCAGTTGGCAGTGCTTCACTGGCTACTTCTCATTTCCCTAACTGGCCTCATTCAGACCTTTTAATGTCAGTACTTTACCACTGAATAACCTTCTCAAATTAACAGAGAAAGACCAACCAGGCTCTCTTCTTCTGTTATAGTCCCTCATTACATCCATGAAATGTGTGCAACTACATTTGTCACTCTTATTTTATACTGATAAATCTAAATAAGAATGAAACATGTCTGTGATTGTCAGTTTGTGTGTGTGTGTGTGTGTGTGTGTGTGTGTGTGTGTGTGTGTGTGTGTGTGTGTGTGTGTGTGTGTGTGTGTGTGTGTGTGTGTGTGTGTGTGTGTGTGTGTGTGTGTGTGTGTGTGTGTGTGTGTGTGTGTGTGTGTGTGTGTGTGTGTGCGTGCATGTGCGTGTGGGTGTGCGTATGTGTGTGTGTGTCTGCACTCGTGTGTGTGTGTGTTTGTGTGTAGATAACATTATAGATATAGCATACTAGAATAAAGGAAAACAGCACTCATCATATTGATGTGCAATTGTTTACTGAAGAACTGGATCACACAAGCTGTTAAAAGTCTTAGTTTAAAAAAATACTCAAGGACCCAGTCTTTGTTCCCTGCATCAGATGAGCACTTTTACCCTGTACACAGGCTTCATTAAATCTAGGAACTAAGCAGGCTAGAGTCTTTCAACAAAACTGAGTAGGTGTGTGTGTGTGTGTGTGTGTGTGTGTGTGTGTGTGTGTGAGACAGAGAAAGAGAGAGTAGATTCTTCACATTTTCTATGCTGAGAAACTCAAATAACAATGAAATATATTTCTAGCTACTATAATCTGGCTTATTAATTTACATGTATTATTAAAAATCTGTGTTTGTGTGCATGCACATATGTGCATGTATGTGTGTGTGTGTGCTTGTGTGTGTCTGTGTATGTATGAACATGTGCAGGCTCAAGTGTGTCTGTGTTTGTGTATGTGTTTGCGTGAGCAGGTGCACTAAAGAACCAGTTTGTAAAGATTATAATTTATAGGAAAATCCATGTCTCCTGTGATGGTTTGACAAAGGGAGTTTTATGAATATTTTTGTGCTCATGGCTTCCTATTAATGAATTTTAAGAGAGCTTGTACAGCCTTCTAACATACAGATTTCCAAGTGTTTAAGTTAAATGCCCTCAAGTCAAAATTGACTCATAGCAACTTGATGGGCAGGCCCCATAGGGTTCTTGTGACATATTATAGAAGTAGATTACCAGGCCTTTCTTCCAGACAGTTACTGCCCAGTTGTGCCCCAATCAGGCTTTGAACCCAAGTCTACTAGTTGTGTAGGTGTACCTAATAAATGTGGTCCTAAAGGCCATCTGGTAGGTCATAATGATTCAATCTTAATTTACCTTATTCTGTTAAAGTGTTTACCAGAGCAGGGAATCCTTTGTTAAGACTGTATTAATTTCTTTACTGATACATATTTTCCATTTCAAGCAATATATTTACAGATTAGATGATGAGCCTTCCTCTGTTTTTCTAGTATGGCATATTGCAGACAAGTATAAAACCACTTTATTGACAATTGAAAGCTAGTATGTTCTTCAGGGTAAATCAGTGAGATAGGGCACACAACCACAGTTCTAAGGTGGCACTTCAGAAAGTGAATGTACCATTATAATTAAGACTTTACATGCTATGAAATCTTCAAGTTGCTATTGAATTACAGTGGCAGAGATACTGATTTGAGGAATTTGTATATAAATCCATATCTTCCTGAGCTGTTTCCTTCTGGCCAGATGCTTTCTAGTTTTATGCAGTTGTATTTATAGTAGGGAAACTCAATGTAATATATTAAGAAAGTGTGATATGAGGAATGTAAAAAACAAGTACTGAAGTATTAATTTAAACTTGTTCACCATAGCCTTGGATGGACTCAGTAATCCATCTGCCTCACTGTGAAGACAGACTCATGTCCAAACTAAATATAATCTTCTTTATCAGATGGTTAATTTCACTCTCAAAATGTTTCACACTGCTTTTGTATAACAAAAATCAATAAATAAAATAATCTAAATTCACCCAAAACTTGTCTTATTTTCTTTTTTATTGAGATAAGTTAGTTCATCAGACTATGAAAGGGTGATGCCACACTGTCTCTGAGAATTTTGTTGAAGTCTTATAAACTGCAACATTAAAAACAAAATTTTCTTGCACATTTTTTGTTAGAAGAAAATATCCTTATTTGTCTCTTGTTCCCTGCAATTCATGTTAAATATTGTTACCTCTGAATCTTCACAAATTTTGAGTTATGACTATTTAAGTTAGTAGAGTCTCTTGTGTAAGGGCTGTCACCCTCCAACCTACACACACACTATTTTGGAGAGCTGGGTTTGAGCTTGTGCATTTTGCATAAACATTTTTAGTCAGCTATAACTTTCCTAGTGTTATGAGAACTTTGACCCCTTTTATGGGATACATAAAGGTAAACATCCCACCATGTCTCCTGGTATCCAGCAGACAATATGCATCTAGCACTTTCCATAAGACTGCTAAGACAAAACTTTATTTGTTGCAGCCACTTCGTACATTTAACTTTAGTGCTGCTATGCTACCAGAGCAAATAAGTCACCCTCCTATTTTTCTGTGAGCAGTCCTTGTAAAAGAGGGCAAAGTGTGGGACCTCATGCAACCTTCTACAGCAGGTACAGAAAACAAGAGTGCAGTCACAAAATGCAACAGCCAAAATGCAAACTGCCCTATCTCTGCCATAGCTGTTAGGGATGTTCTGGTCTACAATGACATGATTTATCAATTGCAGGGATGGAAATGAGGTGTGTAAGCCCATACTTCTATAGGATATCTGTGAGCATTTTAGTACAGGCACCAAGCTAACTAAGGATGATATCTCCCAAAATAATGACACAAAAATGATTCCAGTCAAAGGATTGTATGTACAGCAAATAAAAGGTGTAGTCTCTCCTCCCAGTCACCTTCCACAGAAATATACATGACACCTGGTTATCTGATCCCTTGATTTACCTCAATTACTTAAAAACATTGCATAATTAAAAGATCAATCTGACTAGATTACTTGCCTTTGCTGGATTCTTCATTATTTGCCACCTCAGCAGTAACAACTCTTGATCTTAAGTATGCCAACAGAATTGGACAAAGAATTTCTATGGCCTGGCAGCAAAGAATAACAGTATGATATCTCATACAGGGTGACATGAAAAAACAATATTAGTGGTCTGTGCACATCACACTCTCATTTATTTATTTTACATTTGTTTACCATGTTAAAGTTTTTAGCAGAGGCCCGGGGACAAAAGCTCCAGAACAATTACTAACATACTATACATAGGATATTTAAATGAGTATCGTAGTTTACACATACAGTTATAAAATATAGTAGATAACATATTATACCATGATCCCCCCAAAACGTGCACGCTGATTGGCCAGCGTGCCCGTTGTAAATCGAGTTATACTAATGGAAAAAGGTCCGTCGCCGGACTTTTTCCATTAGTATAACTCTTTAACATTGTCTGGCTATGTTAAATGGTTTTAACATAGCGAAACAGCTTTAAAATAAGCAACGGAGATCTCCGTTGCTTATTTTAAAACTGTCTCGCCATGTTAAACCCATTTAACATAGCGAGGCAGTGTTAAAAGCACGGAGAAAGCAAGATCTCCGTTGCTTTTTGAATCTCGCTATGTTAAATGGGTTTAACATAGCGAGACAGTTTTAAAATAAGCAACGGAGCTGTCCGTTGCTTATTTTAAAACTGTCTCGCTATGTTAAACTCATTTAACATAGCGAGACACTAAAAAAAAGCAACGGAGATCTTGCTTTCTCCGTTGCTTTTGCTCACAGCTCTGATGTACTGCGCAGGCGAGCAGTACATCAGAACTGCCGCGGATGCCAAGACATCTGCGGAAGGGCAGTAAACAGGCATTATACTATGCCATTATTTAAGAAAAGTAATAGTTTCTTTTCTTAAATAATGTCATATATAATAATAACCACTTCTGGGTGTGGGTAATGCTAAATTTACGGTTGGCTTTGTTTGGTCCGGGCTCGGGACCAAACCACGCCAACCGTGGGTAAATTTAGCATTACCCACACCCAGGCGTGGGTTATTGCTATATGATTGCATAAGATATTTACATAAGTATAGTGGTTTAGACATACAATTAAAAGTAAAGCAGGTAGTAACATATGATTGTTGTTCTTACAGTATGTTTAGTAGAAATAATCTTGAAGATGTACTGAAGATAAGACAAGAAAGGAAAACTAAAAAAGAAGAGAATATAGACAAGTTCATATGAGGTGCACTGACATTTTAAGGGAAAGCTTTTCAACTTAGTCTAGGGGAGAGTTAGTGGGTATAGATGGGAGAGTGGGGAGTAGGCGGCAGTGAGCTGGTATGTAACATGTGATAATATATATAGTGCATCTGTGGGAGTTTTAAAGAGGTTGGATAGTGGTCAGGGGAAATGAATTAGAATATGTCAGCCAGGTGCTAGGCAGTTACAAGTAATGCGTGATAATATATAGTGCATCTGTGGGAGTTTTAAAGAGGTTGGTTAGTGGGTAGGATAAAGGAATTAGAATAAGTCATCCAGGTGCGAGGCAGTTACAAGTAACGTGTGATAATATATAGTGCATCTGTGGGAGTTTTAAAGAGGTTGGATAGTGGGTAGGGGAAAGGAGTTAGAATATGTCAGCCAGGTGCTAGGAAGTTACAAGTAATGTGTGATAATATATAGTGCATCTGTGAGAGTTTTAAAGAGGTTGGATACTGGGTAGGGGAAAGGAGCTAGAATATGTCAGCCAGGTGCTAGGCAGTTACAAGTAATGTGTGATAATATATAGTGCATCTGTGGGAGTTTTAAAGAGGTTGGATAGTGAGTTGGTGAAGGAGTTAGAATATGTCAGCCAGGTGCTAGGCAGTTACAAGTAATGTGTGATAATATATAGTGCATCTGTGGGAGTTTTAAAGAGGTTGGATAGTGGGTAGGGGAAAGGAGTTAGAATATGCAGCCAGGTGCTAGGCAGTTACAAGTAATGTGTGATAATATATAGTGCATCTGTGAGAGTTTTAAAGAGGTTGGATAGCGGGTAGTGGAAAGAAGTTAGAATATGTCAGCCAGGTGCTAGGCAGTTACAAGTAATGTGTGATAATATATAGTGCATCTGTGAGAGTTTAGTTTTAAAGAGGAGGTTGGATAGTGGGTGGGGAAAGGAGTTAGAATATGTCAGCCAGGTGCTAGACAGTTACAAGTAACGTGGTAATATAGAGTGCATCTGTCAGAGTTTTAAAGAGGTTGGATAGTGGGAAGGGGAAAGGAGTTAGAATATGTCAGCCAGGTGCTAGGCAGTTACAAGTAACGTGTGGTAATATATAGTGCATCTGTGGGAATTTTAAAGAGGAGGCTGGATAGTGGGTAGGGGAAAGGAGTTTGAATATGTCAGCCAGGTGCTAGGCAGTTACAAGTAATGTGTAATGTGTTATAATATATAGTGTATCTGTGGGAGTTTTAAAGAGGTTGGAAAGTGGGTAGGGGAAAGGAGTTAGAATATGTCAGCCAGGTGCTAGGCAGTTACAAGTAATGTGTGGTAATATATAGTGCATCTGTGGGAGTTTTAAAGAGGAGGTTGGATAGTGGATAGGGGGAAGGAGTTAGACTATGTCAGCCATGTGCTAGGCAGTTACAAGTAACGTGTGATAATATATAGTGCATCTCTGGGAGTTTTAAAGACGAGGTTGGATATTGGGTAGAGGAAAGGAGTTGGAATATGTCAGCCAGGTGCTAGGCAGTTACAAGTAATGTGTGATAATATATAGTACATCTGTGGGAGTTTTTAAGAAGAGGTTGGATAGTGGGTAGGGGAAAGGAGTTAGAATATGTCAGTCAGGTGCTAGGCAGTTGCATGTCCAGGAGTTGTTTAGGTGGGAAATAAGCTGTTATTTGAAAATGATTTTGTTAGGTTGTACCCTTATTTGTAGTGGTAGGGAGTTCCAAGTCTTGGCAATGTTGCTAGAATACAGGGAGTCACCAGAGCTGTAATGGCTTTTGGAGATAGTCATTAGTGCCTTGTTAGTGGATTTAAGTTCTTGGTTATTGGAGTAGAGGTTGATCAGGTCTTGTAAGGTTGGAGTTTTGTCAGGTTGGTACAGTATTTGTTGAGTTAGAAGAAGTTGGTTTAGAGCTAATGTGTTTGGGATTTGCACCCAGGAAAGCTATTTTAGGGCCTGACAATGGTGGTTGCAGTAGGAGGATTTTGTGGCGAATATTGCTATTTTGTTGTAGCATACTGATATCTCATTTAAATCACTCTTGTTTAGATTAATTAGGACAGGAGATGCATACACTAAGGTAGAGAGAAGATGGGCATGAGCTATGGTAACTTTACTGTTGCTGGTTAGGAAGTTTTACATCTGTAAAGAGTACCATTTTTTTGTTGAGTTTGGTTATTGTATGAGCTATGTGTTTGCCAAATTTCATATTATTGTCAATAATGACCCCTAGTAATTTGGTTTGTGTGATGGGGAGATAGGGGTATTATCTGATGCAGAAATAGAGAACGGGAGAAGTAGGTACCACTGCTTTGGAAGGATGGAAGAGCATAGGTTGGGTCTTTTCAGGATTTAGTATTAGCTGGGATTTATTAGACAGGTTTTGATGGATGTAAAGGCTTCTTGGGTCTTGATGTGAAGTTGCTGGAGGGTGGGGGCAGAGCAGATTAAGGTGGAATCATCAGTGAATTGAACCAGGTTTGCTAGAGGAGTGGCTTTGTGAGGATTATTTGTAAATATAGTGAAAATCAGGGGTCCTAGGACTGATCCTTGGGTTACTCCTAGTTTTACAAGAAGTAGGGGAAACAGATTTTTTTTCACTAAACAACTTGTTGGCATTGGGAGACGTAGTCTTGAAACTATAATAGAGTGGGGGTAGTTAGTTTTAATTCTGACAGTGATGTTAGACGTTTTGTATGGGAGACTGTATCAAACACCTTTGATAAGTCAAGGAAAACTGCAGACACTAGTTGGCCATTGTTGCGTTATATATTAACTAGGTTACTAAAATGGATGAGTGCAGTGATAGTGCAATGGTTGGGGTGGAATCCGTGTTGAGTTTCAGCAAGAAGATTGTTGGAGAGGAGATGTGTTAGGATCTGGGTGTGGATGCATTTTTCCAGTATTTTAGCCAGTGGGGAAAGTATAGCTATAGGCCAGTAGTTGTTAGGTCAGTGGAGGTGCCCCCTTTATGTATGGTATAATGTAGGAGATTTTCCAGAGAAGTGGCACTTTTTGTTCTGAGATTGCTCTGTTAATGATTATAGAGATTGGGTAGAAAATGGCTTTGGTGGCTATTTCTAGGAATTTGGCAGGTAGTTTGTCTACTGCTAGGGTGGTGGGTTTAAGTTTGGTTAGGTATCTATAGATGGTGCAAGTTGGTACAGGTTGAAGGATGAAGGGATTGGCATCATTTGATAGGTTACTGTATATAGTATAGTGGGGGTTGAGGAGGGTCGGTCTGTTGACAGCTTTAGTATAGAGATGGTAATGAAATTATTGAGTTGGGTGGCTGTGTTTATAGATGTGGTGTTTATGTTTGGATGAGGAGTTAGTGAATTACCCGGTTGGAGGATACTGTTTATAGCAGCCCAGAACTTTTGCGTGTTGGTATTGTGCTTCGTTTGAATTTTACTA
Organism: Protopterus annectens; assembly: GCF_019279795.1. Taxonomy (NCBI): domain Eukaryota; kingdom Metazoa; phylum Chordata; order Ceratodontiformes; family Protopteridae; genus Protopterus; species Protopterus annectens. The sequence continues at coordinate 1,545,708,056 of NC_056726.1, forward strand.
TAGTATTTTTGTTTGTCTAGCCTGATTTGTTTTTTTACAGTGTTTCTCACGTCTAAGAATGTTTGCCTATTAGGAGTAGTTTTGTTTTTGTGCCAGGTGTCCCATGCTTTGTCCTTTTGTTTCATAAGTTGCCTAGTGTTCTTAGTAAACCATGGGGCATAGATGGTTTTAGTATGGATCTGTCTTGGTGGGGTGAGTTGGTTGAAAATACCTAAGAAAATGGTGTTGAAATACTCAACTGCTTCATCTAAAGGAAGTGTTAAAAGGGGGGACCAGTTAGAGTGTTTAAGGGCTGTATTAAGGTCGTCAGCCCTAAACGTTTTAGTTTATCTGATATGTTTAAGAGAGCTAGTTCTAGTGAGGTAGTTTGGTCTCTGATGAAGATGGTTGGAAGGTGGTCACTTAGAGTGTTGGGTAGTGTACCGAAATTATGGATGGAAGATGGATGATTGGTGAGAATCCAGTATGTTGATTCCTTTTTGAGGTTTTGTCTGCCCTAGTAGGGGGTTGTATAAGCCATAAAGCTTAATATGATTTGAGGGGTGGGGTGATTTAAGTGATGTCCAATCAACAATAAAGTTGCCTAGTATAAGGGTTTCTTTCGGGGGGGGGGGTGTTCTGATGTCCAGTGGAGAAGAGATTCTAGGGTTTTGATGTTATCTCTTAAAGAAGTAATGGAAATCCAATGACAAGAATAAGAAACTTAAGGACAAATAACTGTTAGCTTTAGTATAACATTGATGTTAGTTTAGTATAACATAATAAGATAACATTCTTTTTTTTTCCATGACAAAGTTTACCAATTCATTTACTGGAGATATAGGTGAAAGAAAGGAAACAAGGATTCACTTTTCTATAAGGTAAATAAATGTCAAGTTTTTTTTCTTTTTCTAATTGTATTGCTAAGCTAATATTCTATATTTTATTTTACATATTAAATATATGCCTTAGCTTAATAAGTATTAAAAAATTAACTCTTTAACTAATACTAAGCTTTCTTTACAAATATATCCTGGTTTCTTTCTTCATATATGTGCCACATAAATCCTAAAGTAATAGCTCATGACAGCATAACATAACAGCAAGTTGCTCACATTACATTAAATAAGTGTGTTGTGAATTGCTTGAATGTTTATGGTGTCTTTAACTTTTAACTCTTAATTCATATGTCATGGTTGATTGGAATAAGTGAGGTGTTGTGTGTATTACTTTTGGATTTTTTCTCTAAGAGATATCATGCTGTTATGCTGTTTATGAATGTTTGCTAATATTGTGATAAAATGGTGGGTGCATGCAGTGTGTATGAAGCCATTTTCTTTTTTCTTATATAGTTCTTACATAGTCTTATCTGTGATGTTTGGTACCTTCTTTATTCATTGGGGGGGGTGGGTTAGGAGAGGAGAAATGCTGTAGTGAAGACAATTTCTATGTTTTAATACTGGGGTTTCACTTTGAAACCTATCAGTTATTCTTTTGTTCTCCCCTCCCCTGCTAGGATAGATATACAAAAAAAGAAAGGGAGTATACCAAATAGTTATAAGAGGTTGGTTTTAACCACATATGCGGCCTTCTTTCTCAGTGTAACATGAATGAAAGCTGTTTACTGACAATGGCATTTCCCTCTCACCGAGCAGGTTCTAATAGAAGTGTTTTATTGCACACCCTTTTCTCTCAAGAGGCAGTTTATCAAAAGTAGATGTGTGTGTGTGTGTGTGTGTGTGTGTGTGTGTGTGTGTGTGTGTGTGTGTGTGTGTGTGTGTGTGTGTGTGTGTAAAAAATACTGGATAAAATGTTTTATGCTTGATTTTGACATAAATTAAGTTTAAAATAATAAGAAGGTATTAATTACCTTGCATTCCCTGTTATATTTACATCAAAATTACTATTTTAACACTTAAAAGCTATATTTCTCTCTCTTTAAGTTATATAATACATTTTATTGTACTGTAGCACCATACACAGTATAGAATTCATTTCTTCAATTCAACTTTTATCCTAAGTATTTATATTATAAAATTTATATTCTGTTCTATTAATTTAAAGAAGGGGGGATGATCTTGTTTATGTCTGTTGATGTCAGCCCCTTGCTTGGTTGACTTGTTCTGCATATGTGGGCAGTAGATATGTAAATGTTTATGATAATAATTGTGGAGGTGATCTGTGCTGGTTTCTGTGAGGATGTACTTTTTCAGCAGGAAGTGAGGAGCTCAAATATATGGCAATATCAGTAGCTCATGCTGTGAAAGTTAATTGAAGGTCTGGCATATAGTAAAGGAGGGACTAATATGAAAGTAATATCATCTTTTCCACAAAATCAGACAAAATTACACAGTCATTTTGATAAGCTTAGAATGTATGTGTCTCTTAAAAAGACTGTAATAGGTTTGTTGTCAACCATATGTACTCCCTCAGGAAAAATATAATTTTGTGAACATATTATTAGTTATTTTAGACAGCACAGTTACTCTTTTACTATTTTATATCTCATAGTATATTCTAATGAATATGATATCCTATTTATAAAAGATACTGTCTGGAGCACCACACACTCCAGAGACCTCATCCTCATTACCACAATCAACAGAACATGCTGGAGGGGCAGGATCATAACCCAGAGACTGCCCATGCTCTGGAATAGACTTCCCATACATATCAAGCAGAGGACCTCACTGGCCCTCTTCAAGAGAAATCTTGAGTGGATGGGAAACAGAAAGTTCACCCTGGGGATCACTCCAGTGGCTCTACTTGATAGAGGCACTGGGAGCTAATGTCGGGCAGCACAATGCCATGGCACTTCTATGAGCTAGGCTTGTAAAGGCTCCAGGGCCATTAGCCTAGTATACACCTATGAACCTATGAAAGATAATTGCATGTGCAAGTCCTAACAAACAAGGATTCTTTTAGAGAAATGTATTTGTTCTTTGAAATATCATATGTCGCTACTTTAATATTCAAGCATGTACAGTTTTGTAGTCAGAATTGAGTTTAAATAGTTAAGTAGTTAGTCACATTATCAGTAATATATAATAGCATATTAGAAATATACCATGATTGTTATAAACAACGTTATATGTATTGTCTTTTATCTGTATTAATCTTTTTATTTTTTCTCAGAACTGAAAATAATATTTGGATGTATTATAATACTATATAGGCTCTTATAAATAGATTAAAACCACATGACTACAAGATCTGTTATTCTTTACAGTTTTAAGTTTTATAGCAAGCAACTGTTTATAATCTGAATATTATGTAAATACTAAATCCTTTTAATGTTGTTAAATAAGTTAGACCTTTCATATATCATAACTTTAGAAGTAGTAGAGTGATGCTAGATACTTATTTGTGGGTAGTTGGTAGTGTTTGAATAGGATTGCTGTTCAAACCAGGAGTTTTAAACTTTGTGGGGGGTGAAGGTTGGAAAGAACAGTACATGTATAGTAGTTTACAAATTATTTATTTATTTATTTTTTGGTATCTACTATTCTTCATAGAAAGTTTACAGTTAACAATATAAATTATCTTATACTTATATCTGTGAGTAATCAGTTCACTAGATATAATAATAGTGTTTCAGTATCATATTATTTACAAATGTATGAGGGTATTATATGTAATATTTATTTTTTCCTATTTCGGTAGTATGGCCAACTTGAAATGCATAGCAATTAATATCAGTGGAATAAATAATGGTTGTAAAAGGGATAGTTTATACAATTTTTTTTAAAAAAATATTTCATTCCCAAGTTATCTTTTTTACAGGAAACATATTTAATAAAAGCAGATTTGGACAGACTTAATACTAAGCACTCTTCTGTACTGACTAGCTCTCATTATAAACAAAAGAGAAGAGTGGTGGCTATTTTGTGGAAAAATTTTTGCCCTACCAAAAATCTTAAATACATTTAGTGATGAAAAAGGCATTTTTTGTTCAGTAACTAGATTCAAAGGAAGTGATACACTTGTCTATTGGATACATGGACTGGGAATATAAACAGTTAAACAACAGTTGGAGGGAATACTATGAATATCAAAGGGAAACATTATTTTTACAGGTGACACTAACTGCATTTTATCTGAAAGGATATCAACACTAACTGTGAAAGGAAGAAACCTGCCTCATTGAAGGCTTTGATGAAATTCACTGACCTATATAATATGAGAGAGATAAATGAGTTTTCAGTTTCAGCTTTACTCTTCTTTACACATTTTCACACAGGTACGGGACACAATCATGAAGAGATAGAGTATACGTTTCAAATGAGATCACTAGTAGAATAGATAATGTTAAAGTAGTCTCTTGACCACTGTTGGATCGTAATGTGATATAATTTGAAGTTATCTTGAATTCTAATAATAACACCCCAATTCAAAGGATTCCTACATATATAACCAATATGTAAGACTTTAAGGAGTTCTTTAATAAAGAAATTCAAACGTTTGTTGAAATTAATCATATAGGTAACACCTCAGAGATTTTTGTATGGGACTCATTAAAAGCATACTTTTTTTTTGCAAAATTACAAGTTGGTATGCAGAAAAAAAGAAACAATGGGACAAAGAATTGATAGATTTACAAGGTAAAAATGATAAGTTAAAATTTGATGGTCAAAAAAGAAATAATAACTTAAATACATAGCTTAAACAGTAAATATTTAGAAATTTTACAACAGAAAACTATAATAAATTTAGAAAAAATTAAAATAAGTAATTATTCCATAAATCATTAAACCCATGCATAAATTGGTCACCAAGACAAAATGATTGCTAAGTCTAAGCACATCAAAGAATTATACCCTTCCAGTAGTAAAAAGAAGGTTACTGAAATAGAAGATAGTCTGGGTGTTTTCAGGTCTCATTTTAATAAGATTAATCAACAAAAACCAACAATGGATACACAAGATCTAATTAAAACATATATAAAAAATAAACTGAAAACAGACTGTCAGAGGATCAAATAAAAATAATTGACAAGCCTATATCAATGTCTGAACTCAAAATTCAAATGAATAAATTAAAGCCCAATAAGGCACCTGGAAATTATGGTATAATGTCTGAACTATACAAAACGATGACTAAGGATGCTTTGGGGATTTTACTAGAGGTATTTACAATAGTTAAAGGACTTACAAAGGTACCACCATCCTGGAAATACACCCTAATATCCCCAATTTTAAAACCTGACATGGACTCAACACAATGTTCATCATATAAACCAAATTCATTATTAAATATAGATTATAAAATATTCATGGCAATCTTGGTCTGAAAAATAAAACAATTTCTTCCAGTGTCGATAAACAATGATCAGACTGGGAACACCTATGATAATATCAAGAGAATATTATTAATAATTGATTACACTAATAATTAAAAAAAACTAACTTTGGTTAGTCTGGATATCAATAGTGCATGTGATTCAGTTAATTGGAAGTACTTACTATTAGTACTGGAGGAATGTAATTTTTCAAACTATTTCTTACAATTGATCAAACTTCTTTATGAAAACTCCTTCGCACACATAAAGATAGGCTCGTATACTTCCCAATCTATCATGATTACTAAAGGTACTAAACAGGGTTATCCCTTGTCCTCATTGCTTTTTGCTCTAGTTATAGAACCTTTTCCAAATTATATAAGATCAAACAAAAACATCAAAGGCATACTAATAAATAATAATTTAATCCCCAAAACACAATTATTTGCAGATGGCATCCTATTAACTTTGACTGGTTGCAATTTTTCCTCTTATTGCAGTATTCAAGGTAATAGAAATATTCCAGAAGAAATTGGTACTCAGTTTTAATGATAATAAGACTAAAAACAATTAAAACGTTAATAAAACAGATAAAAAATTGCATAAATACAGTGTGAAAGATGTAAAATCACTTACTCAGGGATAATCTTGTCTGATGATATTAAAGATATAGCAGCCCTTAATTATAATAATAATAACTTCAATTCCATAAAACAAACTCTCAATAAATGGAATATTTTTTCATTATGGAAGAGAGACTCTCCTTAATTATGATGATTATCCTTCCTAAAATTCTATAAATAATACAATCTTTATCCTCCCCATTCCAAAAAAATATAAAATAGTATAATACTTTGTTTCTGAGATTGTTATGGTTTCCTAATAAGCCTAGATTGGCTTTAAACCATCACATTAGAAAATGGACTTTGGGTGGTATTGGTCTTTCAGATTTAGAATTATATTCCTTATCTTTAATTGTTAAGACAACTAGTTAAATAACAATTATAATTCTAAATGGAAAAATATTCAGGGAGGCATTTGGTGTAAATACAATAAGTTAACAAAATCACATCATAATAAGATAGTTACTAATAAATTTGATTGGTTTGCAAAAGACTATTTTATAGAAAACAAATACAAAGTAGTTAACTCTTATTATACTAACATGATAATAAGTTCTTTAAATATGTCATTTTCAGGAACCCTGGATATAAAGCATGGATTTTTTGTATGTCCCATTGCCTATACTCAAAATAGTATTAATACATTTATTTTAACAATGACTACATTTAAAGGCAAAAACCTGTTTTACTGATATCACTTACTAGACAATGGGAAGTTACAAAATGTTGACCATATCATTAATAAGTTTGAGTTAAGCAAGGGCATGTAGTTAGAAGTTCAAAACTGTAGACAATTAGTTGAACATAGGATTAATCTAATGTAACCAATAGTTAGAAATTCTTTCTCCATATTCACTGATTTACTCATTATTCTAATAGACCAGAATATAATTGGATGGGGACTTCTATCTAAAATATATAAGGCACTTAAGAAATCAACAGTATGTCACACAGAAAGCTATTGGGATTATTTTAGACTTGTTAATAATAACTCGCTAAGTGAAGATGATAAAAAAACTAATACTCCAATCTTCAAAGCAAACTACTTCATCACTAAGGTGGAGGATATTCTCTTGGAAGTTCTTACATAAAACTTTATCTTACCACATAAAATTGAATTGATGTATAATAAAGACATAGGATGATGGATATGTAAACTAAATGTTAAAGCTGACTGGAAGCACATGTTTTGTGATTGTATAAAACTTAAAACATATTGGGATAATATGAATTCTCTCCTACAGCCTGTTTTTAATGATAAATTTATGCTGACCAAGTCTCTTATTTTATTTAATGCGCCTATTCCCACTTGTGTCACAAAAATAAAATACCCTCTTTTATGGAGTATCTTAACATTAGCAAGAAAAGTCATCACCTAGAATTAGAAAAATCTAATGACTCCTACTATGAAGGAATATGTACACTTGGCAACTAAAGTTTGTCATCTTGAACTTATCGAGATCAAGACAAGAACATCTATAATATATAGATGGAATTTAAAGAACTGCTGTACAAACTGACTTTAATAATTAACAACTACTCTTAGCACATTTCTTTTTCTGTTTAAAAATTTTTGCTTTATAGTAGACACCACTGTAAATAGTTATTTTAATTGTTTATTATTGTTCTTTTAAACATATATTTGTTTTATAATATTTCTGTTGTCATATATTAATGTTTTGTTGTTAAAATTTTCAGTAAAAACAGTTGTGGAAAATAAAATAATGGATAATGGTCAGAATAGTGGAATAAAGTCCATTTTCAAAAAATCTTGCCCACCAAGATGACATTTCCAAATACAAGTCACCAAAAAATGGAGAAAAGGCCATTTCTACTAAAATTACACCTTATTCTTAGAAATTACTACAAAACACCATTTTTTTTTTCTTTTTCACAGACGTAGCAAACTAACAGTTTTTCATACTTATCCAGCCCAGTGGCATAGAGGGCTGAAGCCCTGACTTTGACCATGGTGACCTGACTTCAGTTAGGGGCTAGAGCTTATTATGATGCTAGCAGGGAGGGATTGCATGCTTATCTCATGGGACGGATCTGCCAGAGAAGATGGATATGGCTATCCTGTGGCTAGAAAGAGACACCATGCACCTCTTTAGTGGAGCTCTGGTAGAGGCCAGAGCTCAGAAAGGTGATGAGAGGCAGGGGAACAGGAGAAACTATCCTAGGGCCAGGGCTAGCAGGGAGGATGGCCATGCCAATCCTAGAGAGTACAGCTGGCAGGTAGGATGAATATGCATATCCTTTGGGACATGCTGTGCACCTCTTTAATGGAGCTATGGTACAAACCAGAACTTAGAAAGATGATGAGCATCAGGATGATGGGAGAAAGAGCAAGCATGGCCATGGTTCTGGTCATAGTGGGGGTATGCATTCATACTACTCATCACTGCATGCTTAGCAATGGAAGAAAATAGCCATTATGTATATAACAGTGCATATTACACTGTTGGACACCATGATCTAAGTTCCTATTCCTTTTCCAATCCCCTGATGTATGATAGGTTCCAATTACCAATCCATGACAACAGTGCTGAGTAAAGGCTCTGCATCCCACTTCAACTCCCTTCCTCTGAAGACAGAGGGCTCTGATGAAAAGCTATAGGGAGCTATGAGGCAGTCTAACTAGGTAAGGCTCAGCTGGAGACATGCTAGGAGAAATAAAAAAGAAAACTGCTATTCACTTATAATTAGTTCTGACAGAGGTGCAGCCCATCATCAGCAAGAGCCCCCCCCCCCCACAAGAAACTTGAAATCCACGTTTTCAAGACAGAATACTACTTTCATCAAGAAAAATACATTTTTCATGAAAGGTTATTCAGAGACATTTCTGTAGGACTTTCATAGATGTCAGCATTGTGCACTACCCTGTGTCCCACCCCCATGTATCTGATAGTCAGAGGGAGACAGTAATGCCCAAACTAGCATACCCACCCCCCACATAACTTCTACAAACTTCTTAATTAACATAGCCCCTCCTCATAAATGCAAATGATACAGAGGTACATAATGTGGTTGAATTGCTCAGCTAATTTTATAAAGGCCCTGTGGTTGTTAGCCTATTATATGAAGTCAAGACAAATGTAGATGGCCTTTGGCTGACTAAGTCTGCTGATGACTGCAAGCTGGGTACAATCACTAAATCCCCCAAGATATAGATATCCCCCAGGAAGGTCTGACACACACAAAACCTGGTGCTAGAATAGTAGCCTAAAACTCAATGCAAAAAAATGCATAATTATACCCTTTGGGAAGATGATCGCATCTGCACATTGCAACATTGATACCATTCAAATAAGAGTAAATCCAGTGGTAAGGGACTTGGGAACTCATGTTGACAGCAACCTGAACTTTAATCACCATGTGTCCATGCTAGTGACAAAATCCTTCCACATGACATAACTTATAAATAAGGGCATAGCATCCAGATCTAAGGTGATCATAGTCCCACTGTACTCAGCCATCACTAGGTTCATAGATTCATAGGTTGGTACTAGGCTATCGGCCCTAGGGCCTATGCAAGCCTAGCCATAACAATTCCCTGGATATTTCTTCCCACAATATTTACATCTCTGGGCCCCTGTCTAGCAGGGTGACTGACATGATCCCCGGGGTGAATTTCCTATCTCCCATCCAATCATCAAGGTTCCTTTTGAAGAGGGCCAATGAGGTGCTCTGCTTGACATGTATGGGCAGTCTATTCCAGAGTATGGGGAGTCTCTGGGTCAGGAACCTATCCCTCCAGCATGTTTTGTTCATTGTGATGACAAGGTTTAGATCCCTGGAGCGTGTGGCTCTGAGGGATTAGGATTTCTTTAAGTGGAGCATGTCCAACAGCTCAGGGTTTGACATGGCCTTGTATGTTAAGCAGAGATCGCCTCTGAGTAGACGATATGCCACAGAGTATATCTGGAGTTTTTTTAGACGGTCAGCATATGGCATCTGCTTTAGGCCTATGATTCTTTTAGTGAGGTATTTCTGTGGCCTTTCCAGCTGTTGCAGATGTCTTGTGAGGTACACACCAAATGGGGCATTATACTCTATAATGGGTCTAATGAGGGATGAGTACAGTGTGACAATGACCTCCTTTTTTCTGGATGAAAAGCTCTTAGTGATGAGGTGTGCCACATAGAAGGATTTACTGACTGTTGTGGCAATGCGGTTATCGAAAGTGAGACCACTGTCCACCTGTGTCCCTAAGTCTCTCATCACACTTTCGATGTTTGGCGTCCTGCCACCTATGTGGTAATTCATTGGTTCATGTTTTTTTCCAAAGGGGATAACTATACATTTCTTGGCATTAAGCTTGAGCCCATGGCTCTGGCACCAGGCATCTGTTTCTGTAAGGCCTTTTTGTAGAATAGCCACATCATTTGGGGATTCAATAATGGCTCCCAGTTTGCAGTTATCTGCAAACTTTGTTAGCCAGAGTCCCTTAGTGTTGGCCTGTACTTCAAAGAAGTAGATGCCAAACACGAGTGGTCCCAGGACTGAACCCTGAGGTACCCCACTTGTCACTTGTCTGGAGCTGGATTTGAAGACCAGTAATTGAGTACAATGCACCCTTCAGCATTTACCTGACCAGGAATTTGTAACATCTGGAGCAAACACAGAGGGTCCTCACTAAAAAATACAGGGTGTAAATTATATGTCCTATGTGGACTGCCTCAAAGCCCTGTCTCTGTACTCAGTCTCCTACAAACTACTGAGGGGTGATCTATGCCTAACCTACAAGACATTCTCTGAATCAGCTCTGATGGATCTGTTACACATTTGCAAAACAAGCAGCACTAGAATTACCTGATCTAAACCTATTCTGTGACATAAACAAAACATGATGGAGGGGCAGGTATGTGTTGCAGACTAGCCCTTCTCTGGAACAGACCATGTGAAACAGAGTTCTTCCCTAAACCTATTCAAATGCAATTTGGACCAAAGAATGGTAAATCACAAATTCACCCCTGGCTTGCCACCTGTGTCCCTTATGGACAGGGGCAGTTAGTAGATGCCATACGTTACAGGCATATATTAAAACCATTCTAGCCTGTGAGCATTGATAATTGGGAAAATTGGGGCATGAATGGCTAGGCTTAAAAAGGCTTTAGGGCTGTTAGCCTGGTAACCTCCTATGATGCTATGATCCAATGATATACCTATGAATCTAAACTAGAGCTTCCTGGAGTGTAGGATTATACCCAAAATGGTGAAAAATAGATTTACTTTAGGATTGCATCCTCAACAAATTAAGTTCTATCAGGTGTAAGGTCCTAAAGGTCAAGTTGTTTTCATGGCAGACCAGATACCAATTGTGTTCAGCATCCCTTTAGCTTAGCTCCATTATGGTCCAGAAGTGTGAAAGTGCAGGTTTTGGAGTGCAGTTGGTATTGTTCTTACATCTAGGTTTACATGAAGTGCTAAGCCAGCTATCTGATGCAAGGAGAAAGAGTGTCCAGTTAAAGGAGAACAGCAAAGCAACCACGGCAAGGCAATGACTATTCTAAAAGAAAAACTGACCAAGCGTCCACCAAACGCTCAGCTCATACTGCATTAGCTGACTGACTACCTCACAGTAAACCTTCTTATTTGAAACACTGTGCTCCTTGATTACAATGTAGCTATTCCAGCAGCATGGTATGAACTCCGTAAGTCATGGAGGCATGAGCCACACCCACTTAACTTCACAGAAGCCAAGGTACAATCTGTTCATGAACAGATCCAGCAGCCACATCAAATGTAGCAGAAGGGCAAGTTTCTATGCAGTGTGCTTCACTGTGGCTCATAAACAGTGCAGAGATAAAGCCCTTCTTCAGACAAAGAAAATAGTTCAAGGGAACATCCAAGTTTACTGCTCATACAAGAAACACAAAAGTACAAGGTTCCAAAGATGCTGTAGCCATGGAACTTCTGCTCATGACTATTCCCAGGCCACTGAAATCCAGATTCAGACTTGTTTCTCTTTTTTGGGGGCTTGTCTTTTTCCACAGAATTATTTTAAAATTATTCAAGTACACATTAACTACAGACAGCTTAGGTTCATAGGTAGGTACTAGGCTATTGACCTTAGGGCCTATATAAGCCTAGCCAAAAAGGTACCCTGGCTTTTGCCACCCAAGAAAAATATTTTCCTGTGCCCCTGTTGAGCAGAGCCACAGAAGTGATCCCTGGGGTGAATTTCCTATCTCCCATCCAATCATCAAGATTTTTCTTGAAGAGTGCTAATGAGGAGCTTTGTTTGGTATAGATATGTAGTTTGTTCCAGAGTATGGGAAGTTGCTGGGACATGAATCTATCCCTCCAGCATGTTCTGTTTATTGTGGTGACAAGGTTTAGGTCCCTAGAGCATGTAGCTTAGAGGGATTGGGATTTCCTTAAGTGGAGCATGTCCAACAGCTCTGGGTTTGACATAGCTTTGTATGTTAGGCAGAGGTCGCCTCTGAGTGGGTGATATGTGATGGAGTAAAGCTGGAGTTTTTTTAGAGGGTCTGCGTAAGTCATCTGTTTGAGGCTGATAATTCTCTTTGTGAGGTATTTTTGCGGCCTTTCTACTTGTTGTAGATGTCGTGTGAGGTATATACCAAAAGGGGCATTGTACTCTATAACGGGTCTAATGAGTGACGAGTAGAGGGGAACAATGACCTCTTGTTTCCTGGATGAGAAATGTTTTGTGATGAGGTGTGCCACATAGAAGGATTTCCTGACTACTGTTGCGATGTTATTATCAAAGGAGAGACTACTGTCCACGTGTGTCCCAGTGTGCAGTCATCTGCGAAGTTTGTTAGCCAAAGACCTTCTGTGTTAGCCTGTACTTCTGAGAAGTAGTTACAAAACAGGAGAGGACCCAGGACTGAACAATGTGGTACTCCACTTGTCACTGGTCTGAAGTTGGATTTGGAGTCTGCTACTTTCACAGTGTGGGTTCTGTCAGTGAGCCAGTTGGTAACCCATCTTGTGACATAGGGATTTATACCTAGTTTAGTAAGTTTATCTATAATTCCACAGTGGGGGATGGTGTCGAAAGCCTTGGCAAGACCTAGGTAGGCTGTGTGAACCACCTTACCCTCATCTACGGCTTTGGTGACCGCTTCAAAGAAGTCTATCAGGTTTAGGAGACATGATCTGCCTTTTACAAACCTGAACTGGGTGGGGTCCAGAATTTGGAGATTACCAATGTCATTGTTTATAAGTTCCATGATGATACACGTTCCATAGCCTTGCATACCAGGTTCATCAGGCTAATGGAGCAGTAGTTCCCGGGGTCTGTGGTATCTCCCCCTTTTTGGAGTGGGCTAACCGTCACTGTGCACCATTCAGTGGGCACAAAGCCTGAGGTGATGCCATGATTGAACATGGTACATTGGTGAGGTGCCAGCTTGTTCTGTAGTTTATATAGAATGCAGCCTCGGATGTTGTCAGGTCCCATGGATGCTGTGTTCTTGGCTTTGGAGAGTGCAGGTTTTACCTGTGCAGCCATGATTACAGGAACTTTGCATTTTTCTGGTATAGAGATGGGCCCTTTAAGGGGTGAGAGGGGGTAAAGTCTGAACCTGCCTGCCAGGATGTTGGCAATATCAGTTGTTTCTGTATATTTAGTGCCATTGTGCTGTAACTCAGAGCAGATCTGAGTGTTGCCACTGAGATTCTAGACATAGCTATAGAATACATTGTGATTGTCTTTAGAATCAGTGGTGATTTTGTTTTCATAACTAGCTTTGGAGGATTTTATGAGGGATCTCAGCTTTTTATTGAGGCTGACCAGGGAGTTCCTCCAATCATGGAACTTTACTCTTTTTTGCAACAGTTTCTTCCTTCTGTTGTAGAGTTTGTTTATGGCAGGGGACCACCAGATTGGCTTCCTTTTTTTGGAGGATAGCATCTTGGTTCTGTTGGGGATTGCACGATCCATGCACTCATGTAAGTGCTTATAAAGTGCATTTGTGTAGGATTCAGCAGTCGTACCTCTATTGTCCGTCTGCATGGGTGTCGTGAATTTTGCCACTTCTGTCTTAAGAAGTGTGAAGTTGACTTTTGAGAAATTTTTTATGGTGGTTTCCCTAATGGGGGTTGGGGGCAGGATGTGGATGTCTAGGGTGATTAGCTTGTGGTCGGATCTGACCAACAAGGAATTGACCTCTGGTGTGGAACACCGATTGCCCATGTTGGTAATGACCAGGTCTAAGATATTGCTGCCCCTGGTGGGGGTGTGGATAAGCTGATCCAAGGTGTTGGAATTTATAAATTCCAGAAAATGTTGAGCAAAAGAGTTGGTACATGAGTAGTTTTCCCAGTTAATGGTGGAGTAGTTGAAATTGCCCATTATTAGGGTGCTAGGTTGTACCCTAATATTTTCCAGTGTATCAAGAAATGAGGAGTGGGAATCCTCAGGCATGGTGGGGGATCTGTAGCAAGCTACAATTTGGATTGCGGTCTTGCCCAGAGTTGGTTGCACTTGGATAATCTCGGATGCATTATGCTAAGCAACTAGCCTGGAGGTGTGGATATCCTTAATGAATATGGACATGCCTCCACCTTTAGTGTTTTGGTCCAGGTTAGGTGGCCGAAAGGTGTGGTATGAATTATAGCCTGGTAATGCAGGGGTGCTCTCTGGAGCCTTGAACCAGGTCTCTGTCACTGCACAGATGTCAATGTTCTCCATTTTAAGGATTGCCTCGAGTGAGTGCATTTTGAGGTTTAGACTTCTAGCATTGAGTAGCATTACCCTCAGATTTTGCTTGCTTGTACTTGTTATGGTGGTGAGTTTGTCATTTGAACCTTGCCTAAAAAAGGCACTATAGGGGTGGCAAGAGCCTTAGCCGGTATCCGGAACCCAAAGGGCGACAGATGCAGACCATCTCTGGCAAAGCATCATGGTCTGTCGATCATGTTGAACCTAATTAACTCATTTCCTGGTTTCTAGTGAAGTAATGTCATGCATATTAGGCAGTTAACTTCCTGTCAGTCCATGGCTCGTTTTCCGTATTTATCATTCAGCTTTTGTCAAAGACATAATCAATACCAGAAGGAGAGAGAAGTGGGTACTGCCAGGTATAATGTAGGAAAATACACTACTAATAAAAGCTGAAATGCTACAAAAACATCCATGTTTGTTCCATTTTCTGTTCTGCCAAGGACTGCTTCCTTTTCTCTTATGCAGTCTTACGACCAGTAAAAGATACTTAATAACTCTACTATGAGCATTTGCAAGTGTATCTAGAAACTGTAACACTTTTGTAGAAAACTGCAGAAAAAAAAAGAGCTGCAAACAACACTGAGTGCATCAGATACTGTACTGTTGGGACATGAACAGACCTTGGAGGAACATTCTTTGTGGTTGACTTCATCTTTAAAGCACAGCAGGTTTGCTTTCTTCCTTTGTCGAGTGGCATTCTTTTTCTTTCTTTTTTTTTTTAACCTGTGTTTCCATTCCTTCCAGACAATGATTACACATTCAGCAAATGCACAATTTCTTTCACTGTGTAGGGTTTCAGTAAGTCTTGCAATACACTACTCCAAGCTATAAAGGAATTAAGTAAAGGGATATACTACACTGGATTATGGTATTTGCAACATTCTCTGTAATCTTTCTGAGGTGATGTAATAAACAATATTCATGTGTGGTATTTATTTATGTTAGATTTTTATCTAATTCAGTACATTTGCTTTGCATATATTATGCTTGTCTGAACACATAAAAAGTAAATGTTACCGCTGTTTCTCTCTCACTCACTCTCTGTATATGATATCTCGCAATACTGTGTTTCCAGAATGGCCATTATCACGAGTCCTATAGGGAGACAGGTCATAAACATTGCTTCCCCTGCCGGCACCAGATCTGGACTTGATAAACTGTGATTAAATCAGGACTTCACAACATCCTTCTCAGCCACCCTCATTTCACCCACACATGCACACACACATACCCACACACACACCTACACAAACACACACACACACACACACACACACACACACACACACACACACACACGAGCCCGCATGCACGCATGCACACACGCGCACGCACGCACACACACACACACACACACACACACACACACACACACACACACACACACACACACACACACACACACACACACACACACACACACACACACACACACACACACACAAACAGGCATGCACACACACACGCACACACGAACACGAACACACACACATGCACACATCCACACTTTATCTATCTATCTTATGTGATCATCTATGGAATTTCTGTGGTGTCTAGATTCACTTTCCACACTCTAGTGCAAATGAGATTGGATAATCGCTTGTGGTCTGCCTGAGCATAATACAGTACAACTACACTAGTCCTCTATGAATAATTAAAACGCAACAAATAAATACTAAAACATTCTTTACTGGCAGCTAAAATAATTCCTAGCAACTCGGCTAACATTCCTTTGAGAGGATTCCAAAAAGGGCATGTTAACCAAGAAAATAGGAATTATTTAACATGAAAAATATTATTGGATTTATTGATATTCTTTTAACATAAATTAACCTAAGAATTATATAGTTTTTACTTTGTGGTTTTTTGGACATGTTCTCAAGTTCTATTCTCGGTTGGGGTGCCTTCTGTGGAGACTCTGCATGTCCTCTCCATGGTCGCGTGGGTTTCCTCCTGGTGTTCCAGTTTCCTCTCACATTCCAAAGACATGCAGTAGGTGGACTGGACACTCTAAATTGGCCATAGGTGTGAGTGTGCATGTGAGTTAGTGGTGCAAATGAACTACCGTGGCAGGCCTAGCCACCCGTTGGTGTAAACTTTGGCTGTAGATGATTGTCACTGTGGAAGTGACACCCTGACCGCATGTACAAAATGGGAAAAAAGGGTTAAGGATGGATGGATGGATGGACATTCTAGTTATCAGTGTACCAAACAGGTGATGTCTTAAGTAGTACCATTGCCCAAGTGAAAGCAAAGCAATAATTTGAATTTACCCACCATTCCATTGATCCACGGTCTTCCCAAAATACACAAGAACATATTAGATCCACCTCTGAGACCGATAGTGGCAGGCAGGGGATGGGCAACAGAACCAGTATCTATTTTCATAGAGAATAATCTTAGACCTGTTGTTGATAAGAACATACATATTCTTAAGGACACATGACAGTTTTTGTTAGATCTTTACCAACACTTGAGAGAACAATACATGGATACAGACTATATCTTTGTAACCATGGATGTTAAATCTTTATTTACTGTCATACCCAATCAAGTTGGTATAGATATGCTTAGACGTTACATAACACGTGAGTCTACTTATAGTGACTCTACAATTAGTTTATTGTCCTCATTATTACATCTTGTACTCTACAATAACATTTTTTATTTTGAAGGGAGATGTTTTCTACAGAAGGATGGCGTAGCTATGGGCACTACTTGTGCCAATAGCTACGCCAATCTGTTCATGGCTGAGTGGGAATATGAATACATGTTTTGTTTACCAGCCTTTGTTGAACACGTTTCATTCTATAGGCGTTTTGTGGATGATTTATTTCTTTTATGGAAAGGTGACCACCATGATTTGTTGGATTTCATCCACACCATTAATACATCTACCACATATTTGAGCTTCAGCCATGAAACATCAACCACCAAGATTTCTTTTTTAGATATTTTCATTGAGAAACTACCTGGAGGGATGATCAACACAGGAGTATACAGGAAACCCTGTCATATGAACACTTTACTACACCGCTTAAGCATGCACCCCCCTTATGTTTTTCGCAATATTATCAAAGGGCAGGCCACTAGGGCTTCCAGGTATAATCCCACTGACTCTGGGTTTCAACAAGATATGAGAACTTTGCAACAGAGATTACTACATCGAGGGTACACCACACAAGATATAGATAATAGTACTGTTGCCATATCAGATCTTAGACTGGATAGTGCTGCTCCATATTTTTCGGAGCAATACATTAATATTGATACCAATCCAATAACATTAACCAAACAAACAGTACCAAGAAAGACGCCTTTCTCAATTTTTTACACTACTGACATCCATGGTATTCAAGAAGTGGTTAGAGATCACTGGAATGTACTTATGGTAGATCCCCACATTAAAAACATCGTGGGTGATACACCAATGTTTAGATTTAGGAACAAGAAAAATCTCAAAAGATTGTTATGTGACAGGGCACCCATTGGTCTATCATCCTCTGCATCACCTCGTGGTACACACAGTTGTGGACACTGTAATTTTTGCAATTATATTAATACTGATCCCATTTTCATACATCCAGTCACTAGTCATTCATATTTTTTAAAAGCATTTGGGAATTGTATGTCCACTCATATAGTTTATCTTGCCTGCTGCTCTACCTGTCGGTCTTTTTACGTGGGCAAGACCAACAGGACCTTCAGGGATCGTATAAGAGAACATCTTTACAGTATTAGGTCTGAACATAATACCAATGCCTTAGCCAGACATGTACTTGAGTGTGGTCCCTCACATGTATTTAACTTCAGGATTCTAGAGATAATTCAAGTCAGTAGCAGGGGAGGTGACATTAGGACACACACAGAGGGGATAGAGAATTTCTGGATCATGAGATTCAGGTCAGATAATCCCCCTGGACTGAATATGAAGCTATCTGTGAGACCATTTTTAAAAATGAGGAGATTAAAAGTTTATAAATAAAAGTATATGTACAACTGTTCACACAATTTATACATTATTGTCCTACTGGGATGTGCTATACAAACATTTTATGTTTACATACACTATAATACATTATATTATTCTTTACACATTATTATATCATAATACTCTGCTAAGCTGTGTAGCTGTTTGTCACCACCTTTGTTGTTGCTGGCCCATTACAACAATATAAATACATATGTATATAATCTATACATTTGATATATATTTTTTAAGAGAGAGTTTTTAAATAGTTTTTTAAATAGTTTTTGAGGATTTTGCTATTCTGTTTATTTCTGCACTGTGTGTGTTTTTTACATTATGTTTTATTTTAATCTTGTAATTGAATACACCAATATTGTTAGCTAGTTGAGAATTGATTGGATAGCTTGTTAGGCTTTACCGCCAGTTTTATGGTATATATACCACTGTTTATTTAATATAATCTGTCTTGAGTCTGAAGAAGCCTGTTATAGGTGAAAGCGCTCACTCATACATCAACAAAAGCTTTTAACCGTCCTTTGAGTATTGCTGTATTTGTACCCTGCATTGTGGAACATCCTATAAGGACATTTGGCTGCTTCCTGCTGTGTTCTGCTTCTCCATTTTGTTATCTATCCTTTTATCTACATTTGTTTTGGTGGAGAAGCGGTTTACTCCGTACAACTTCTTGTCTAGCTAATAATTTGTGTATGTTTACATTCCGTTTTACTCTACTATTATAGCAAAGTGTGTTGATATGTCAAAGTCTTCAGGATGTATATGCTTCACTACTGTATTTAACTGACTATCTGTCTTTGTTGTATTATTTATATATACAATTATATACCTTTAATGTACATATAGTTGTATTTAATTGCATCATTTGTAATTTCCAATATACTGTATTTGTCTGTAACTAATTCATATCTCTTGTGTATTTGTGTTATTTTTTTGGCTTTTGGCCCATGTAATATTTGAAAAGGGTCTTGTACCAGCCCATCAACCTATTTAATAATTAAAAATAAATGAAATAAATAAATTATCACTGTTTTGTATGGACATCATAAAAAAAAAAAAAAAAAAAAAAAAAAAAGCATTATTCAGTGTAATATGAAAGAGAAGTTTCCCCTGTACCTAAGAATTGCATAGACTCGTCATTTGAGAAGAATCACACCCTGCAACATATTAGTCATATTCAGGAATGAGAACATACCAGTCATATTAGAATCTCTTTCCATAGCAACAAGCATGCTGTTAGGAATCAAATCTTCATCTGAGGCTGGAATTCTGAATCAAGGCAGCTGAGATGGAAATGTAGAGGGCAGTTATCATCACCCTGTCTTTTACTGATTTAAAGTGGACAAGAATAACAATTTGGTGGTGTTAAACCCCTTGCATATGGGAGTTAGCTGTTTTCCCATGTTTGTGGTGTTAAACCCTTTGCATATGGGGAGTTAGCTGTTTTCCCATGTTTGTGGTGTTAAACCCCTTGCATATGGAGGAGTTAGCTGTTTTCCCATGTTGGTGGCGTTAAACCGCTTGCATATGGGGGAGTTAGCTGTTTTCCCATTTTTATTCAGAATTTGTAAGTCCAGATTCTAAAACATTATACACTATGAGCACTAATGTTAATAAAAACACTTGTAAAAATATACAGATGTGTACACTTACATTCAACAAAGCAGAATAACACGGCAGAATCATGCACAAAAATTAAGCCTTTGTTTAAAATACTGTTTTTTAAGTTACAGTGAAATAAAATGCAGAAAAACAGGATTATAGGCAATTAATTTTTCTACACCTGCTTTATCATATTCAGGGTCACTGGGGAGCCAGACCAGTCTGAGCAATAAATTGCAAAAGGCCGAGAGAACCAGTCCTGAAAGAGATACCAGTCTACTACAGGATTTGCAAGTAGTTGACATCATAGGTATGTACTAAGCCCTCGGGCCTATACAAGCCTAGTCAAAAAGGTTCTCTGGCTTTCACCACCCAAGAAAATTATTTTCCTGTGCCCCTGTCAAGCAGTGCCGCAGAAGTGATCCCCAGGGTGAATTTTCTATTTTCCATCCAGTCGTCAAGATTTTTCTTAAAAAGGGCCAATGAGGAGCTTTGCTTGACATGAATGGGTAGTTTGTTCCAGAGTATGGGAAGTCTCTGGGACAGGAATCTATCTCTCCAGCATGTTCTGTTTAGTGTGGTGACAAGGTTTAGGTCCTTGGAGCATGTGGTTCGGAGAAACCGGGATTTCTTTAAGTGTAGCGTGTCCAACAGCTCTGGGTTTGATGTAGCTTTGTATGTTAGGCAGAGATCGCCTCTGAGTAGGCAATATGCGATGGAGTAGAGCTGGAGTTTTTTTAAGACAGTCTGCGTATGGCATCTGTTTGAAGCCAATAATCTTAGGGAGGTATTTCTGTGGCCTTTCCAATTGTTGGAGGTGTCTTGTGAGATACATGTCAAACAAAGCCTGTATTCTATAATGGGTCTGATGAGGGATGAGTAGAGAGGAATAATGACATCCTTTTTTCTAGAGGAGAACCCTTTTGTGATGAGGTGTGCCATATAGAAGGATTTCCTGACTACTGTGGCAATGTGGTTATCAAAGGAGAGACTACTGTCCACCTGTGTCCCGAGGTCTCTTATCACACTTTCAGTGTTTAGTGAGCTCCGCCAATGTGGTAGTTCATGGGTACCGAGTATTTCCCAAAGGGGATGACAATGCACTTCTTGGCATTGAGCTTGAGGCCATGACTTTGACACCAAGCATCTGTCTCTGTGAGGCCCTTTTGTAGAATGTCTACATCATTAGGTGATACTATTATGGCTCCCAGTTTGCAGTAATCTGCAAACTTTGTTAGCCCAAAACCTTCTGTGTTGGCTTGCACGTCAGAAAAGTTGATGCCAAACAGGAGAGGACCCAGGGCCGATCCCTGTCTTACTCCACTCATCACTGGTCTGAAGTCGGACTTAGAGCTGGAGTCGAGTCAACTACTTTTACTGTGTGGGTTCTGTCAGTGAGCCATTTGGCCACCCATCTTGTGATATAGGGATTTATGCCCAGTTTAGTGAGTTGATCTATAATTCAAGAGTGGAGGATGGTATCAAAAGCCTTGGCGAGATCAAGATAGGCTGTGTGCACTACCTTGCCCTCATCTTCTGCTCTAGTGACTGCTTCAAAGAAGTCAGTCAGGTTTAGTAGACATGATCTAACTTTTACAAACCCAAACTGAGTGGGGTCCAGGGTTTGGAGATTACCTATGTCTTTGTTTATAAACTCCAAGATCATACATTCCATGGCTTTGCAGACCAGGCTCATCAGGCTAATGGGGAGGTAGTTTCTGGGGTCCGTGGTGGCACCCCCTTTGTGGAGTGGGATAACCGTCTATGTGCGCCATTCAGTAGGCACATAGCCTGAGGTGAGGCTATGACTGAACATGGTACTTATGTGGGGTGCCAGTTCGTTCTGTAGTTCGTGCAGTACGCAGTCTGGGATGTTGTCTGGTCTCATGGATGCTGCATTCTTGGCTTTGGAGAGTGCGGTCTTTACTCATTCATCTGTGATTACAGGGGCTTTGCATTCTTCCGGTATTAAGACGGGCTCTTTGGAGGGTGAGAGGGGGTAAAGTTAGCACTGAACCTATCTGCCAGGATGTTGGCAATATCTGTTGGTTCTGTATATTTAGTGACATTGTGCTGTAGCTCAGAACAGATCTGAGTGTTGTCATTGAGATTCTTGACATAACTGTAGAATGCTTTGTTGTCTTTGGAATCAGTGGTGATTTTATTTTCATAACTGGCTTTAGAGGATTTTATGAGGGATCTCAGCTTCTTGCTGAGGCTGACCAGGGAGTTCCTCCAATCTTGGGATTTTACTCTTTTTTGCAACAGCTTCTTCCTTCTGTTGTAAAGTTTGTTTATGGCAGGGGCGCACCAGATTGGCTTTTTTGTTTTTGGAGGATGGCACAATCCATGCACTCATGTATGTGCTTATACACTGCATTTTTGTAAGACTCAGCAGTCGTACCTCTATTTTCCTTCTGCATGGGTGTCGTGAAGTTTACCACTTCTGTCTTAAGAAGCATGCAGTTTGCCTTGGAGTAGTTTTTGATAGTGGTTTCCTTAATGGAGGGTGGGGGTTGCATATGGATGTCTAGGGTGATTAGCCTGTGGTCGGATCTGAACAGTGAGGAGTTGACCTCTGTCATGGAACACCAGTTACCCATATTGGTAATGACCAGATCCAGTAATCCATGATTACTAAAGGTACTAAACAGGGTTATCCCTTGTCCCCATTGCTTTTTGCTCTAGTTATAGAACCTTTTCCAAATTATATAAGATCAAACAAAAACATCAAAGGCATACTAATAAATAATAATTTAATCCCCAAAACACAATTATTTGCAGATGGCATCCTATTAACTTTGACTGGTTGCAATTTTTCCTCTTATTGCAGTATTCAAGGTAATAGAAATATTCCAGAAGAAATTGGTACTCAGTTTTAATGATAATAAGACTAAAAACAATTAAAACGTTAATAAAACAGATAAAAAATTGCATAAATACAGTGTGAAAGATGTAAAATCACTTACTCAGGGATAATCTTGTCTGATGATATTAAAGATATAGCAGCCCTTAATTTTAATAATAATAACTTCAATTCCATAAAACAAACTCTCAATAAATGGAATATTTTTTCATTATGGAAGAGAGACTCTCCTTAATTATGATGATTATCCTTCCTAAAATTCTATAAATAATACAATCTTTATCCTTCCCATTCCAAAAAAATATAAAAGAGTATAATTCTTTGTTTCTGAGATTGTTATGGTTTCCTAATAAGCCTAGATTGGCTTTAAACCATCACATTAGAAAATGGACTTTGGGTGGTATTGGTCTTTCAGATTTAGAATTATATTCCTTATCTTTAATTGTTAAGACAACTAGTTAAATAACAATTATAATTCTAAATGGAAAAATATTCAGGGAGGCATTTGGTGTAAATACAATAAGTTAACAAAATCACATCATAATAAGATAGTTACTAATAAATTTGATTGGTTAGCAAAAGACTATTTTATAGAAAACAAATACAAAGTAGTTAACTCTTATTATACTAACATGATAATAAGTTCTTTAAATATGTCATTTTCAGGAACCATGGATATAAAGCATGGATTTTTTGTATGTCCCATTGCCTATACTCAAAATAGTATTAATACATTTATTTTAACAATGACTACATTTAAAGGCAAAAACCTGTTTTACTGATATCACTTACTAGACAATGGGAAGTTACAAAATGTTGACCATATCATTAATAAGTTTGAGTTAAGCAAGGACATGTAGTTAGAAGTTCAAAACTGTAGACAATTAGTTGAACATAGGATTAATCTAATGTAACCAATAGTTAGAAATTCTTTCTCCATATTCACTGATTTACTCATTATTCTAATAGACCAGAATATAATTGGATAGGGACTTCTATCTAAAATATATAAGGCACTTAAGAAATCAACAGTATGTCACACAGAAAGCTATTGGGATTATTTTAGACTTGTTAATAATAACTCGCTAAGTGAAGATGATAAAAAAACTAATACTCCAATCTTCAAAGCAAACTACTTCATCACTAAGGTGGAGGATATTCTCTTGGAAGTTCTTACATAAAACTTTATCTTACCACATAAAATTGAATTGATGTATAATAAAGACATAGGATGATGGATATGTAAACTAAATGTTAAAGCTGACTGGAAGCACATGTTTTGTGATTGTATAAAACTTAAAATATATTGGGATAATATGAATTCTCTCCTACAGCCTGTTTTTAATGATAAATTTATGCTGACCAAGTCTCTTATTTTATTTAATGCGCCTATTCCCACTTGTGTCACAAAAATAAAATACCCTCTTTTATGGAGTATCTTAACATTAGCAAGAAAAGTCATCACCTAGAATTAGAAAAATCAAATGACTCCTACTATGAAGGAATATGTACACTTGGCAACTAAAGTTTGTCATCTTGAACTTATCGAGATCAAGACAAGAACATCTATAATATATAGATGGAATTTAAAGAACTGCTGTACAAACTGACTTTAATAATTAACAACTACTCTTAGCACATTTCTTTTTCTGTTTAAAAATTTTTGCTTTATAGTAGACACCACTGTAAATAGTTATTTTAATTGTTTATTATTGTTCTTTTAAACATATATTTGTTTTATAATATTTCTGTTATCATATATTAATGTTTTGTTGTTAAAATTTTCAGTAAAAACAGTTGTGGAAAATAAAATAATGGATAATGGTCAGAATAGTGTAATAAAGTCCATTTTCAAAAAATCTTGCCCACCAAGATGACATTTCCAAATACAAGTCACCAAAAAATGGAGAAAAGGCCATTTCTACTAAAATTACACCTTATTCTTAGAAATTACTACAAAACACCATTTTTTTTTTCTTTTTCACAGACGTAGCAAACTAACAGTTTTTCTTACTTATCCAGCCCAGTGGCATAGAGGGCTGAAGCCCTGACTTTGACCCTGGTGACCTGACTTCAGTTAGGGGCTAGAGCTTATTATGATGCTAGCAGGGAGGGATTGCATGCTTATCTCATGGGACGGATCTGCCAGAGAAGATGGATATGGCTATCCTGTGGCCAGAAAGAGACACCATGCACCTCTTTAGTGGAGCTCTGGTAGAGGCCAGAGCTCAGAAAGGTGATGAGAGGCAGGGGAACAGGAGAAACTATCCTAGGGCCAGGGCTAGCAGGGAGGATGGCCATGCCAATCCTAGAGAGTACAGCTGGCAGGTAGGATGAATATGCATATCCTTTGGGACATGCTGTGCACCTCTTTAATGGAGCTATGGTACAAACCAGAACTTAGAAAGATGATGAGCATCAGGATGATGGGAGAAAGAGCAAGCATGGCCATGGTTCTGGTCATAGTGGGGTATGCATTCATACTACTCATCACTGCATGCTTAGCAATGGAAGAAAATAGCCATTATGTATATAACAGTGCATATTACACTGTTGGACACCATGATCTAAGTTCCTATTCCTTTTCCAATCCCCTGATGTATGATAGGTTCCAATTACCAATCCATGACAACAGTGCTGAGTAAAGGCTCTGCATCCCACTTCAACTCCCTTCCTCTGAAGACAGAGGGCTCTGATGAAAAGCTATAGGGAGCTATGAGGCAGTCTAACTAGGTAAGGCTCAGCTGGAGACATGCTAGGAGAAATAAAAAAGAAAACTGCTATTCACTTATAATTAGTTCTGGCAGAGGTGCAGCCCATCATCAGCAAGAGCCCCCCCCCCCCTCCCCCACAAGAAACTTGAAATCCACGTTTTCAAGACAGAATATTACTTTCATCAAGAAAAATACATTTTTCATGAAAGGTTAATCAGAGACATTTCTGTAGGACTTTCATAGATGTCAGCATTGTGCACTACCCTGTGTCCCACCCCCATGTATCTGATAGTCAGAGGGAGACAGTAATGCCCAAACTAGCATACCCATCCCCCACATAACCTCTACAAACTTCTTAATTAACATAGCCCCTCCTCATAAATGCAAATGATACAGAGGTACATAATGTTGTTGAATTGCTCAGCTAATTTTATAAAGGTCCTGTGGTTGTTAGCCTATTATATGAAGTCAAGACAAATGTAGATGGCCTTTGGCTGACTAAGTCTGCTGATGACTGCAAGCTGGGTACAATCACTAAATCCCCCAAGATGTAGATATCCCCCAGGAAGGTCTGACACACACAAAACCTGGTGCTAGAATAGTAGCCTAAAACTCAATGCAAAAAAATGCATAATTATACCCTTTGGGAAGATGATCGCATCTGCACATTGCAACATTGATACCATTCAAATAAGAGTAAATCCAGTGGTGAGGGACTTGGGAACTCATGCTGACAGCAACCTGAACTTTAATCACCATGTGTCCATGCTAGTGACAAAATCCTTCCACATGACATAACTTATAAATAAGGGCATAGCATCCAGATCTAAGGTGATCATAGTCCCACTGTACTCAGCCATCACTAGGTTCATAGATTCATAGGTTGGTACTAGGCTATCGGCCCTAGGGCCTATGCAAGCCTAGCCATAACAATTCCCTGGATATTTCTTCCCACAATATTTACATCTCTGGGCCTCTGTCTAGCAGGGTGACTGACATGATCCCCGGGGTGAATTTCCTATCTCCCATCCAATCATCAAGGTTCCTTTTGAAGAGGGCCAATGAGGTGCTCTGCTTGACATGTATGGGCAGTCTATTCCAGAGGATGGGGAGTCTCTGGGTCAGGAACCTATCCCTCCAGCATGTTTTGTTCATTGTGATGACAAGGTTTAGATCCCTGGAGCGTGTGGCTCTGAGGGATTGGGATTTCTTTAAGTGGAGCATGTCCAACAGCTCAGGGTTTGACATGGCCTTGTATGTTAAGCAGAGATCGCCTCTGAGTAGACGATATGCCACAGAGTATATCTGGAGTTTTTTTAGATGGTCAGCATATGGCATCTGCTTTAGGCCTATGATTCTTTTAGTGAGGTATTTCTGTGGCCTTTCCAGCTGTTGCAGATGTCTTGTGAGGTACACACCAAATGGGGCATTATACTCTATAATGGGTCTAATGAGGGATGAGTACAGTGTGACAATGACCTCCTTTTTTCTGGATGAAAAGCTCTTAGTGATGAGGTGTGCCACATAGAAGGATTTACTGACTGTTGTGGCGATGCGGTTATCGAAAGTGAGACCACTGTCCACCTGTGTCCCTAAGTCTCTCATCACACTTTCGATGTTTGGCATCCTGCCACCTATGTGGTAATTCATTGGTTCATGTTTTTTTTCCAAAGGGGATAACTATACATTTCTTGGCATTAAGCTTGAGCCCATGGCTCTGGCACCAGGCATCTGTTTCTGTAAGGCCTTTTTGTAGAATAGCCACATCATTTGGGGATTCAATAATGGCTCCCAGTTTGCAGTTATCTGCAAACTTTGTTAGCCAGAGTCCCTTAGTGTTGGCCTGTACTTCAAAGAAGTAGATGCCAAACACGAGTGGTCCCAGGACTGAACCCTGAGGTACCCCACTTGTCACTTGTCTGGAGCTGGATTTGAAGACCAGTAATTGAGTACAATGCACCCTTCAGCATTTTCCTGACCAGGAATTTGTAACATCTGGAGCAAACACAGAGGGTCCTCACTAAAAAATACAGGGTGTAAATTATATGTCCTATGTGGACTGCCTCAAAGCCCTGTCTCTGTACTCAGTCTCCTACAAACTACTGAGGGGTGATCTATGCCTAACCTACAAGACATTCTCTGAATCAGCTCTGATGGATCTGTTACACATTTGCAAAACAAGCAGCACTAGAATTACCTGATCTAAACCTATTCTGTGACATAAACAAAACATGATGGAGGGGCAGGTATGTGTTGCAGACTAGCCCTTCTCTGGAACAGACCATGTGAAACAGAGTTCTTCCCTAAACCTATTCAAATGCAATTTGGACCAAAGAATGGTAAATCACAAATTCATCCCTGGCTTGCCACCTGTGTCCCTCATGGACAGGGGCAGTTAGTAGATGCCATACGTTACAAGCATATATTAAAACCATTCTAGCCTGTGAGCATTGATAATTGGGAAAATTGGGGCATGAATGGCTAGGCTTAAAAAGGCTCTAGGGCTGTTAGCCTGGTAACCTCCTATGATGCTATGATCCAATGATATACCTATGAATCTAAACTAGAGCTTCCTGGAGTGTAGGATTATACCCAAAATGGTGAAAAATAGATTTACTTTAGGATTGCATCCTCAACAAATTAAGTTCTATCAGGTGTAAGGTCCTAAAGGTCAAGTTGTTTTCATGGCAGACCAGATACCAATTGTGTTCAGCATCCCTTTAGCTCCATTATGGTCCAGAAGTGTGAAAGTGCAGGTTTTGGAGTGCAGTTGGTATTGTTCTTACATCTAGGTTTACATGAAGTGCTAAGCCAGCTATCTGATGCAAGGAGAAAGAGTGTCCAGTTAAAGGAGAACAGCAAAGCAACCACGGCAAGGCAATGACTATTCTAAAAGAAAAACTGACCAAGCGTCCACCAAACGCTCAGCTCATACTGCATTAGCTGACTGACTACCTCACAGTAAACCTTCTTATTTGAAACACTGTGCTCCTTGATTACAATGTAGCTATTCCAGCAGCATGGTATGAACTCCGTAAGTCATGGAGGCATGAGCCACACCCACTTAACTTCACAGAAGCCAAGGTACAATCTGTTCATGAACAGATCCAGCAGCCACATCAAATGTAGCAGAAGGGCAAGTTTCTATGCAGTGTGCTTCACTGTGGCTCATAAACAGTGCAGAGATAAAGCCCTTCTTCAGACAAAGAAAATAGTTCAAGGGAACATCCAAGTTTACTGCTCATACAAGAAACACAAAAGTACAAGGTTCCAAAGATGCTGTAGCCATGGAACTTCTGCTCATGACTATTCCCAGGCCACTGAAATCCAGATTCAGACTTATTTCCCTTTTTTGGGGGCTTGTCTTTTTCCACAGAATTATTTTAAAATTATTCAAGTACACTTTAACTACAGACATTTTAGGTTCATAGGTAGGTACTAGGCTATTGACCCTAGGGCCTATATAAGCCTAGCCAAAAAGGTACCCTGGCTTTTGCCACCCAAGAAAAATATTTTCCTGTGCCCCTGTTGAGCAGAGCCACAGAAGTGATCCCTGGGGTGAATTTCCTATCTCCCATCCAATCATCAAGATTTTTCTTGAAGAGTGCTAATGAGGAGCTTTGTTTGGTATAGATATGTAGTTTGTTCCAGAGTATGGGAAGTCGCTGGGACATGAATCTATCCCTCCAGCATGTTCTGTTTATTGTGGTGACAAAGTTTAGGTCCCTAGAGCATGTAGCTTAGAGGGATTGGGATTTCCTTAAGTGGAGCATGTCCAACAGCTCTGGATTTGACATAGCTTTGTATGTTAGGCAGAGGTCGCCTCTGAGTGGGTGATATGTGATGGAGTAAAGCTGGAGTTTTTTTAGAGGGTCTGTGTAAGTCATCTGTTTGAGGCTGATAATTCTCTTTGTGAGGTATTTTTGCGGCCTTTCTACTTGTTGTAGATGTCTTGTGAGGTATATACCAAAAGGGGCATTGTACTCTATAACGGGTCTAATGAGTGACGAGTAGAGGGGAACAATGACCTCTTGTTTCCTGGATGAGAAATGTTTTGTGATGAGGTGTGCCACATAGAAGGATTTCCTGACTACTGTGGCGATGTTATTATCAAAGGAGAGACTACTGTCCACCTGTGTCCCAGTGTGCAGTCATCTGTGAAGTTTGTTAGCCAAAGACCTTCTGTGTTAGCCTGTACTTCTGAGAAGTAGTTACAAAACAGGAGAGGACCCAGGACTGAACAATGTGGTACTCCACTTGTCACTGGTCTGAAGTTGGATTTGGAGTCTGCTACTTTCACAGTGTGGGTTCTGTCAGTGAGCCAGTTGGTAACCCATCTTGTGACATAGGGATTTATACCTAGTTTAGTAAGTTTATCTATAATTCCACAGTGGGGGATGGTGTCGAAAGCCTTGGCAAGACCTAGGTAGGCTGTGTGAACCACCTTACCCTCATCTACGGCTTTGGTGACCGCTTCAAAGAAGTCTATCAGGTTTAGGAGACATGATCTGCCTTTTACAAACCTGAACTGGGTGGGGTCCAGAATTTGGAGATTACCAATGTCATTGTTTATAAGTTCCATGATGATACACGTTCCATAGCCTTGCATACCAGGTTCATCAGGCTAATGGAGCAGTAGTTCCCGGGGTCTGTGGTATCTCCCCCTTTTTGGAGTGGGCTAACCGTCACTGTGCACCATTCAGTGGGCACAAAGCCTGAGGTGATGCCATGATTGAACATGGTACATTGGTGAGGTGCCAGCTTGTTCTGTAGTTTATATAGAATGCAGCCTCGGATGTTGTCAGGTCCCATGGATGCTGTGTTTTCTTGGCTTTGGAGAGTGCAGGTTTTACCTGTGCAGCCATGATTACAGGAACTTTGCATTTTTCTGGTATAGAGATGGGCCCTTTAAGGGGTGAGAGGGGGTAAAGTCTGAACCTGCCTGCCAGGATGTTGGCAATATCAGTTGTTTCTGTATATTTAGTGCCATTGTGCTGTAACTCAGAGCAGATCTGAGTGTTGCCACTGAGATTCTAGACATAGCTATAGAATACATTGTGATTGTCTTTAGAATCAGTGGTGATTTTGTTTTCATAACTAGCTTTGGAGGATTTTATGAGGGATCTCAGCTTTTTATTGAGGCTGACCAGGGAGTTCCTCCAATCATGGAACTTTACTCTTTTTTGCAACAGTTTCTTCCTTCTGTTGTAGAGTTTGTTTATGGCAGGGGACCACCAGATTGGCTTCCTTTTTGGAGGATAGCATCTTGGTTCTGTTGGGGATTGCACGATCCATGCACTCATGTAAGTGCTTATAAAGTGCATTTGTGTAGGATTCAGCAGTCGTACCTCTATTGTCCGTCTGCATGGGTGTCGTGAATTTTGCCACTTCTGTCTTAAGAAGTGTGAAGTTGACTTTTGAGAAATTTTTTATGGTGATTTCCCTAATGGGGGTTGGGGGCAGGATGTGGATGTCTAGGGTGATTAGCTTGTGGTCGGATCTGACCAACAAGGAATTGACCTCTGGTGTGGAACACCGATTGCCCATGTTGGTAATGACCAGGTCTAAGATATTGCTGCCCCTGGTGGGGGTGTGGATAAGCTGATCCAAGGTGTTGGAATTTATAAATTCCAGAAAATGTTGAGCAAAAGAGTCGGTACATGAGTAGTTTTCCCAGTTAATGGTGGAGTAGTTGAAATTGCCCATTATTAGGGTGTTAGGTTGTACCCTAATATTTTCCAGTGTATCAAGAAATGAGGAGTGGGAATCCTCGGGCATGGTGGAGGATCTGTAGCAAGCTACAATTTGGATTGCGGTCTTGCCCAGAGTTGGTTGCACTTGGATAATCTCGGATGCATTATGCTAAGCAACTAGCCTGGAGGTGTGGATATCCTTAATGAATATGGACATGCCTCCACCTTTAGTGTTTTGGTCCAGGTTAGGTGGCCGAAAGGTGTGGTATGAATTATAGCCTGGTAATGCAGGGGTGCTCTCTGGAGCCTTGAACCAGGTCTCTGTCACTGCACAGATGTCAATGTTCTCCATTTTAAGGAGTGCCTCGAGTGAGTGCATTTTGAGGTTTAGACTTCTAGCATTGAGTAGCATTACCCTCAGATTTTGCTTGCTTGTACTTGTTATGGTGGTGAGTTTGTCATTTGAACCTTGCCTAAAAAAGGCACTATAGGGGTGGCAAGAGCCTTAGCCAGTATCCGGAACCCAAAGGGCGACAGGTGCAGACCATCTCTGGCAAAGCATCATGGTCTGTCGATCATGTTGAACCTAATTAACTCATTTCCTGGTTTCTAGTGAAGTAATGTCATGCATATTAGGCAGTTAACTTCCTGTCAGTCCATGGCTCGTTTTCCGTATTTGTCATTCAGCTTTTGTCAAAGACATAATCAATACCAGAAGGAGAGAGAAGTGGGTACTGCCAGGTATAATGTAGGAAAATACACTACTAATAAAAGCTGAAATGCTACAAAAACATCCATGTTTGTTCCATTTTCTGTTCTGCCAAGGACTGCTTCCTTTTCTCTTATGCAGTCTTACGACCAGTAAAAGATACTTAATAACTCTACTATGAGCATTTGCAAGTGTATCTAGAAACTGTAACACTTTTGTAGAAAACTGCAGAAAAAAAAAGAGCTGCAAACAACACTGAGTGCATCAGATACTGTACTGTTGGGACATGAACAGACCTTGGAGGAACATTCTTTGTGGTTGACTTCATCTTTAAAGCACAGCAGGTTTGCTTTCTTCCTTTGTCGAGTGGCATTCTTTTTCTTTCTTTTTTTTTTAACCTGTGTTTCCATTCCTTCCAGACAATGATTACACATTCAGCAAATGCACAATTTCTTTCACTGCGTAGGGTTTCAGTAAGTCTTGCAATACACTACTCCAAGCTATAAAGGAATTAAGTAAAGGGATATACTACACTGGATTATGGTATTTGCAACATTCTCTGTAATCTTTCTGAGGTGATGTAATAAACAATATTCATGTGTGGTATTTATTTATGTTAGATTTTTATCTAATTCAGTACATTTGCTTTGCATATATTATGCTTGTCTGAACACATAAAAAGTAAATGTTACCGCTGTTTCTCTCTCACTCACTCTCTGTATATGATATCTCGCAATACTGTGTTTCCAGAATGGCCATTATCACGAGTCCTATAGGGAGACAGGTCATAAACATTGCTTCCCCTGCCGGCACCAGATCTGGACTTGATAAACTGTGATTAAATCAGGACTTCACAACATCCTTCTCAGCCACCCTCATTTCACCCACACATGTACACACACATACCCACACACACACCTACACAAACACACACACACACACACACACACACACACACACACACACACGAGCCCGCATGCACACACGCGCACGCACACACACACACACACACACACACACACACACACACACACACACACACACACACACACACAAACAGGCATGCACACACACACGCACACACGCACACGAACACACACATATGCACACATCCACACTTTATCTATCTATCTTATGTGATCATCTATGGAATTTCTGTGGTGTCTAGATTCACTTTCCACACTCTAGTGCAAATGAGATTGGATAATCGCTTGTGGTCTGCCTGAGCATAATACAGTACAACTACACTAGTCCTCTATGAATAATTAAAACACAACAAATAAATACTAAAACATTCTTTACTGGCAGCTAAAATAATTCCTAGCAACTCGGCTAACATTCCTTTGAGAGGATTCCAAAAAGGGCATGTTAACCAAGAAAATAGGAATTATTTAACATGAAAAATATTATTGGATTTATTGATATTCTTTTAACATAAATTAACCTAAGAATTATATAGTTTTTACTTTGTGGTTTTTTGGACATGTTCTCAAGTTCTATTCTCGGTTGGGGTGCCTTCTGTGGAGACTCTGCATGTCCTCTCCATGGTCGCGTGGGTTTCCTCCTGGTGTTCCAGTTTCCTCTCACATTCCAAAGACATGCAGTAGGTGGACTGGACACTCTAAATTGGCCATAGGTGTGAGTGTGCATGTGAGTTAGTGGTGCAAATGAACTACCGTGGCAGGCCTAGCCACCCGTTGGTGTAAACTTTGGCTGTAGATGATTGTCACTGTGGAAGTGACACCCTGACCGCATGTACAAAATGGGAAAAAAGGGTTAAGGATGGATGGATGGATGGACATTCTAGTTATCAGTGTACCAAACAGGTGATGTCTTAAGTAGTACCATTGTCCAAGTGAAAGCAAAGCAATAATTTGAATTTACCTACCATTCCATTGATTCACGGTCTTCCCAAAATACACAAGAACATATTAGATCCACCTCTGAGACCGATAGTGGCAGGCAGGGGATGGGCAACAGAACCAGTATCTATTTTCATAGAGAATAATCTTAGACCTGTTGTTGATAAGAACATACATATTCTTAAGGACACATGACAGTTTTTGTTAGATCTTTACCAACACTTGAGAGAACAATACATGGATACAGACTATATCTTTGTAACCATGGATGTTAAATCTTTATTTACTGTCATACCCAATCAAGTTGGTATAGATATGCTTAGACATTACATAACATGTGAGTCTACTTATAGTGACTCTACAATTAGTTTATTGTCCTCATTATTACATCTTGTACTCTACAATAACATTTTTTATTTTGAAGGGAGATGTTTTCTACAGAAGGATGGCGTAGCTATGGGCACTTCTTGTGCCAATAGCTACGCCAATCTGTTCATGGCTGAGTGGGAATATGAATACATGTTTTGTTTACCAGCCTTTGTTGAACACGTTTCATTCTATAGGCATTTTGTGGATGATTTATTTCTTTTATGGAAAGGTGACCACCATGATTTGTTGGATTTCATCCACACCATTAATACATCTACCACATATTTGAGCTTCAGCCATGAAACATCAACCACCAAGATTTCTTTTTTAGATATTTTCATTGAGAAACTACCTGGAGGGATGATCAACACAGGAGTATACAGGAAACCCTGTCATATGAACACTTTACTACACCGCTTAAGCATGCACCCCCCTTATGTTTTTCGCAATATTATCAAAGGGCAGGCCACTAGGGCTTCCAGGTATAATCCCACTGACTCTGGGTTTCAACAAGATATGAGAACTTTGCAACAGAGATTACTACATCGAGGGTATACCACACAAGATATAGATAATAGTACTGTTGCCATATCAGATCTTAGACTGGATAGTGCTGCTCCATATTTTTCGGAGCAATACATTAATATTGATACCAATCCAATAACATTAACCAAACAAACAGTACCAAGAAAGACGCCTTTCTCAATTTTTTACACTACTGACATCCATGGTATTCAAGAAGTGGTTAGAGATCACTGGAATGTACTTATGGTAGATCCCCACGTTAAAAACATCGTGGGTGATACACCAATGTTTAGATTTAGGAACAAGAAAAATCTCAAAAGATTGTTATGTGACAGGGCACCCATTGGTCTATCATCCTCTGCATCACCTCGTGGTACACACAGTTGTGGACACTGTAATTTTTGCAATTATATTAATACTGATCCCATTTTCATACATCCAGTCACTAGTCATTCATATTTTTTAAAAGCATTTGGGAATTGTATGTCCACTCATATAGTTTATCTTGCCTGCTGCTCTACCTGTCGGTCTTTTTACGTGGGCAAGACCAACAGGACCTTCAGGGATCGTATAAGAGAACATCTTTACAGTATTAGGTCTGAACATAATACCAATGCCTTAGCCAGACATGTACTTGAGTGTGGTCCCTCACATGTATTTAACTTCAGGATTCTAGAGATAATTCAAGTCAGTAGCAGGGGAGGTGACATTAGGACACACACAGAGGGGAGAGAGAATTTCTGGATCATGAGATTCAGGTCAGATAATCCCCCTGGACTGAATATGAAGCTATCTGTGAGACCATTTTTAAAAATGAGGAGATTAAAAGTTTATAAATAAAAGTATATGTACAACTGTTCACACAATTTATACATTATTGTCCTACTGGGATGTGCTATACAAACATTTTATGTTTACATACACTATAATACATTATATTATTCTTTATACATTATTATATCACAATACTCTGTTAAGCTGTGTAGCTGTTTGTCACTACCTTTGTTGTTGCTAGCCCATTACAACAATATAAATACATATGTATATAATCTATACATTTGATATATATTTTTTAAGAGAGAGTTTTTAAATAGTTTTTTAAATAGTTTTTGAGGATTTTGCTATTTTGTTTATTTCTGCACTGTGTGTGTTTTTTACATTATGTTTTATTTTAATCTTGTAATTGAATACACCAATATTGTTAGCTAGTTGAGAATTGATTGGATAGCTTGTTAGGCTTTACCGCCAGTTTTATGGTATATATACCACTGTTTATTTAATATAATCTGTCTTGAGTCTGAAGAAGCCTGTTATAGGTGAAAGCGCTCACTCATACATCAATAAAAGCTTTTAACCGTCCTTTGAGTATTGCTGTATTTGTACCCTGCATTGTGGAACATCCTATAAGGACATTTGGCTGCTTCCTGCTGTGTTCTGCTTCTCCGTTTTGTTATCTATCCTTTTATCTACATTTGTTTTGGTGGAGAAGCGGTTTACTCCGTACAACTTCTTGTCTAGCTAATAATTTGGGTATGTTTACATTCCGTTTTACTCTACTATTATAGCAAAGTGTGTTGATATGTCAAAGTCTTCAGGATGTATATGCTTCACTACTGTATTTAACTGACTATCTGTCTTTGTTGTATTATTTATATATACAATTATATACCTTTAATGTACATATAGTTGTATTTAATTGCATCATTTGTAATTTCCAATATACTGTATTTGTCTGTAACTAATTCATATCTCTTGTGTATTTGTGTTATTTTTTTGGCTTTTGGCCCATGTAATATTTGAAAAGGGTCTTGTACCAGCCCATCAACCTATTTAATAATTAAAAATAAATGAAATAAATAAATTATCACTGTTTTGTATGGACATCATAAAAAAAAAAAAAAGCATTATTCAGTGTAATATGAAAGAGAAGTTTCCCCTGTACCTAAGAATTGCATAGACTCGTCATTTGAGAAGAATCACACCCTGCAACGTATTAGTCATATTCAGGAATGAGAACATACCAGTCATATTAGAATCTCTTTCCATAGCAACAAGCATGCTGTTAGGAATCAAATCTTCATCTGAGGCTGGAATTCTGAATCAAGGCAGCTGAGATGGAAATGTAGAGGGCAGTTATCATCACCCTGTCTTTTACTGATTTAAAGTGGACAAGAATAACAATTTGGTGGTGTTAAACCCCTTGCATATGGGAGTTAGCTGTTTTCCCATGTTTGTGGTGTTAAACCCCTTGCATATGGAGGAGTTAGCTGTTTTCCCATGTTGGTGGCGTTAAACCGCTTGCATATGGGGGAGTTAGCTGTTTTCCCATTTTTATTCAGAATTTGTAAGTCCAGATTCTAAAACATTATACACTATGAGCACTAATGTTAATAAAAACACTTGTAAAAATATACAGATGTGTACACTTACATTCAACAAAGCAGAATACCACGGCAGAATCATGCACAAAAATTAAGCCTTTGTTTAAAATACTGTTTTTTTAAGTTACAGTGAAATAAAATGCAGAAAAACAGGATTATAGGCAATTAATTTTTCTACACCTGCTTTATCATATTCAGGGTCACTGGGGAGCCAGACCAGTCTGAGCAATAAATTGCAAAAGGCCGAGAGAACCAGTCCTGAAAGAGATACCAGTCTACTACAGGATTTGCAAGTAGTTGACATCATAGGTATGTACTAAGCCCTCGGGCCTATACAAGCCTAGTCAAAAAGGTTCTCTGGCTTTCACCACCCAAGAAAATTATTTTCCTGTGCCCCTGTCAAGCAGTGCCGCAGAAGTGATCCCCAGGGTGAATTTTCTATTTTCCATCCAGTCGTCAAGATTTTTCTTAAAAAGGGCCAATGAGGAGCTTTGCTTGACATGAATGGGTAGTTTGTTCCAGAGTATGGGAAGTCTCTGGGACAGGAATCTATCTCTCCAGCATGTTCTGTTTAGTGTGGTGACAAGGTTTAGGTCCTTGGAGCATGTGGTTCGGAGAAACTGGGATTTCTTTAAGTGTAGCGTGTCCAACAGCTCTGGGTTTGATGTAGCTTTGTATGTTAGGCAGAGATCGCTTCTGAGTAGGCAATATGCGATGGAGTAGAGCTGGAGTTTTTTTAAGACAGTCTGCGTATGGCATCTGTTTGAAGCCAATAATCTTAGGGAGGTATTTCTGTGGCCTTTCCAATTGTTGGAGGTGTCTTGTGAGATACATGTCAAACAAAGCCTGTATTCTATAATGGGTCTGATGAGGGATGAGTAGAGAGGAATAATGACATCCTTTTTTCTAGAGGAGAACCCTTTTGTGATGAGGTGTGCCATATAGAAGGATTTCCTGACTACTGTGGCAATGTGGTTATCAAAGGAGAGACTACTGTCCACCTGTGTCCCGAGGTCTCTTATCACACTTTCAGTGTTTAGTGAGCTCCGCCAATGTGGTAGTTCATGGGTACCGAGTATTTCCCAAAGGGGATGACAATGCACTTCTTGGCATTGAGCTTGAGGCCATGACTTTGACACCAAGCATCTGTCTCTGTGAGGCCCTTTTGTAGAATGTCTACATCATTAGGTGATACTATTATGGCTCCCAGTTTGCAGTAATCTGCAAACTTTGTTAGCCCAAAACCTTCTGTGTTGGCTTGCACATCAGAAAAGTTGATGCCAAACAGGAGAGGACCCAGGGCCGATCCCTGTCTTACTCCACTCATCACTGGTCTGAAGTCGGACTTGGAGTCGAGTCAACTACTTTTACTGTGTGGGTTCTGTCAGTGAACCATTTGGCCACCCATCTTGTGATATAGGGATTTATGCCCAGTTTAGTGAGTTTATCTATAATTCAAGAGTGGAGGATGGTATCAAAAGCCTTGGTGAGATCAAGATAGGCTGTGTGCACTACCTTGCCCTCATCTTCGGCTCTAGTGACTGCTTCAAAGAAGTCAGTCAGGTTTAGTAGACATGATCTAACTTTTACAAACCCAAACTGAGTGGGGTCCAGGGTTTGGAGATTACCTATGTCTTTGTTTATAAACTCCAAGATCATACATTCCATGGCTTTGCAGACCAGGCTCATCAGGCTAATGGGGAGGTAGTTTCTGGGGTCCGTGGTGGCACCCCCTTTGTGGAGTGGGATAACCGTCTCTGTGCGCCATTCAGTAGGCACATAGCCTGAGGTGAGGCTATGACTGAACATGGTACTTATGTGGGGTTCCAGTTCGTTCTGTAGTTCGTGCAGTACGCAGTCTGGGATGTTGTCTGGTCTCATGGATGCTGCATTCTTGGCTTTGGAGAGTGCAGTCTTTACTCATTCATCTGTGATTACAGGGGCTTTGCATTCTTCCGGTATTAAGACGGGCCCTTTGGAGGGTGAGAGGGGGTAAAGTTAGCACTGAACCTATCTGCCAGGATGTTGGCAATATCTGTTGGTTCTGTATATTTAGTGACATTGTGCTGTAGCTCAGAACAGATCTGAGTGTTGTCATTGAGATTCTTGACATAACTGTAGAATGCTTTGTTGTCTTTGGAATCAGTGGTGATTTTATTTTCATAACTGGCTTTGGAGGATTTTATGAGGGATCTCAGCTTCTTGCTGAGGCTGACCAGGGAGTTCCTCCAATCTTGGGATTTTACTCTTTTTTGCAACAGCTTCTTCCTTCTGTTGTAAAGTTTGTTTATGGCAGGGGCGCACCAGATTGGCTTTTTTTTTTTGGAGGATGGCACAATCCATGCACTCATGTATGTGCTTATACACTGCATTTTTGTAAGACTCAGCAGTCGTACCTCTATTTTCCTTCTGCATGGGTGTCGTGAAGTTTACCACTTCTGTCTTAAGAAGCATGCAGTTTGCCTTGGAGTAGTTTTTGATAGTGGTTTCCTTAATGGAGGGTGGGGGTTGGATATGGATGTCTAGGGTGATTAGCCTGTGGTCGGATCTGAACAGTGAGGAGTTGACCTCTGTCATGGAACACCAGTTACCCATATTGGTAATGACCAGATCCAGAATATTGTTGCCCCTGGTGGGGGTGTGGACAAGCTGATCCAAGGCGCCGGAATGTATGAATTCCAGAAAACGTTGAGTGAATGCGTTGGTACATGAGTAGTTATCCCAGTTGATGGTGGGGTAGTTGAAAGCTCCTATAATTAAGGTATTGGGTTGTACCTTAATATTTTCCAGTATGTTAAGAAATGAAGGGTGGGAATCCTGGGGCATGGTGGGGGATCTGTAACAAGCTACAACCTGGATTGCAGTCTTGCCCAGTGTTAGTTGAACTTGGATAATTTCGTATGCATTATGTTGAGCAACTAGCCTGGAGGTGTGGATATCCTTAATGAATATGGACACGCCTCCACCTTAAGTGTTTTGGTCCAGGTTAGATGGCTGAAAGGTGTAGTATGGATTATAGCCTGGTAATGCAGGGGTGCACTCTGGAGCCTTGAACCAGGTCTCTGTCACTGCACAGATGTCAATGTTCTCCATTTTAAGGAGTGCCTCGAGTACGTGCATTTTGAGGTTTAGACTTCTAGCATTGAGTAGCGTCACCCTCAGAGTTTGCTTGTTTGCACTGTTATTGTGATGAATTTAGCATTTGAACATTGCCTAAAAAAGGGGCGACAGGTGCAGGCCATCTCTGGCAAAACATTGTGGTCTTTTGACCAGTCATCCCAGGCAGACAAATACTGGATCCCCTTAGAATGACACCAAAAGCTTAGCCAATTGTTGAAGTCAATAATTTTGTCCTTGCACTGTGGAATCATTCTGGGTGATGGCGTGACACTACTCAGGGCTAGAGTCATAACTGCCTAGGCTAGAAGATTCGAGAGCTCCTCCATGTCTCTTTTCATGTAGTCCAGGGAGGTACATCTCAGGTCATTCACATCAACATGGACAATGACAGAGTTATATTTGTACTTGTTGTGGGGTGACCTGAGTGCGTGTGTTATGTGGCAAATCCTGGCACCCAACAGGCAGCTGACTGCAACTTTCTCCTTGTTCAATCTGGTGAGTGAGGCATCAGTGTGCCTGACTATAGAGTCATCTATGACTAGTGTGTTGGGTACATTGTTTTGCCTTATGGGCTGAGGTTGAGTGGCACACTGATTTTGCGGGCTATCATTTGGTGTTGGGGGGTGGTTGTCTGCATTTCAGCTTGGGAGGTCTCTGTTGCTTGGGCAGATTTTTATTGAGAGCCTCCGTGAATGTGGGTGTGTACTTTGTGTTTCTATGTGTGGGTTTTGGCAGTGTGAGTTTTGAAGGACTACATGTTAAGTGCGATGTGGTGCAGGTGTTAACCTTCTCCTCTTGACTGTCTAGTCAAGTCTTGGCTGGAGAAATCTTGACTTCCAGTTTGGCTATATAAGTCCATCTCTCACAGGTTGTAGTGTTGGGTGGTAGGAGGAGAGGGTTCTCAGTGTACATGAGGCAATTGCTACATTGCTCCAAGATGCCCAGATTCATCAGGTGGACAGGAGAAAACACCAGGAGCTGAACCATGGATATGCCTGGATAGGTGCTTATTAATTTAAGTACTAAGAACTATTTTCCTCTTGACAAGTGAGGAAAGTCGAGTGCTGTGGTAATTTGTAGTTTATTTAGTGCTTACAACAAGTTCTGAGCAAGTGCCGAGCACAAGGAAACATTTTGAGTGCTACAACTAAAAAACTGGCTAGTTCTAGCTAAAACTAGTTAGTTTTAGCATCATTCTGAAGGAGTGAAGCAAGCCATGGCCTATTTGGTGATCCACAGTCTTGTCCCAGATGATGCAAGGATCTGCAGGCTTGTAGCCTTTTTCTGGTAAATGCCTCGAATAGCAACCAGACCAATCAGGTATGTTAAGCACAGACACTCGTTCTCTAACCAGAAAGAGTCAGAGATCAATGCACTCTGCTCCTACTCTCACCAGGATCAGAATATAAGCACAGATTATAAGCTGTCACCTATAAAGCAGTTATTAAGCTTTCTGGTGATCAGCAATCTCCAGGAAATAATGTAACTACACTCCTTCTCTCACCAGAAGAAAACAGAAGCACTAATTCCAAGATGACTACTGAGAGGCAGAATGTGGGCTCTACAATAACTGGTCGTCTTGCAATAGATGCTTAAAGGTAAGATGAAAAAAAATGGTTTATCCTAAACACTGCAGTGTGCAATACTGGAGTTAGATGTGAAAGTAGGTAACTTAAGTTTTACCTGTCTAAAAGTTAAGTTTTAGTGGAGAGTCACTAGTTTTAAAACATCAAGACAGATTGAAAGGGGGTGGTCACTTTTGTATTCTGGTACTATGGAATACAGCAGGATGGCCAATAAATTTAAATGGTTGAAGGGGAGTGATTTCACAAAATGACAGTTTTGTGCTTACTCACACCAGCCAGTAAAAGCAGAGAGGAAATGAGATACATGGTCAAATTAACATAAGGGCAGGCAACTAGAAAGAAAGTGGTGTTTAAAAACACAACAGTAACCGGGTGGGAGGTTGGGAAAAATTTCTGTCTGACTCACAAGAGACAGAGCTGTGGTCTTTTTTCAAGTTTTAGTATGCAGTTAAAAGCAGAATACAAGTAAAACAGTGCAAAGGAAACAAATCACAGTATACAAAATAGAAAAAGGCAATAAAGTAATACAAAACACAACAAATAAAAAGCAAACTAGCCTTTCCCTCACAGCAAACTATAGCAGAATCTGTGTGAGCCTTTAAGTAAAGTCATAATCACCTACCTAATGTTATGTCCTTAGGGTGTGGAAGGAAACAAGATTTTGGTAGAGAAACACGTGGACACAAGAAGGACATACATACCCTTCCCAGACAATACCACTGCCATGAACTAAACCAAAGAGCCAGTTGTTGAGGGGCAGCACTGCCAAATACTACACCACTGTGTCATTTTGATGATGATTCATTCAACTTCTTAGAAATAACAGAAAACCTAACCTGTGTTTATTACATTCCACCATCACCCACTTCTGAAATCAAGGCTACTCTAATGTGGCAAAATACTCCATTCTCAGAAAAATAAAGTTTGATGCATTTGTTTCAGTACTTGTATCTTCTTATTTTTCTCAGTGATCTTTATTGTCACTGTAATGCAAGATGTGCATACAGGGTGTGAAGTACTTTTTTGATAAGCCATAAATCAACATTTAAAATATTGAAATTAGTGATTGACCTCTAACATTACCAAAACATAAATGGAATTTCCAGTGACAGATGTTTTAATGGGTAGGAGGTAAGCCTCACTGCATTCACACTCTGCTGTTACATAAATGGTCCACTCTAAGGTCATACAAATGCAGGAAAAGGCACATACTTGATTTCATATGAGTTTTTCCATCAAAGCCAAACACTAACTTTTCTGTTGCTGAAAAGCAGTTTTTGATCAGTTATTCTTCAAATGTTGGCTGCTGAAAATTGTGTCTATATCAGCAGTGCACACATGTCATAAATCTATTGCTTCCTATTAAGTGGTATGTTATACAGACCTTCCCTGTGCAGTCACAGGTAAGTTCCATCACATGGCACCTCAGCAGTTATAAATTATAAGTACTAGGCTAGCTGCCCTTGTAGGCCTTTTTAAGCCTAGCCAAGTTCCCTTCCCAAAGTGAAAATCAAACCATGTACCTTGTGTCTGTAAGGTGAACATCTTAACCATTATACTAACCTCCATTAGCTGATCAGCTTGGCTAGCAGCCATCATGACCATGGGTTTTCAACATACGTCATTGTAATGCTTTGATACAGCATGGAAATAGCTTAGTGACAATGGGACATTTTAGCTAAATGTAATTCATTAAGCATTAGCCCGATTGGTGCTAATATTCATGGTGTTTACTGCTCAAGATGGAGTCCAGATAAGGAGACATGCATTAGCATTGTCACCAGATTAGCTACACTTTGCACTTTACTGGTACATGTGTTAAACAGCAATGAACTTTCCACCTTTTATCTATAAATCACAGCCTTTATGCTTTACTGAAAATAGATATTCCAATGTATTGTCCTGCAATTTCAAAGTGCCTGATTAAAGAAAGTTCTTGGCTTTGAAGTTATTGTTTTTTTTTTTATTTATAGGTAGTTACAATGCATGTGGTCAAACAGACCATTGAGAAACATAGTCTAAATGCACCTGAGTGATGTCTGATTAAGTCACTTGCTCAAAGTCATGGACTAGGTAAATGAAGGCAAAGGGAATCAAACCCAAAACTACAGGAACCAGTGCATTACTAATTTATAGCCTTAATACTGTCCCACAATACTCCATGCTAAATGCCACACTGGTCTAGGGACCCTTTTCAGCCAAGAGTCAAGCCAAAAGCATAAAGACAATACATATAGAAATATGTTGAAATATTCTGAGAAGAAATAGCCAAGGAACTGTTATGGCTAGGCTTGTATAGGCCCTAGGGCCGATAGCCTAGTACTAACCTATGAACCTATACAACATGTGTAGATTACTTCAGGTTAAAAGTACAGTAAAATAATGCCTGAAGTAAACAAATACATCAAAGAAAAAAGGCAAAGAAATCAGTTTTGAATGGTAGTTACAAATGTATATATATAATGAAGTTCTATCACCAATTAATCAAATTCTGAACACTCAGTACAACCAGGTGAATAAAAGTAGCGTCTCTATCTATCCATCCAGCTTACGAGTTACATCAGTCTCCTACCGTGACCCATAAACATCCATGTAGTTTGTAATATCAGATGAAAGGTCATTAAATGTCATTGTTAGGCTTATGGACATACCAAGAATGAGAGACGAATGAAAACATGATTTAGTGAAACAATTTTAGGACGGCTTCTTGGGTTAGTATTCTTTTCTCCAGCAAACATGCTCATAACAACTTTTTGAGTGACGATTTTTTTTTTTTAACTGAAAGACAGTCATGTTCGGTTCTGCTGGATCATGTCAAGGTGTACTAGAAGGTGGCACAAATTTTGGAGAATGATTTTTTTTTTCTCTAACAGCTAGGTTAAAGTTAATTCTATTTAGAAATGCATGTACTTGACTGGCTG
Organism: Protopterus annectens; assembly: GCF_019279795.1. NCBI lineage: Eukaryota > Metazoa > Chordata > Ceratodontiformes > Protopteridae > Protopterus > Protopterus annectens. The sequence continues at coordinate 1,545,752,970 of NC_056726.1, forward strand.
ACCTAAAGTGTAAGGTAATATCTTCGTAATAAGTTTGTTTAATAGGGGTGTGCAACATTTCTGTGTAAGGTGTTACACTGTGCGCTTAACATATTTCATTGAGCTATACATTCCAAGTGGTTTTGTTTGAACCACAAATTAATAAAGTATTTTATTTTATATTACATTTGATAACTGGATAGGTGTACTTGTCAAAGGGCCCTTTTCAGTTATAACCTGGGTCATAACAAGAGAAGCATTATACATTTTACACACATTACATTACTACAGTATTATGGTTTTACAGTAATTACAGTTAGCTACAATAAAAAGATTACCTGCCAGGGTGTAGTGGTGTTAAACAAAGATCCTAATAATACAAAGCTAACAGTATGAAGAAATAATGATGCAATCAATAACATTTGCACCATTTAGATTTGCGTTTGTTTATTAATCCGGCAGTCAGGACAGAAGACTTAGGCTATGAGCTATTACCTGACTTCTCCCCGTAGTACAGGGTTTGATTACCTCAGCCTCCATTTCCCTACCTTGTTTAGAGCAAGTCACTTAACTGGATGGTTCTCTGGGGCTATTGAAAGATTGGGCTAGAGTCCTCAATGGTCTCCTTGACCATATGGCTAGCAACTGCGTAATATACAGTATAGCCATAACCGCTTAATAGTAAATAATGAATCTGTAGACAGGGAAATCTTCCCATCCTTTACTTTTTACAACTGTATTTTTTATCTTATAAATTTTTAAATAATCAGATTATAATGTAGAATAATATACTTAATAGGTGTAATAGTACTATAGAATAATTCAAAGAGATAGGCAATAGCTAAGCATGCAAAGCAAAATATTTAGTATTACTTAGCAAAGAAGTATATAGAAATCCTACAGACTCAGAACCAAGAAAAAGCACAAAATATCTGGTGACATCACTGAATGGAAGAATAAACACACATAGGGATATCTCAGAGTCGCACATCTGTCATATAATATTGATTGTCTGTTAATTTTATATCATATTATAGGCAAGTAATGAAGACAGTGTTAGAAGATGTGATAATGACACAGAGATGTAATGGCATCTGCTATTGTGTAGAAGGAACATCGGATATGTTTGATAGACTAACACACTGAATAATTACCGTGTGTATTCTTTTTTTTCAATAATTGAATAATTACCGTGTGTATTCTTAATATGCATTACAGAACAGAGCTGGCAAAATGAACAAAATAAAAATACAGGCTATGCCAGCAAATTGCAATTTGTTTTTGTTTCTGTTTTTTTTTTAAGAAAATACTGACAGTAAGAAACAAGCTGAATGTAACTCGAATAAAAAAGGAAAATAAATAAGGCAATAAAAGGACTGAAATTGTTATAAATAATAATGTAAATGTGGGTATATGAAGTATGTAGCATATATCTGATACTTAAGATGTAAATAGTGTTGGTACTGGAGAAAGTAATGTCTTAGCATTGTCAGAATGGTAACTACCAAATTTTCTACTCATCTTCAAATTATGAGCTAGAAATCATAGGTGTGACCTTCATCTTTACCTGTGTGCTTCAGCAGTGTAACATTTCTTTTATACTGTGGACTATGTGCCATTGTCAGACTAGGAATCAGTTGTTTGGATGATTATTTCAGACAGCTGTCTTCGGGATAGAACCCTCTGTTATTTCCAAAGCTAAAGATGACGATACAGCCGGCTCAGCCGGTGCTGTCTAACATTAAGACTAGTATAGGTTTCTACTAGGCTTGCAGTCCAGGGCACTACTGGGAAGTCTAGCCCAAATTTCCAGTTGGCCCCTAGCATTGTCCGGTTAAATTTATTTATATTTATTATTTATTTATTTACTTCGGTTTGATAACTGGGGAAGTCCACTGGGCCAAGAGGAGCCCGTTTTCAGTGGAGGCCCGGGGAGAAAAGCTCCAATGAACAATATAAGACAAACCAAAGTTATACAATTGTAGTTTTCATAAGCTTGAGAAATACAGCTTAATACAAATCAGGTAAAATTACACTTATGAAAGGAAATACATATAATGAGATTTAGACATGCATAGCTGTATAAATGAATTCATTGGCTTGAGAAATACATAAACATATGATAAGTACAGAAAATGAGATATAGGTGGTGGTGAAGTATACACATAGTTAGATACAGTTTGATATGGAGTATCTAGGTAGGATTATACCAGCTGCACTAGAAGATGGTCCAGTGTGGGTTTAATGGTGTCAAGTAGTAGGTGAGGAAAGGTTTGAGGAGTATGCGTAGAGGGTGGAGGTGTAGTTATGTTGCAGAGTGGCATTGGCATGTCCATTTTATAGATAGATATGAGAACAAGAGAGCTATGAAGTTATCCTGATTTAATGTATTGCAAAGGGGTGGAGGGAGGGAGTTCCATAGTTTAGATAAAGAGCAGGACAGCAGGAGTTGGCCAGGAGATCATGAGGGTTTGTAGATTTGTAAGAAGTGTTGGTTTTCTGATCTAAGGGAGTGGTTATGAATGAAGGGGGTTAAGGTAGTAGTAGAGAGGGGGGGGGGCAGATGGAGGGTTTGAAGATGAGCTTGTGGGCAGTGGTGAGTTCAAGGCAGGTAAGGTAATTGTGCAGTTCAAGCCACTGTAGAGTATGGAGAGTGTGGCAATTGTGGGAAGAGTTTTTTGAATTGGTAGCGAATTTGCTTATTTTATTGTAGCAAGATTCAAGTTTAGATTGCAGGCCAAGTTGGAGATTGATTAGTAGGGGAGCACAGTATATAAGAGAGGGGAGAAGGTAAGAGGAGGCTAGGGTTTTTCTGGTGGAGGAGGTGAGGTAGCGGTTGTGTCTGTACAGGAACCCTAGCTTTTGGTGGGTTTTCCTGATGGTGGTTTGGATGTGATTGTCAAACTTTAGATGTTTATCAGTGATGACACCAAGCAGTTTAGTGTTTGATAAAATTTCAATGGGGATGTTATTCTGACTGAATATGGAGAATGAGTTTTTGTCAATTCGGGAGTTTCTAGAGGGGGAAAAGATCATTAATTTAGTTTTATTAGCGTTTAGGGCCAGATGATTGTTTTGCATCCAGGTTTCTGTTTTAGGAAAGCTGCTTGAGTTAGTAGAAGTAGGTCAGAGGGGGAATATGCTGAAGAGATAATTTCTGAATCATCAACATACTGGATTAGTGAAGATTCAGGGATGGTGCGGTGGAAGTTATTGATAAATATGTTGAAGAGTAAAGGACTTAGAATAGACCCTTGGGGCACCCCAGTGGGGATGTGAAGGAAGGGAGAGGTAGCGGATTTCCATTGAACAGCTTGTTGTCACTTGGAAAGGTAGCTAGAGAACCAGGCTATGATTGAAGAAAAGAGGTTGAAAGAGAAGAGTTGGGATAAGGGTAGAGGGTGGGAGACAGCGTCAAAAGGTTTGGATAGATCAAGGAACAGGAAAGATACAAGTCTGCCAGAATCACGTGCTTGGTTGATGGTCTCGAAAAAGGACAGGAGGGCAGTCATGGTGCTGTGGCCTGGGAGGAAGCCATGTTGAGTGGGGGTGAGGAGCTTGTTGTGTGTTAGATATAGCATCAGGTGTGAATGGATATATTTCTCCAGTATTTTAGACAGTGGGGACAGGATGGCAATAGGCCTAAAATTGGTGGTGTCAGTATTTTTGCCTCCTTTATGAAGTGGGATGATATAGGCCTAATGCTAAATAGATGGGACATATTTTTCTTGGATGGATCTGTTTATTAAGATGGAAATGGGACAGGCAATGCTGTCAGCAGCAAGTTTGAGGAATTCAGATGGAAAATTGTCAGGTGCGTTGCGGCTATATTTTAGTTGGAGGAAAAGTTTTTTTGTGGGGATGAGTTTTAGGCTCAATGGGGAGGTGGGAGGTATGTTATCAGAGGATTGGGGAAGATGAGGTAGCGGTTGGGGGGTTTTAGGGAAAGAGGAGGACAATTTAGCTATATGCTCAACAAAGAAGGAGTTGAATTGGGTGGCAGTTTCAAGATCGGTTACATTTGGTTTAGGACAGGGGTTATATTTGTTACCTGGGTGGAGGAGGAAGGAGTTTGTGTCCAAGAATTTTTTAGGGGTCACTGAGTGTTCAGACTGAAGTTTGGAGTAGTATGCTTTATGGTGTCTAGTTACTAATTTTTTTATGGAGTTTCGGAGTTGTTTGATCGGAGTTGTTTGAATTCAAGTAAGAAGTTAGGTTATTTGATTTTTTTGGTATTTTTTCCATGTTTTGTCTCTTTGGAGCCTGGTAAATTTGGTATCTTTTGATAACCAGGGGGAGGCTTTGGACTTGATGTGTTTGGTTCCAAGAGGAGCATGGTTGTTGAGTAGATTTAAAAATTAATTATTGAAGTAGACGACAGCATTATCAAGGGGCAGGGTTCTTAGGGGAAGACCAGTCAGTGAGTTTTAGACATTCAGAAAAAGTTTGTGGGTTGAAGTAGGAGAGGTTGTGTGTTTGGATGTAGTGATGTTGACTATGAAGAGGAGAAGGGTGATGGTCAGTGAAAGCAGGCAGGTGGTTACTGAGAGGGTCTGGAAGGATTCTAGAATTAGAGATTAGGTTGGGATCGGATACTAAGATCCAGTCAATGATGGTGCCAGAGGCCCCATCTTTGTTTGGCCTGGTAGGAGAATTTATTAGTTGGGTGAAGTTGAAGAGGTTGATTGTGTGAGAGGGGGCTTGTGAATTTATTGTGGCCCAGGTAATGTTTGTGTCACCTAGGATATATGTTTCATTTTTAATGTTGGAGAGAAAACCAAGAGAGAGAATATCCTCTAGTACTGGGATGTTATTGCCTGGGGGTATATAGAGGGTGGCTATGCATACTGATTTGTGATTGTTTATTTTTAGTAGAGCTATGGTTAATTCAGTGTTGGCCAAGTTTGGGGTTTGGTTGCTGTATGGGGTGATGGTGTAGGAGGATAGGTAGATAATAGCTACTCCTCCACCTTTTCTGTCAAGTCTGTCACTGCGAATCATTTGATAACCTGGTGGAAGAATTTCATTGTCCTTAGTGCAGGTTTATGCCAGGTTTCTGAGATGGCTATGTCAGGGTGGTTGTGGGAAAGCCAGGCATGGAGGTTGGGAATTTTATTTCTGAGGCTTTGGGCATTAAATGTGGTGAGGCGAATGGATTTGGGAGTTTGAGGTTGTGTGGGAGCGGAGCTAGAGGTTGGTGTATTGGAAGTGGGACCGGGGTTGGGATGAATATCACCAAAGAGTGAGACGGAGATTTTGTGGAGGATGAGTTTAAGGTAGTTTTGTGTAAATGGAGTGTTTGAGCTTTGGAATTGATAGGCATCTTTGGGCTTTGGATGAGGGGTGTGTTATGTAATGGTGGGATAGGTAGGATTTTGTAAGTAAATAGTAGGGTTGGGTAGTAAGAGTAGAGCTTGTGTGTTATGTTGGTGAAATGTGGAGTGGCAGTATGTTGGAGTATAGCTGTAGAATGTAAAGGCAAGGTATAGTTGGATTTAAGGAGTTTTGTGAGATAGGTAATTTAAATGAGAGAGGTTAGTAGGGTAGTAATGTGTAGTACATGTGATGAGGGAGGGTCCATTGTTTGGTTTGGGTGGGGAGTATAGGAGATGAATGAGTGTGTTGGGTGGAGTGAAGTGTTAATTTAGAGGTGGGGAAGGTGGGTGGAGTTGTAAGAGGTATAAATGTACAGACTGGGGGGTGGGTGAGAATTGGGGGCAGGGTAGGGAAATGGAGTGAGCCTGCAGGGTGAATGGAGCAGGTTTGGAGCCCTAGCAGAGGTGAGCGAAAAACTTATTATGTGGTTGCTTATTCTTATATTATTTATATATTTATTTATTTATTTAGCTGCTTTCAGTTTTAGCTTATTTCTTTGTAAGAAGCAAAAGACTAGCAGTCCATTACAGCATCTGAAGCAGCAGTTTTGGATGAAACAGGCTAATTGCTTGTGCATAGGGCTGTGAGATAACTGAGAGAAGCTGACTGTTCAGTTTTGGATTGGAAAGAAGCAGCAGAGCAGTGGGGGTCTGTACTGGTAGGGATAGCTGACTGGTAGGGGGGATTAAAGGTGTTCTGCTGCCACCTACTGCTGGACTGTTGGTGGCACAGGCAGAGAAAAGAGGGAGATGGGATCCCTGTGAAGTCTGTATGCTATCAGGAGTGCTGTAACAGAGATAACATACACTATTAGCTTTACAATTGTACAAAGACCACTGAAGCTTACATGCACTTGTGGTGAGACAGGTTTCTGTTTGTTATTTTATTCAGTCTTGGGAAGCAGTAAATCCTTGGTCCTGTGCAGAAGGTGTTAGCACAGTGAAGCACTTTTGATGGTTTCCTGGATGAAAGGGATTTTTAATTAAGACCTTGTGAGGTGGAATGAGAGAAGGGAGAGGTAGTTACTGTCCACTGGTGGGGCAGAGAGACTTAGGAAAAGAGCGGAAAGATGGGAGAGAGGTGTATGTATGAATTTAGAGAAGTGAGTGCAGCAAGGCAAGATGGGGGGGGTGGAGGAAGTAGAGGATGAGAATGTGTATGCGAGTAAGGTAGATTCAGAGTAGTCAGCGGAGCAAGTTCAGCAGTGTAGATTAGAAGGTTTAGAGTATAGGACAGTCACTATGCATGGGAATTACCTAGGTTGAACTATGCATTCAGTAGCAACAAGACATTCACTAACACAACTGTGGCTGTAAAATGCAATATCTATGACTGTGGAACCTAAAATAATGTATACAATATTCAGGGAGACCCAGACTCTATGGGGAGCAGAAGAATTGCACACAACACAGTGATAACAGTTAAGTAAAGGTGGGTACTAAAGACACTGCAATTAAACTTTAAAAGCAAGCTGAAGAATGAAGACAAACATTGTACAATGCTCTAGCAGTCTATCTATATACTAGGTATAATACTCTATAGCACGGTCTTACAGTACAGCTTTAAAACAAAGAGAAGATTATTGGTAAAATGCTATTTCAGCATATGGGATAAAAATGGTATGTTTACGTCTTTACAGTACAGCTATAACAACAGCAAATTACAAGCTGTTGGTGAAAATGCTCAGTCGGAATGTGTTTACTTGGTGCCAAAACTCATGGAACTGTACACTTGTTATGTAAGAACAGCATCTAGGTGGAGCATTCCAGTAAGCCTTACTGTTGTAACATCAGATTATTAAATAACACTGCAAGATGTAAGTGATTAAATAACAGCGCCTTGCCGGCGCACTGTTAAGTACAGCCACGTCTACAGGAAAATTAAGTGTTGGCCAAGACAGAACAGTATCAGTAGCAGCGTGTTAGGAAATTGGTTAAATGGTAACAGCGTGCTGACGAACAGCACAGTTGGTCATAGCATTTACAGTGTAACAGTACCTTTACAAGATGTATTCAATACAGATGCTAATGCTGCTCTGAGGACAAAGACTAAGGCCAAATAAAATACAGAATGAAACAGCGTCTACAAGCAATCACAGCATTTACAGTTTTTACAGCAGAAAGGCAAGCAGTACCCCATACATTATCTAATTCAGCTCTGTAGACAAGAAGGTAGAAATAACTGAAAATTAAATGACTTGCTGAAGGTAACACAATAGGCAAAAAAGGCCTAAGAGTCTCAAACCATGTACCACAGGAACTATGGCTGACAGCCTTAACCCTCTGTACCACCTACCAAAATAAAAGATTCCTCCCCTTTACAATGCAGAAGATGGTTTGAATCCATTGATCTCTGGGTTGCAGACCCAGATCACTTTCACTGCCCCATTTTGTTGTTAACAGATGTTACTTCTCTAACAGAACTAACAAAAACAATGTGCAAGCAGTCCTATGGCAGGAACAATTGTCCCCCCTGTTACCAGTAACCATAGGAGTCCCTCAAGGATCCATCCTCGGCCCATTGCTGTTCTCTCTATTTACAAATCAGATCTCTTCATCCTCTCCCACTGCCTCAATAGTACAATATGCAGATGACACTACCCTCATATGTGCTGCCCCTACCCTTAGTGAACTGCAAACCCTTAACCAAAATAACTTCACCCTAGACGAAACTTGGTTCACTAACATCAAACTTCTTCTTAATCCCAAAAAAAAAAAAAAAAAAAAAAAAAACGAATTCTTTTCAGCCCTGGCAGAGCTCCTCCCCTAAATAATAATTTCACCATTAGCTCCAAAGAAAACATTCAAATCAGTCCAACCACACACACTAAACTGCTAGGCGAAGAAATAGACAATAACCTGAGGTTCGACATCCACATAGCAGAAACCATTAAGAAAGTTAATAAAAAACTTGGTCTCCTCTACAGGAACAAACAGTTTATGACAAAATGCACCAAAGTAACCATCGCAAGGACTCATCTTCTATCCACCCTCCTCTATGCCTTTCCCATCTTGACCAGTCTCCGCCAAACTGATCTAAATAAAATGGAATCTTGCTACAACAAGATTGTCAAGTTTGCTACTGAAGCCTCATATAGGCTCCACCACTGTCTATCCCTTAAGCAACTCAACTGGCTTGAGTTGCCTAATATACTTCGGCTCAATCAACTCTCTATAGTGCACAAACTCTACTACCTTCCTCAGATAGCTCCAGCACTTCAGCACTTAATTCAGCCCCACATTCCCTCTAGAGCCTTAATATCTAGTAACCAGAACCTCATAACTGTCATCAAAGATAAAAACAAAGCTGGTAAGTCCCTCTTTGCCAACACCATTGCCAAAACCTGAAACACACTACCAAGCCAAATAACTTCTACCACTTCCTTTAGTCAATTCAAAAAACTCCTGAAAACTCACTATCTAAGTAACTGGCTATGCTCATGCCACTCACCAGGCTAATCCATACCAAGAGAATTTGTCAGGGTACAGCTATGTATAAACAGTTTCTCCCCTGAAAGCTTCCAAACCTGTATACATTTACCTTACAAAACTTATAACTGCAAAAGAAAAAAACAAATGTACCTCTGATTGTCTACTGTAAGTGTTAGAAAAATATGTATTAGTAATATGCATGCTTAATGCTTAGTGCATTCAAGGTTTAAAAGGGTTAATACATTTATTCTGTTCACACTGCATGAATCTGCACAGCTATTAGAAACTTAACAAGAAGCATTTGATTTCTGCTAATGTCAGCAAATAAGAAGAAGCATTTCATTTCTACTAGTGTCATGAGACTTAACAAAGAGTTATTGATTTTCTGCTTATGCCATGAGAAAGTACACAGCTGCTAGAAGCTATTGATAATGAAAACAAAGGCTGCTTGAAAGTATAAACCGTAGTCAGCATTACTTGTATCTAAGTTAGAAATGTACCTTGAATCTATGCAAAATGTAACACATATATATTAGAACTGCACAATTGAAGAATTGAAAGATTGTGGTGGGCTAAAAATAAGCCCCAAGGCCAGGTTGTTTTTCTCAAATGTTTTTGTAAACCAACAATAATCCAGTCATGTCAGCAGGAAATCTAAGTAACATTTTCTATATAACACATAGTGAGTTTTAAATCTGAACATGTCAGCAGGAAATCTAAGTAACATTTTCTGTAGAGTAATACAGAAAGCTGTGTCTAACTACATCAACAATAGAATAGTAACATTTCATAGAACTGTATAAAAGTAGCATACTGCTCACTAGTAATTTAGACAAATCATTCTGCCTGCATGCTTTGTCTCCTTGCTGCAAATTAATAAAGGGTGCCATACTTGAACCTTATGTGAATTGGTCTTTGAAGTTTTTTCCTTTGACAGATTGGTCCTTCGGACTGGAACCCTCTCTTCACCTCAGATCAGATGGGCCAGGTGGTTGAAACCGTATGGGGAAGAAACCAAATTGGTTCTTCTTATTTGAAAAAGCCCTCTGCCTGAATTGTCGTACAAAAGAGGCCAGCCACTTTCTGATCTGCGACTGAAGGATGGGTCTCTGAAATTGGTGATCAATCACGTGGGCTCAGGTAAGGTGAATCTACTTTTTTCTGTTTTCTGTTTTAGATCAGGGACTAGATTTGTATTGTTTTTGTCAAGACTGTATTTTACAAGTCAGGGACAGAAAAGATTACTGTCTTGTCATAGATCAGGAGAAACAGAATAAGTAGGCAGTCATTCTGAAGAGACTATAACAAAATCCATGGTTCCACGTTAAAAATAAGAGAAGTTACATAACGATCAAAAGGGTAGAACAAAACGGGTAATAATTGCACAAAAAGACCCCAAAATCCGCCGTTAACAGAAGACGCAAAATACATGCAGTCGCAGCGTGCCAATCTTAAATATTATTCAAAATAGGTTAATAAATATGAATTTGATGGAAAATTAGAAAAATTCTCGCTTATCAAACTTGTCAAACAGCTCAAAACTGATTCCAAAGGTCGGGTAAAAAAGCAACATAAATTAGGAATTCCTCAGGCACACAGGTGGATTGAGGAAGTAAACCGTAGGGAACAAAAAAACAAAAATTCAAAAACAATGTTTTTAGACAAGGAGGACAATAACTTAGTAATAGCATCGGCCCCTCTGCCACCCTTACCAGAATATGAAGCAAGTGAACAGGTTAGTCCACCCTCACGATATCCTGTGGTCACTGAGGAAAGAGGCATTATGAAAATAAAACCGTATATTAGAGATCCCATTGGGACCAGGTCTTGAACAAGGGCAGGTAACTTAAATGAAGGCATTGAGTTATATCAAATGGCTAAAAATTCACGATCTATGAGTGAAGAAGAAATATGCCCACTTATAGAAGTACCTAATCCTCAGGCAGGTCAAGATAATCAGGACCCAACTATTTTAGTGTACAGACCCTGGACTCCGGAAGATATCCGGAAAGCCACTGAGGGAATTCCCCATCCAAAAGTTAATTTTAGAAAATTCAAAAAGATTTACAAGGAATGAGGCTGAGTTATAACTTAAACAGAGAAGAGGTAGAAAAAGTAGTTAGACAAATTGTGGGGCCAGATTGGCACATGATTAGTGGCAACTGGAATCCCCATGATGCTGCACAAAGACCCCTCCCACATAGCAGCGCATAATTAGACAACAGAGTAAAAGGTCTTACAGACCGCATCTCTGAAAAATGGAAGCCTAGGGCAGACTGGACTTGCATTAATCAAATGCATCCAACAAGAAGGTGAAACTACTGACAGTATTATGCCAGATTATTAGAATGTTTTAATAACCACTGTGGAATGCAGGTTCCTGAAGACCAAACACAAGATTCCCCATATGAACAGCAGTTAAAGAATGCATTTTTAAAAGGCAGTATTGCACCCATAAGCAGTTTTATTACAAAACACATGGTAGGCCATCATACAAGCAGGTTACAGTCATTACTTGAATATGCTAGGCATGCCGAAAGGCATTTTAATAGCAAAAAGAAAAAGAAAGCTCAAGTATTTTCTGTAGAAGATGGAGCAGAAGTTTATGTAGTACAGTCTGGGAAAAAGGGCAAGAAAAATGCACAGGGAAACAAACAATCTGATCAACGATCAGAGGACTTTGAAGGGTGAAAGAAAAGGGGTGAATGTTTCAAATGCGGTAAAAAGGGACACTTGGCAAAGGATTGCAGGAAAAACAAGAAGGCAACCACGGAAGACAAGGAGGGTGAGGAGTGACTATATGGTAGTTGGAATCACTAGAAGGGGATAGCAAAGAAAGGACAAATGAGAATGTGATAGAGGGAGTAGAGGATGTGACAGAAGAAATAGAGGAAGTGCAAGAAGTTAGTGACAGTGAAGAAAATGAAATATTAGACCTAGCTTTATTGAGCTTGGAGCTCTATTTAGCAGACACAAAAGCAGAAGTTACACTCTTGGTAGAAGGAAGGGAAGTCAAATTCTTGTGTGACTCAGGGGCATCACGAACCCTGATACATCCCTCCAAACTACCAGAAAACACAGAGTCACCTGATTACATACTGGTAAAAGCAGCTAATGGACAGCTGTATCGGGAGCCCGTCTCCCGTAATATTGCAATAACTGATCCAGTTTCAGGATTGACTCAGAAAAGCAAAATTGTTGTTTCTGCAAAATGCCCAGTAAACCTCTTGGGCGGAGACCTCATGCAGCTATTTGTTATAGCAGCAGTCCCAACCATGCAGGGTATGAAAGCACAGTGACAAATTGATACCTTTGCAGTGCAATCAGAGGGTGAAATGTTTTATTGGTACAGCCAGGACTTGGTTACAACTGGTCCAGGGACTGTGACCGAAGAATTAATGAATGTAGCCATCAGCAAGTTCCCTTCCCTTGACATTGATAAGCAACACCTGTTGCACTGTACCCTGTATTACTGTAACACACCAGGACCTGAGAAGGAATATGAGCAAGAATTGTTTAAAAATCATGCAAACAGATTGATATTACGTAATCTGTACTGGGACACAGAAGGGAACAGTGTAGCCAGCTGTTCATTGCCCCAGGAGTTCTTTACACTTTATAAATCTAATCGATTACCACATGTTAGCTTAACCAAGAATAAAAATATAGAATGGGCAGACCTAGGAGAAAAAGTCACGAGATGGGAGAAACAGACAGAATTAGAACCGTCAGAACAGGGCATACAAATACAGAAGTTGAATTGGATAACTCAGACCCACCCAGCCGTGCACTTGCAGTCTAGCAAGGACAGCTGATTAGCACTCCTATTAAAGGAGGAAGAGAATGCCTTACAGAATATACCAGAAACTCTTTGGTCAACAGGAAAGTCAGATGTAGGACTTATTCATACAGCGGGACCAGTAACTATCATGCCAAAGTCAGCATTCAGACCACAAAAAAGACAGTATCCCTTAAGAAAAGATGCAGAGGCAGGGATAAAGCATATTATAGCAGCCTTACTTAAAGAAGGAATACTGGTAGACTCTCCCGATTCACCATGTAATACACCCTTATTTCCAGTTAAAAAAGCAAATGGAGAATGGCGTATGGTCCACGATTTACAAGCTGTAAATGATGCAGTAATACCAAGGGCACCTACGGTGCCAGACCCACACACCCTGTTGAATGATTTAAAACCTCAACAGAAGTATTTTTCTGTGGTAGACATCAGCAATGCGTTCTTTTCAATACCGATACACCCTGACAGCCAGTATTGGTTTGCATTCACATTTCAGGGGAAAAGGTATACATATACGCAACTACCACAGGGATATTGTGAAAGTCCAACAATATTCTCACAAGAAATGTCAAGCAACTTGGCGGGATTCACCCCACCAAGAGGCAGTCAGATTTTACTTTATGTTGACGACATCTTGCTGGCAGCCCCCACCCAGCAAGATTGTAGAGAAGATACCATAGCGCTATTACGATTCTTAGCCACTGAAGGACATAAGGTAAATAAAAATAAACTGCAGCTTTGGAAAAAAACAAGTCAAATACCTGGGATATGTAATATCCAAGGAAGGTAGAACATTAGATGAGAATAGAAAAGTAGCAATTTTGCAAGCACCAAAACCCACTACCAAGAAGGAAATGATGTCCTTCCTGGGTACAACTAATTTTTGCCGGAGCTGGATTCCAAACTATGCCTTGGAATCTGCACCTCTGACTGACCTGATATATAAAAAGCCTATGGCAGCACAGGATTTGTTACAATGGACACCAGAGGCAGAATCTGCTTTCTGCAAACTGAAACAGTTAATAGCATCCTCATTAGTTCTGGGATTACCAAACTATCATAAACATTTTTTCCAAACTGTAGATTGTAAGTAAGGTTATATGACATCAGTGTTAACACAACAGCATGGGGACAAGCAACGCCCCATTGCTTACTATTCATCACAACTAGACCCAGTGGCACGGTCCTTACCCCACTGTGTACAAGCAGTAGTTGCAGCTGCAATGGCAGTACAGGCTTCGGCCTCAGTAGTCTTATTCCACCCTCTCACTTTGAGAGTGCCTCATGCAGTCGCGATTATTTTACTACAAGAAAAGGTGGCATATCTTTCCCCTGCTTGGCATCTTTCCTGTATGACTATATTGTTGAGCCAACCTTACATGACAATTAAGCGATGCATGACTTTGAACCCTTCTACTCTGCTCCCGACCCCTGCAGACGGCACACCACACCACTGCCTGCAGGTAATTGAGCAAAAGACACTACCTAGAAAAGATCCCACGGATGTCCCCTTGGATGATGCCGAGGTGACATACTACGTGGATGGTTCGTGCAAAAGGGGTCCTGCAGGACAGACCCTAGTAGGATATGCAGTAGTTTCTGACACTGAGATTATAGAAGCAAAACCTTTACCATGCAACTTATCTGCCCAGGCAGCAGAATTGATTGCCTTGACATGGGCATCTACCTTAGCAAAGGGTAAATGTGTAAACATTTTTTCTGACAGCCAGTACGCTTTTTCTACTGTACATGTTTTTGCACAACAGTGGAAAAACCGAGGAATGATAACATCTACTGGCAAACCTGTCAATCATGCACAATTTATTTTAGATCTTTTAGAATCTATTCAGTTACCTCAGAAAGTAGCTATTTGTAAATGCACAGCTCACACCAAGCAACAAGATAGGATTTCAAAAGGTAATGCAAGAGCTGATACAGCTGCAAAACAAGCAGCTTCAGAAGTATTTCTTTTAAATGAGGAACTACAACTCTCTGAGATTTTAGACTTAGAAATGTTAAAGACAATGCAGACACTCACTATGCAAGCTGAAAAACAAAGATGGGTAAAACGAGGAGCGATTCTCGAAAAGGGGCTGTACATCTCTAAAGAAGGGAAACCGATACTACCATCTAATTTGTTTAGATATGCAGCTTTGTTGAGCCATGGGCAATGCCATGTCTCAACAGGGGGGATGGTACAGCTGGTGAACCAAGTGTTCACAACGTACGGATTTACAAACTACTCTAAAAAATTCTGTTTGATGTGCCAAATTTGTAACAAACATCATGCACAAGGGGCGTTACAGCCCAAGCAAGGGAGTTTCCCTACACCACCATATCCGTTTCATACTATCTGTATGGATTTCATAGAATTGAACAAATGTGAAAATAAGAAGTATTGTCTTGTCAGTGTAGATATGTTTTCCAGATGGGTGGAAGCCTTTCCAACCAAAAATCCAGATGCAGCCACGGTAGCAAAAGTACTTGTCAAAGAAATCATCCCTAGATTCGGCATTCCGGAAAGGATCTACAGTGACAACAGTACACACTTTGTAAACCAAACCATACAGCAGTTAAGTAAGCATTTTGGTATTTCTTTAAAAAATCATTGTGCATACCATCCGCAATCTGCAGGGCTAGTTGAGAGGCATAATGGTATATTAAAGAATAAATTAAGAAAGTTAATAGCTGAGACAGGAAAGAATTGGCTGTATTGTTTGCCCCTGGCACTGTTGAGCATGAGAACGGTTCCGACTGCAAAAGGAGAAACTATTTGGAAGGGCTTATTATACACCCCAGTGGAAACTTCTCATGTCCACAGACCAGGAAGCCGATTATACACTAGCTGAATATATGAAAAAAGTAATGAATTCTAAACATCTGTTGCAGTCAAATTCTGTTTCAGATAAAGAACAAACCGAAACATCGGAAATGGCAGTGATCCCCGGGGAGTGGGTGTGGGTGAAGAATATAAAGAAAAAAAATTGGTCATCACCAAGGTGGGAAAGTCCATACCAGGTGCTTCTTTTGACACCCACTGCAGTCAAGATAGCAGAGCGAGCCTCGTGGATTCACCTGACGCACTGCAAACTAGTTAAGAACTTTGAACTGGACAAAAATCTTACCTCTCCATCGGGGCCTCAGCACAAAGTCTGGCTACAAAGGGGGGTCAGATCAATAGGACTGATCTGTCTCAACCCCAGTGAAGAAACCATCGGTGCTGAAGGTCCTATTAGGGCAGAGAGTAAGAACACATGTCTGAAATAAAGATGACAGGATCCAGTAAGATCCAGATGTACCTATTCAGAAGAGTCGGAAAAAACAGGAATGCAGAACAACAGTTTCCTCAGAAGTATTGCATAATCATCCTGTTGACTGTACTAGTGACAATAATCTTTTTGTTGTGGCCATTCCTTTTCTCAGCCACACAAACTGAACTGAATAAGCGTGGAGAGTTGCACGTAGAGTGGCACCCAAACTTCAACACTTACCAGGCAATCAAATATGTGTATGCTGAGACCTTCAGTGTTTCAAATTGCTGGATTTGCACAGCTTTGCCAACAGCATACGGGGGAGTTATTGTTAACTTCAGTCTCCCTAGGAGCCAACAAGACCTGGGAAAATTTAGTCTATGATACATCAGATGTTACGTCACAAGATAAAGTAGCATTACACTTGTCTGTTCGACAGAAGGGGATGGTGTGTTTTTACAAAAATGATACAGTTCAGGTGGGTTGGAGCAATTGCAATGTGACTGTTCCCTATAGATGCTACAATAGAACTGATAACACAGGTTCCTATTGCAACACAAGCTATGATTCATTTTTTGAACTGATGCATAGGACAACTGATGAAGTAAAACATAATGCTGATCTTTATAAACAACTGATTATAGTCGACAAAAAAATGTTTCATCCAGAGCCAGGACATAGTAAAGTTACTACCAAAGTGGAAGATTGTTATTTTGTATGTGGTAGGAAAGCATACAAGCGGTTACCTGAGAATTGGTCCGGCAGTTGTTATTTGGGGTACCTGGCTCCAGCCATACCACACACAACAGTTTTGCCTCAGGGGAAAATTCGAAATGTTCGACGAGAAATCAAGAAACCTGTCAACCCAGTGGGGCAAATCAATGTGGGCTGGAAAAACCATCATGCTGTGAGCCTAGGGAAAAATGGACTGTCGCATATGGACTTGGGTGATACCATCATCTCGTGGGCAGGTGTATTGCCAGCATATGGAGCAACAAAATCAATCTGGGAACTGAGAAAACTGTCTAAACTTCTCAAAATAATGAGCAATGCAACCTTTTCCGCTCTAGAATTGGTGACTGATGAACTGACTGCCATGAGAACTGTAGTGCTTCAAAACTGCATGACTCTTGACTTCACCATAGCGGCAAGAGGAGGTACTTGCACTTTAATCCAGGAGGAGTGCTGTTCGTATATTCCTGACCACAAACATGAGATAGACGATCACCTTGAGGTAATTCAGCAAGTGTCGACTATGACCAAGCCAGGACCAAATCCATTGACGGACTTTTTCCAGAGATTGTTTGGGGGGTGGGGCAGTATCCTAATGAACATCCTGATTGCCATCTGTGTAGGAATGATCCTGCTGGTGGTATCTGTATGCTGCTGCATCCCCTGCATGAAAAGACTGATTAAAGACTTTATAGACATGTCAGTTTCAGAAACCTTATACCAAGGTGCTGAACTTGAAGAATTGTTGAAAAATTTAAAATGCTTTCATAAGTTTAAACTGAATGACTCTCTTAACTGCAAATCCTGAGTAGGAAGAGATTAGGGGAAGAAAAAGACCGTGCATGCTTATTTTGAAAGTAGAATAAAAGTATTAAAAGGGGGGAAATGTTAGAAAAATATGTATTAGTAATATGCATGCTTAATGCTTAGTGCATTCAAGGTTTAAAAGGGTTAATACATTTATTCTGTTCACACTGCATGAATCTGCACAGCTATTAGAAACTTAACAAGAAGCATTTGATTTCTGCTAATGTCAGCAAATAAGAAGAAGCATTTCATTTCTACTAGTGTCATGAGACTTAACAAAGAGTTATTGATTTTCTGCTTATGCCATGAGAAAGTACACAGCTGCTAGAAGCTATTGATAATGAAAACAAAGGCTGCTTGAAAGTATAAACCATAGTCAGCATTACTTGTACCTAAGTTAGAAATGTACCTTGAATCTAGGCAAAATGTAACACATATATAATAGAACTGCACAACTGAAGAATTGAAAGATTGTGGTGGGCTAAAAATAAGCCCCAAGGCCAGGTTGTTTTTCTCAAATGTTTTTGTAAATCAACAATAATCCAGTCATGTCAGCAGGAAATCTAAGTAACATTTTCTATGTAACACATAGTGAGTTTTAAATCTGAACATGTCAGCAGAAAATCTAAGTAACATTTTCTGTAGAGTAATACAGAAAGCTGTGTCTAACTATGTCAACAATAGAATAGTAACATTTCATAGAACTGTATAAAAGTAGCATACTGCTCAATAGTAATTTAGACAAATCATTCTGCCTGCATGCTTTGTCTCCTTGCTGCAAGTTAATAAAGGGTGCCATACTTGAACCTTACGTGAATTGGTCTTTGAAGTTTTTTCCTTTGACAGTAAGAAATGTTAATCATTAACATGATGTCCTGTTGTGTGTATATATGCTATATGTATGTTTGTTTGTAAATCACCAGCATGTTGTCCTGATGTGTATATATGCCATATGTATGTATGTTCTACTTCTTTTTACTCTCATGTTTGTATTGTAATCCGGGCCTCCGCTGAAAATGGACCTGTGTCCGGTCGGACTTTCCCAGTAAACAAATGTAAAATAAATAAAAATGTGATAAAGTTAACCCATTAATAATAAAATCCTAGCACTGGCCTTTAACATCATAGCAGATGGCCAAAATGAGAAGCATTTTCTTATTTATTTATGAATAGAAGGTTGTTAGATACTGGCTCCTATACAGTTAGTGATTTAGAATCTTGGTATAGGCTTATTTTACTTTTTAATAAACTATATACCATTGAACAGTTAAAAGAAAAATCAGTAAATCTAGGAGGAGAAAGACAAAACCTGAGGTAAAAAAAAAAATTAGCACTGTACCTAAATCATAGCAGTTGAGAGGTAGGTCAAAAATAAAAAAAACATTGGGATACAAACAAACCTTGAACTAAAGGGCACTGAAAACAGATGAATCCAAAGTAAAATGTATATATATGTCCTTTATTTATTCTTTGTTCACTGAGTAAGTTCCACTAGGGCAATGGTTATTTATAGGTTCACAGGTAAGTACTAGGCTAGCTGCCTTTGCAGGCCATTTTAAGCCTTAGCCAATTTCCCTTTTTGTTCTTGAAATAACCTAGTCCATTTGATTATAGACTGGCCTTACCCACACCAATGTCAATAATTATATATTATTATATATATTATGATTTTTAAATCTAGGTGCTTAGGATTTCCCTCTCTCTTCGCCCCTTGGCTGACCTGGTGTGACTTAGTTTGAACTCTACATTTATGTACAAAACGGAGTCTACAGGACTGCAATTGGTCACCATAACAAAATTAGTTTCTCTCAGCATTTAAGCAGATTGAACTCTACATTTACATACAAAACGGAGTCTACAGGACTGCAATTGGTCACCATATCAAAATCAGTTTCCCTCATCATTTAAGCAGATTGAACTCTACATTTACGTACAAAACGGAGTCTACAGGACTGCAATTGGTCACCTTAACAAAATCAGTTTCTCTCAGCATTTAAGCAGAGTAGGTTGCACACAAAAAGCATTTGTTAAGCTTTCACTTAGTGCTGTGTAATTAAGCAGGTCACCATTTTGGTCAGCCATAGGGCTCTTTTTTCTACTTGAGTGTTTGCCTCCTTTCCCTGTAACTTAAGTAAACTGACTCTTACATTAGGAGCTATAATACTTGCTTTATAGCTTTAGGACACGTTAGGAAATCTTGTAAACTGCAATAGCCCTGCTACGTTCACCCTCGCTACACTCGGGCTCTCTTCGCAACCCTCCCTGCCCCCAATTTCCTCCTGCCCCCAGTACCTCTAAATTTAAAGTACTATAGCCACTCCCCTACTTTCTAGATCCTATCTGCTTTCATCTGGGATAATTCCTCCCACCCCCATTCTTCTACCTACATTTTAATAGCACCTATTAGCTTTCATCTGGCATTCTCCCATCCCCCTTTCAGTACCTTTACCTCACCACTCTATCTTCTGGTGTTGCATCACCAGGTAAAACAGTTCCTTAACTCACTAGCTGAATCACAAATAATGATATACTCCTCTTTACTACCCCTCTTGTTTGCACCATACCTCCTTACCTTGTATGAAAACCAGTTTCTCATGGGATTTCAGGTCCCGAAAGGCCATACTATCACCCCAGCTGTAAATCCTCCCACCTTCAACCATACTTACAGTACCAGGTCCTATCCAACATCTTGTTCAGTCTATCAACATCTCAACCCCAGACTCATTAGCTCTAGATCCAAACCCTACCACAAGCTAAAAAAAAATTCCTGAAGTTTATCACCAAGTATAGACTTAACCTAATACTTGGTGGTAATATTCACCCCAACCCTGGCCCACCCACTTCAGATACACATACCCCTCTACTTGCAATCTAAGCTACAAACCTACAATTAATAGGCCAACTAACTCTCTCCTAGCCTGTCATCTCAATATTAGAAGCATTAATAACAAGGTACATGAATTGCATGCACTTCTGGATGTCCACTCCCCTGAGATTCTCTGTTTATCTGAAACCTGGTTAAAACCTAACACTACAGACAATGAAGTGTTACCACCTGGGTACAACATACACAGGCAGGATCGTGCTTCCAGGAAGGGGGGTGGGGTAGCTGTACTCTATAAATCTGAGTTGAATGTCACCATAGATGTAATATAACCACCTCAGATTAATAACTCTGAGATTCTTGCCACCAAATTGCAACTTAATAAAAATAAATGCATTAATATCATCTGTATGTGCATTCCCCCAAGTAACAATATATCTACACTTGAAGATATCCTGCACTGGCTATCATGTCACTACCCCCAATAAACCCTACTACTTGGAGACTTTAATATAGACTGGGGCACCTGTCCTCAGAATCCCCAACCACCCATATTAACCTGCATGCATTTACACAAATCATATCCAGCCCTACCAGGATAGGTAAACCCAACCAAAAAGAAAGCATACTTGACTGGGTACTCATAAATAGTCACCCCAACTGTGCACCTCTGGTACCCTCCTTGATGGCCTAAGCGATCACCTTCTCACATATGTAATTAAGCACAAAGCCATTAATTCCCAACAACACATACTCAGAAAGGTTAGAAACAATAAAAACTTTGACCCTGCCAAATTCCAATAAGAACTAAACTCATGTAATTGGTCTATTCTAAAACACCTCCCCTTAGAGGAAGCAGTTGCATACTTTAACAACAAAATCCTTGAGATCCTTGATTTGCATACACCTGTTCGTTCAAAGAGAACAAAGGCAAAAACTGCGCCATGGCTTTCTAAAGAGTCTAAACTCAAAATTACCCTTAGAAACAAAGCATGAGCTTTATGGCATTCTTCTAAAGACCCCCAAGATCACATTAAATACAGACAATCCAGGAACAAAACTAAAAAATCCATTTTACAAGACAAAAAACAATTCTACTGTAATTTACAGACAGTAAATCAAAATAACCCTCAGAAGTTTTGGGCAGGTTTAAATAATATACTACATCCTGGACAAACTTCAACCCCAATCTCTGCTGCTACTATTGATAAAACCCCTGAAGATGTTTCTGACCGTTTTAACCACTTGTTTACTGAGACAATTCAATCCCTAGCTAGCCAACTGCCTCCTAGCTCCCCTGGTCCTAAAAGTACCATCTCTAGAAACCTAATCGCATTCAGCTTCCAACCAGTCGCCACTTCACGTATCCATACCTTGATAAAAAAATTAAAACTCTCTACACTTTCTGCTGATCAACTCCCTGCCGAGTACCTACAAAAATCAGCTGATGCTATTGCTTACCCCATCTCAATACTAATCAATCGAACCATAGTAGACGCTAAAATTCCCACCATCTGGAAAATAGCCTATGTAATCCCACTTCACAAAGGAGGCAGCTCTACTGAATTCTCCAGTTATAGGCCAATAGCTATACTCTCTCCACTTGCAAAGATTATGGAAAAATGTATTCATAGACAACTCATGCACCACCTAATCCAGAATCACCTTATGGCAGACACTCAGCATGGCTTCCGTCCTCATCACAGCACTACTTCAGCCCTTCTAGCCTTTACCAACACCATAAACCATAATTGCAACAATAATTATATATCCTCAGCCCTCTTCATAGGTTCATAGGTTCATAGGTTCATACTAGGCTATCTGCCCAAGGGCATTTATAAGCCTAGCCCATAGCTATGTGGCTTTCGCCACCCCTTTAGTTTGATGAAAACTATGCCTATTATTTTGCTGTGCCTTTGTCAAGCAGTGACACTGAAGTAATCCCTGGGGTATATCTGCAATCTCCCATCCATTGGTCAAGATTCCTCTTGAACAAGGCCAGCGAGGTGCTCTGCCTCACATGTACCGGGATTTTGTTCCACAGCATAGGGAGTCTCTGGGTGATGAATCTGTCCCTCCAGCACATTCTATTAATAACCGTGTCAAGGTTTAAGTCTCCCGCCCTTGTGGTTCTGAGGGATCTAGATTTTTTGAGGTGAAGCATATTCATCAAATCTGGGTTTGACATGGCCTTATATGTCAGGCACAGGTCACCTCTGAGCAAGCGGTATGCGACTGAATAGAGCTGGAGTTCTTTCAGTCGGGCAGCATAAGACATATTTTTGAGACCCTTTATCCTTTTGGTGAGGAACTTTTGGGGCCTTTCCAGCTGCTGCAGGTGTTGGGTCAGATACATTCCAAATGGGGCATTGTACTCAATCATAGGTCTAATGAGTGATGAGTACAGGGGGACGATGACCTCCCTAGATCTAGATGTGAATCCCTTCATGATCAGGTGGGCAATGTAGAAGGTTTTCCTAACTACTTTGGCAACATGAGTGTCAAACGAAATGTTACTGTCAACCTGGGTCCCCAGATCCCTGATGACTTCTTGTGTGCTCAGTGGATTGCCACCTATATGGTAGCTAGGGGTAACCTTGTTTTTCCCGAAGGGTATGACTATGCATTTCTTGGCGTTTAACTTTAGGCCATGGCTCTGGCACCAGTTATCCGTTTCTGTGAGGCCCTTCTGAAGGATATCTGTGTCAGATGTGTTTTCGACTATGGCGCCCAGTTTGCAGTCATCTGCAAACTTTGTCAGCCATAACCCTCTTGTGTTTGCTTGTACTTCAGAAAAGTAGATGCCGAACAAGAGTGGTCCCAGGACTGAGCCCTGTGGGACACCACTTGTGACAGGCTTTGAGTCTGACATGGCGCCAGCAACTCTGACCCTGTGGGTTCTGTCACTTAGCCAGTTTGCAACCCATCTTGTGATGTATGGGTTTACATTCAAGCTGATGAGTTTTTCGATGATACCTGAGTGGGGTATTGTGTCGAAAGCCTTTGCCAGGTCGAGGTAGGCTGTATGGACTGCCTTGCCCTGATCAATGGCCTTGGTGACTGTTTTGAAAAAGTCAACCAAGTTTAAAAGGCATGATCTGCCTTTGACAAAGCCAAACTGGGTTGGATCCAAAGTCTGCAAGTTCCCTATGTCTTTATTTATGAGTTCCATTATGATTCTCTCCATGGCTTTGCAGATAAGGCTTGTCAAGCTAATGGGATGGTAATTTCCAGGGTCGGTGGAGGCACCGCCCTTGTGAAGTGGGACCATAGTCGCCGTGCGCCACTCCTTGGGTACGTATCCTGAGGTGAGGCTAAGATTAAACAGCTGTCCTAACTTTCGGTTTAATTCCTCATTGAGTTCATGGAGCACACAGCCGGGGACACCATCCGGTCCCATGGATGCTGTGTTTTTGCCTTGAGAGAGCAGTTCTCACTTGGGCGTTGGAGATGTTTGGGGGCTACAATCCTCTGGTATAGCTATCTCTCCTTTGGGGAGAAGTTTGCACTGAACCTGTCAGCCAGTATGTTGGCAATGTGTGTAGGTTCAGTAATCTTCACATCATTTTGAACTAATTCTGAGCATATCTGGGAGTTTCCTCCTAGGTTTCTAACATAGCTAAAGAAGGCCTTATGATTGTCTTTTGAGTCCTTGGCGATTTTTCTCTCAAAATTTGCCTTGGATGATTTTATGAGAGCTCTTAGTTTTTTACTTATAGTGATCAAAGGTGTCTTACCTTTCAAGGATTTTGCTCTATCTTGTAGTAGCTTCCTCCTTTTGTTGTAGAGCTTGTTTATGGCTGGAGTCCACCAGACTGGATGCTTGCCTTTGGTACAAAGAGTCTTAGTTTTGTTTGGGATTGCCTGATCCATGCAGTCCTGTAGGTGCTGGTAGAAGGCATTTGTAAGTGATTCAGCGGTTTGAGTAATGTTTACCACTGGCTAAGGGGCCTTAAAGGAGACCACACTAGTTTTTAGAAGTGTGAAGTCGGCTTTTGAGAAGTGTTTCACTGTGGTCTTTTTTATTTCAGGTGGGGGCGGGATGAGGACCTCCAGCGCGATTAGTTTATGATCTGATCTCACCAGTGAGGGGTATACTTCCGGTGTTGAACATTGTGATCCCATGTTCGTGATGATGAGATCAAGTATGTTTTCTCCTCTTGTGGGGATGGTGACTAGTTGTTCCATGGCATTTGAGTTTATGAACTCCAGGAACCTTTGCGCTAGAGTGTTTGG
Source organism: Protopterus annectens (assembly GCF_019279795.1). NCBI lineage: Eukaryota > Metazoa > Chordata > Ceratodontiformes > Protopteridae > Protopterus > Protopterus annectens. The sequence continues at coordinate 1,545,777,405 of NC_056726.1, forward strand.
GCTTGAGTAGTGTTCCCAGTCTATATTAGGGTAGTTGAAATCACCTAGTATGATGGTGTTTGGAGATACATTTATCCCCTCCAGTGTTTTCAGGAAGGCCATGTGAGGTTCCTGAGTTTGAGAGGGTGGCCTGTAACATGCTATAAATTGCAGAGCAGTCTTGCCTATGGTTAATTGCATCTGGATGGTCTCCGATGCATCGTGCGTTGCCACCAACCTTGAGGTGTGTGTGTCCTTTATGAATATGGACACCCCCCCTCCTTTCTTGGTGTTGTCCGGATTTTGGGGCTGGAATGCATGATATGAGGTGAAACCTGATAGTGCTGGGGTGCTCTCAGGAGCCTTGAACCAGGTTTCTGTCACAGCACAGACATCGATGTTCTCCATACTGAGAAGGGCCTCGAGTGCGTGCATCTTGAGATTGAGACTTCTGGCATTGAGCAGCATTACCCTTAGTTTTTTCCTTTTGTGTTCTAGGGTGGTAGGTTTAGAATTTGAGCCTTGCCTAAAAAAGGCACTATGGGGGTGGCAAGAGCCTTTGCCAATATCCGGAAGCCCAGGGGTGACAGGTGCAAGCCGTCCCTTGTGAAGCAGCATGGCTTGTCAAGCATGTCATCCCAGGCAGACAGACATTGGATCCCCTTTGAATGACACCAAAATTTAAGCCAGTTATTAAAGCTGATCATCTTATCACTGTATTGTGGCATCATTCTAGGTGAAGGTAGGATACTGCTCAAGATCAGGGTCATACCTGCCTGGGCTACATAATCAGAGAGCTCCTCAATGTCTCTTTTCATGTAGTCCAAGGAGGTACGTCTCAGGTCGTTGACACCAGCATGGACAATGACTGAGTCATACTTGTACCTGCTGTTGAGAGACCTGAGTGCTTGCGTTATGTGGCGGATTCTAGCGCCCGACAGGCAGCTTACTGTGACCTTCTCCTTACTCAGTCTGGTGAGCGGGACGTCAGTGTGCCTGACTATGGAGTCACCAATGACTAGTGTGTCTGGCATTGTGTTTGGCCTTCTTGGATCTTTCCAAGGCATTCGATATGGTTGATCACCAACTTTTAATCCACACCCTGCAAACATTCTGTCTAGATACTAGAGCCCTTCAATGGTTTCAATCCTACCTAAATGGTCGACAGCAGGCTGTCCTCTGGCAGAGCAAACTCTCTAATCTTCTACCTAACACCCTTGGAGTACCACAAGGCTCTATACTAGGGCCCTTGCTGTTCTCCCTCTTCATTAATGACCTTTATACTGTCATCCCAAAAGTCAGCTGTATCCAATATGCTGATGACTCTACTCTGATTTGCTCGGCCACATCTCCAGTAGAGTTATGGTCAGTTACCTAGACCACCTTTAATACAATAGAAAACTGGCTTTCTGAACGCTGTCTGATCCTAAATCCCAAAAAAACTAAAATGCTGTTATTTTCACCAACACGTAGGTCTACCGCTTTCATCTTTACCATAAATTCAAATGATGGCACAATAATCTCCCCTGACCCTCTACAAAACTATTAGGTGTCATCATAGATAATAATCTAAAATTTGACCTACATGTTAACCACACTATCAAAACCATCAATAAAAAACTAGGGTCACTTTACAGAATAAAAGCCTTCCAAACCCCTCCAGCTAAAATTGCCATAGCTCGCTCTCACCTTCTTTCAACCCTTCTGTATGCATCCCCTCTACTCTCAAATTTAAATAAGACTGTCCTTAACAAACTCTCAATTTGCTACAACCACATTGCCAGGTTTGCCACTGGGCTGCCTTTTAGGACACATCATTGCATCAATCTAAATCAGCTTGGATGGCTTGAACTACCCAGCCTAATCCAGTATAACCAACTGATTATGGCCTATAAAATCCTCAGGACAATACTCCTGCACTTAAAAATATTATTACCCCCTATAACAATCCTAGACCACTTCGATCCTCTAACAAACTACTAATTCAGACTAGCAAAATTAATAACACAGCCGGTGACTCTCTCTTTGCAAACTCTGCAAGTAGACCCTGGAACTCTCTTCCAGCTGATATTACCTTACTTTCTACCTTAGGTCAATTTAAAAATAGACTCAAACAACATTTGCCACTTAACTGGCTATGTCAATGTATCAAGCCTGGCTAACTCTCTCTAGAATGTGTAAAAATCTGTCAACCAGCTTACTGTGTAATTTAATTTAATCCTGACTTAAACTCGGGATTAACTCTAACCTGTGGAACTTGTTTAACTTGCTTACTTATGTAATCACTGTAAATAGTCTGTTTGTAATATGTAATGCTGGTATTATGTAATGCTGTATCTGCTTACCCATGGAGCTTTTCCCCCCGGGCCTCCGCTGAAAATGGACATGCATCCAGTCGGACTATCCCGGTCAACAAATGTAAAATAAAAATAAAAATATTATCCCTAATGAGAATAACTGGGATCATACCGTAGATAATTTATGTGAACCCATCCATGGGATAACACATTTCAGAGTTGCATCTGTCCATTAGTAGTACAGAAGGCAGTCCCAGGGGAAAATTTCTTTTTCCCATCCATAGATCTCAGCTGCACTTGAAAATGGACAGGGATAAACTCTGTTTCATATGGATAGGGAATCTATTCCACAGCTATGGTATTCTCTGTGAAATATACCTGTCCCTCCAAACCATCCTGCTGATGTGGAAGAGGTTTAGATCCCTAGACTGAGGATTTTTGATACCATTTAACTTACGGATGTGCAGTAAATCCATCTCTAAAGGGTCAGCGGATGCCTTCCTTGTAAGCCAAACACAGGTCACCTCGTAGCAGTCTGTAGGATACCGAGTAGAGTGAAAGGGCTTTGAGTCGGTCCACACAGGACATGTTGTTTAGGCCTTGTATCCTTTTCATAAGGTATCTCTGTGGGTGTTCCAGTCGTTGCATGTGTCTGGACAAATATATGCCAAAGGCAGCATTATATGCAATAACTGCCCTAATAAGGGCTTAGTAAAAGGGGACAATGACATCCATAAACTTAGACACAATTGGCAACGTAGAAGGACTTTCTTACAAAAATACACACATGGAGGTCAAACGTTAGGTCACTTTCCTCATAATTTCCCAAATCCTGAACAACTGGGTCAGGTCATAGGAGTGCATTGTCAATGTGGTAGTTCCCTTGGGTAGATGACTTCCCAAATGATACAATATGCATTTTTTGGCATTTAGCTTCAGATCATAATTTTGGTGCCATTTATTTTTCTGAGGCAAACAGAGAAAAAAGAAACAGATACAAGTTATTTATTTGAGTTATCTGTATCTAGCTATCTATTTCTATTTATTTACCAGGGTAGCGTACTGATCAATATTGACCAATTCTAGGCTCCACCTTGGTAAAGTTTAAAACATTTAACAAACAAAAATAGAAATATAAACAATAGCAGAGGAGTTCAGCTCAGTTACATTTTGAAACTGTATTATGCACATTATAGTAACCAAGCAGAATAGAATGCACAGTCAATGCATTAGTCTCTTTAAGTGTGTCAGCCTTCAGTAAGTCTGTAATAGGAGATGAGAAAATGAAAGCAGATAACGATAGTGTATTATGTGATAATAAGGATAGTGTATTATGTGATAATAAGGATAGTGTATTATGTGATAATAACGATAGTATATTATGTGATAATAAGGGTAGTGTATTATGTGATAATAACAATAGTGTATTATTTGATAATAAGAATAGTGTATTATGTGATAATAAGGATAGTGTATTATGTGATAATGATAGTGAATTATGTGATAAGGATAGTGTATTATGTGATAATAAGGATAGTGTATTATGTGATAATAACGATAGTGTATTATGTGATAATAAGGATAGTGTATTATGTGATAATAAGGATAGTGTATTATGTGATAATAAGGATAGCGTATTATGTGATAATAACGATAGTATATTATGTGATAATAAGGGTAGTGTATTATGTGATAATAAGGATAGTGTATTATGTGATAATAAGGATAGTGTATTATGTGATAATAAGGATAGCATATTATGTGATAATAACGATAGTATATTATGTGATAATAAGGGTAGTGTATTATGTGATAATAAGGATAGTGTATTATGTGATAATAAGGGTAGTGTATTATGTGATAATAACAATAGTGTATTATTTGATAATAAGAATAGTGTATTATGTGATAATAAGGATAGTGTATTATGTGATAATAACGATAGTATATCATGTGATAATAAGGGTAGTGTATTATGTGATAATAAGGATAGTGTATTATGTGATAATAAGGATGTATCTGCGGTGGTGGTGCTGCGGTAGCGTTGTCGCCTCACAGTAAGACGCTGACCGGTTCGACTCTCAGCTAGAGCGTCTTCTGCATGGAAACATGCGTGAATGGGTGTACCTTCATTGAAGGTTGTGCGTTAGGGCTGGTAACTCAGCATGTAAAAATCAACTGCCAATCATTAGCGGACTAGAGTTCCGCTGTGGCGACCCCTAACCTGGAAAAGCCAAAAGACACAACAACAACAACATTATGTGATAATAAGCATAGTGTATTATGTGATAATAAGGATAGTGTATTATGTGATAATAACGATAGTGTATTATGTGATAATAAGGATAGTGTATTATGTGATAATAAGGATATTGTATTATGTGATAATAAGGATAGTGTATTATGTGATAATAAAGATAGTGGATTATGTGATATGTCCTTTGCTGACTCAGGCAGACTCAAGGTGATAGTCATACTGGCTAGAGGAAATTCAAATATAACTGTGGCAGTGAGGAAGTTTCCTTATTGTTTTTGGTAAGTGTCATGGGATCTTTTACATCTACTAGAGGGACTAACAAACTCAGGCAAATGGAATCTCAGTTTAATGTTTCATCTGAAGGACAAAGGCTGGTTTCAGTGGTGCTGAACAACAACGTTGTAGAAAGGGGCATAATTTCGTCTTGTTAAAGTCAAGTATGTCCCTTTCTCCAAATGCAATGGCCTTGAAGTTGGATAGATAAGAATTTCACA